>NW_028261390.1:23114030-23451030 GCF_051295495.1 Thamnophis sirtalis
GATTTAAGTTAGTGTATTTATTTATGAATTTATAGACTATTTAAACAGTGTACAGAACAACAGTCAATGCCAATGCACCAATAACATAATATATGACTACAACAACATTGTTAGTCTGCTGTGGGGCCAGGGTAAATGTGGGTGTGAAGTGTAGATTTTAGGTGAGGTGTATTGATGGTCTAGGAGAGGAGAATGGTAATATTTAGTGGGAAATTTAAAGAGAGGATGTTGCACTATACACACATGTAGCGTGTAGTATAAGATTCTCTCTTTCAATGCACATACAAGAGGTGGGTTCCTACTGGTTCGGCCAAGTAGGTAGTAACTTGGCCTCCCACACCCCCTGCATGTGCAGAAGCAATTTTTTTAGTACTGTGCATGCACGCGTAGCGTGCAACAAGCAAACCGGCAGTAGCAGCAGCCGGAACTCACCCCTGGCACACACATAACATACACTAAATGTTGCCCCAGAGATTCCAGAAATAGTTAATTGCTAATCTGTAGAATCTCTTAGTAAATGTGTTCTAGTTGGCTGGGTAACACATGGGGTATATGGTAAAACAAGTTGGCTGTTCTGTATTAAAACAGTAAAAGGAAAATAAAAAATATGAGGATTAAACTATGTAGTAATTTTAGAGAAAGTTATGAATGAGGAACTGTAAAATTTTCCTTAGTATGACAAAGTTTTTGTTGTTATGGTCATAAGAGTAATAAATTAGTAAATTATCTATCTAGATTACCCGTCCGTCCGTCCATCTTTTGAAGTGTTTGCACTTGTTAATACAGAATCACAGATTCATTCATTCTGTTGCACCATCTGAAAGCTGACTGAAAAAAACATGAAGATTTGATGCATCTAGTAAAGCAAATGGATACCCAGATTTGTATTACACCCAGAATCACAAACTATCATCCAACCACATTGTAATGCTAATCATTAACGAATATTATGCAATTAGGTCATGGTTTTATGTTTAGATGTAATGTATGAACTACCAAAATGAAGGGGGAAAAAACCCAAGAAAGTTGAGTTGCCTTTGGGTTTCTCCAAATGTGCTCTCTTCTCACAATACAAAAGCTCTGAGTTCATCTTTCAGAGAACAAACCTTTGATCATCATTAAGCTTGATTATAACTTGATTTCATTAGGTTTAGATTTTTAACTAGGCCAATATTTTATCTTAGAAAAAGAAAGCATCTATTGTTATTTCTTACTGAGGAATCCAGTTAAATGTCCTTGGAACTGCAGGATTCCCTGAATAACAGCTTGAATACATCTCTTAATTGAAACTTTGAATCGTCTGGGAATTGCTGGAACATATGGAGTTCTTCCACAAAAATAATACATGCAGTTTCTGATTTTCACAAAGCTCTCTAGCTATGTAACAAAACTAGAATAATAAGGGATTCTGTTGTGAAACTATTTTACTTTAAAAAAAAACACTGTTGATATCTGTAATGAAAACCAGCAGTACTTTTCTATAAATCAGTACACTGAAAGATTTTTGGGATCACCACACAAAGTTTTCAATATCATGCCACAAATGATATCCTATAGGTAGCATTCCAAAATGAAATTTAAACTCTGTGTATGTGTGCACACAGGCATGTGTTGTGATGGCTCAAATCAGGTGAGCTCACCAAACTGCATGAAACTTTGGATTACCTCTTTAAATGCCAAATTCTGTAAGATTTCAAGAAAGAGTATCAAAGCCTTGTGAAATTTGATAATTTTGCAAACTTTTGGCCAGGTTAATTTATTTTGACGGGACATTATAGATCATCAGAAGTTTCCTAAAAGGCCACAGATTGGAAAACTTCAGTGTATTTATTTCTTGAAATTAAAAGGGATACGTCCAACAAGTAATTTGTTGTGTTTCAGGTTAATGGGCTATTTTCAAGTAAATCTAAGAGTTTAATTTGTCTCTGAAAGTCTTTCACCAGTAAAATTAATAAGGTATAAAATCATATAGAAATGAATAAATAGTTACTCCCATGGAATGTATAAAATAAATGGGAATAGAGTAAAGAACAATTTCCACAAAAATGAATTGCAAAATTAGGAAAAAGGTTAAAAAGCAGGGTGTATGTTTCTCACCAGTATTTACTTGTTATTGTCTGCTAAGCCATAAATGAATACAAAGAGACTTAACACCTACATAAGCCTATCTGACCCAATAAACAGCCAATAGCTTAGTCTATTCTGTGAGAGAAATATTTGATCTCTTGGTCTTAACATATATTTGTGGAATGTCTGTAATTACTATTGAGTCACATATTTTAATGTTCTGATTGATAACAAGCAATAGGCCAAATCATGACATTGGTTTCATAAGGATATGAGTAACATCACTAGAATGTTACACAAGCTTTCTTTTTTAACTTAGCCTGCCTTAGTTGTGGGTTATAGGAATTATTACCTACCTTATTACTTCCATGTGTTTCTACTACTAGAAAAAGTTTTTCTTTTTGTTAAAAATATATTAAAAGATGGCATAGCTTCATAGTTTCATTAGAATCAGTAATGGTATTCTATTCTCTTCACTACGGGTTCGGTAATGGGAGTGCACGGACATCTGGCAAGTGCAGAAAGTCCATGATGAGGTCAGGGTGAGTGGGCGAAGCCTCACGACGACGCCACTACCATTTCGCCTGAACTGGTGCAAACTGGCAGCATATCACCTCTGATTAGAATGACAGCACTAAGAACTTTCTATCCAGAACCTTTCATGTTTTTAACCACTTTATAGATCAAATCTTCCACAAATGTAATGTGTTTAGTTCAATTTGAATAAAATAATCAGCGCAAACCATATGAGAAGCTCAATGTTGTTAAAATACATGTACATTTTAATAATTAACCATTCATTGAACGTGATTCAAATAACTTCAAAAGTGTCAACAGGTCAATTGAAACATTCAATAAGTTAGATCTGGTATATTTAATTTTTTTTGTGTGCTGATCCAATTATAATGGATATTTTTCAGTTTGCACAATTTAATACTGGTCAGGGTGGATGAATAGCTTCATATAGAAGAGTAATGGTTATGGTTTCTGGAACAACTTGTGATACTGTTATCCTCTAACCCCCATACATTTTACCTTAAACTGTCTACCATGGATCTTATGCGTTTCTGAAAGGTCCCTAAGGGGGCATGCATAAGCGCACCAGTGCCTACCGCCCCTGTCCTACTGTCCCATTTATATGTACTCTCTATGTGTTTATGGCTGTTTTGCTTATTTATACCCATTTATTTGTGTCATTTTTTCATGTGTTTTCATGCTTGTTTCTTCCACTTGTTGACAAATAAATAAATAAATCTATCACATCTAAACAAAGTGGCACTGATTTTTATATTTACGACATGTACACTGACATGGAAATATATACATGTTGAATTTAATAATAATAATTTGTAGCTCTTCCTGTGTTCTTCATCCTATCAACAAATCCCATCAGTTACTGAGACAATCCTTTTGATAGGATGTCCATTGGGTCACAGTTCAAAGAGACTGAATGACTCACCCTCCTCCTCCTGCTGTTCCCATCGAAGTTTTTAAATCCTCCACTTGCACCACATACTCAAAATATATGAGTTTCTGTTTGCCAATCTTTGCCTCCAGGAAGCAATAAGTCTGTTTGATCCACAGTTAATCTGTTCTTCTGACACTCCAGTCTTGTGGATTTCAGATCCATAATTTGAAGACAGATTATCTTTCGTCACTCTTTTTCAAGTCACACATCTTTCCAAACCATACATTTCCACCAGAAAGAGGACTGCTGTAACACTGTAATAAGTATTCTTATTTTTCTCGATTCTGTATGCCATTGTTTTCTTCCTTAGGATTAATCCATTTGTTCCCAAGCATATGGCCCATTTTAATCTATATGGGTTAAATTATATATGTTGTAGGTATTAATAGAATTTCTTTTTGATCGCAACTGAATGAAGGGATTTTAAAGATTGGTGGATAAGAGTGTGTGTGTGCACATATACAGAGAGAGAGAGAAAGTGAGAGAGAGAGAGAACAAAATAGATTTGTTTGATTACATTAAGCAAAATACAAATTAAAAAATAATTTACTATTTTTTATAGTTCTTAATAGAATGTTTAGAACAGAACAGAATGTTGCTGATTTAGAGTGAATGATTTTTTTTACAATTTGATTATTGATAAGAAAAGAGATGGGAGATTTTTTTTTCTTTTGAAATACCAGAGAAGGTATTATTACTAAAATTGTTTATGTTTCTCTAGAGAAAGACCATCCTTTCTTCTTCCTATTTCTCTGTACTCTCTTTTTTCCTTTTTCTGTTTTCCTTACTTTACATTAGTCTTTTAACTTTGCCCTTGTAAGCTTTAATAGAGTTACAATACAAAAAAGAAAAAGAAAGAAAGGGAATCTAAATATCATTAGGGAAACTCCAGGTGCAGACCTGTTCCAAAGGTGCTTTTCCAAAACTTTCTTGGTTTTTGTGCTTGAAAATATTTCACTTCTTATCCAAGAAGCTTCTTCAGTTCTAACTGAAGTTTTAATTAAGAATTGAAGAAGCTTCTTGGATGAGAAACAAAAGGTTTTCAAAGAAAAAAAAATAAGTGAAACATTTTCAAGGAAGTGAAAAGTTTTCAAGGAAAAAACCCAATAAACTCTAGTTGCCTTTTGAAAACCATGATCTGGATGGTTGAGAATCTCCATAGATACACCTGGAGAAAAAGATAAAGCCGGTTAGGCCTGCTGGACTGAGGACATTTTGGAACTGTTGCTCAAACTTGGCAACCGCAAGATGTATTTATTTCAATTCCTACATTACTAAACATTGAAATCTACACATTGTAAAAGTTGCCAAGGTTGAGAAACACTATTCTAGAAATATTGTGACTCCACCTTTTTAGTTTCTCTAGATGTCCTGAGTGTTTTTCCCTCATTTCCCTCAAAATACAGTATTTCCAACATAAGGGAGCATGACCGAAATAATTTACTGGGAAGCAACAATGGAGTAAGATAATTACCTCCTCCTTTCTGTTTATTTGGTATATCTACTGGGCCATTGAATGGCACACAATAATAGATAAGATTTCCCTGTGGCCTTATCTTAAGATGGTTATCCATCCACCCAGGATATGGATATCTTCCTATTAGAATATTAATTTGTATTCCTGTGAACAAGCACAGTTAATTTGATCCTAATTAACTGAATGAATGTTGCTTTACTCTTTTAATTATGTATTGTCCTATATGTCTTTGTATGTTTCCCCTTCCTATATAAGTTGTAAGCCGCCCTGAGTCCCCTCAGGGAAAAGGGCGGCCTATAAATAAACTTAACCTAACCTAACCTAACCTAACCTAAACCTAATGTGAGAGGCCTGGCTGAGGAAAAGAAGACAAACACCTTCCTGGAGACTGCAATCCAAATATTCCATCTCTTTTGTCCCGTGGTAATTCTTTCACCGTGTGATAAATCTTAGTTTTCTATTGAACACATAACACCTTTTCTTGTTTCCCAGATAAACTTTTTAGGCTACCGGATCTGCCTATTTCTTAATTCTTCCTTTTTTTCCTTGGAATGATTTTAATTGCTCCTGGTGGCTTCTCTAAATGATGTGTACATGCACAAGAAGGGCAGGATATTAATTTTTCCCTAGTAAGTATATTATTTAGCTGGGCATAGCAGAAATGCCTTGCCTGCAGTACCTATCCATGGAGTGGTAACATACTACACTGTTATATATCAGATCATTTTTTCAGCAAAGACTTTTCTTTCTCTGTCCTTTGGGGTAAATTATACCATAAATTGTCAATGAGGGCAATCGGTTTATAAACAATTATAGCAGTAGCAATAGGGCTTAGACTTATATACCGTTTCATAGTGCTTTTACAGTCCTCTCTAAGCAGCTTAGAAAGTCAGCATATTGCCCCCAACAGCCTAGGTCCTCATTTTACCCACCTCGGAAGGATGGAAGGCTGAGTCAACCTTGAGTCGGTGAGATTTGAACTGCTGAACTGCAGCTAGCAGTCAGCTGAAGTAGCCTGCAGTACTGCACTCTAATCACTGTGCCATCTCAGCTCTTCAATTATGTAGTTTTAAAGGCTGGTAGTACTGTGTGGTATGGTATCAGATGATTAACGATAGGCTAAAACTAGATGCTTATAATGAATAAAGCCAGCCTCATTCTATCATCTACAACTGTGTGCAAAGAAACTGGATGGATAGTATCTCCAGGCCAGGGAAAGGAGAAATTCCTCAACTATTCCTTGGGCAAGAAAATAATCACTTACGGCAGTGACAGTACCGCTGTAATAACAGAGCCCACTGAAAGAAAATCCCTCATTCTTCCTTTGGGACTTAACTAAAGTACAGATAGTCTTGATACATGACCACAATCAGTACTGGAACTTCCATCACTAAGCAATGTCATTGTTGATAGCAATAGCAGTTAGACTTATATACCACTTCATAGGGCTTTCAGCCCTCTCTAAGCGGTTTACAGAGTCAGCATATTGCCCCCAACACTCCGGGTCCTCATTTTACCCACCTTGGAAGGATGGAAGGCTGAGTCAACCCTGAGCCAGTGAGATTTGAACAGCCGAACTGCAGAACTGCAGTCAGCTGAAGTAGCCTGCAGTGCTGCATTTAACCACTGCGCCACCTCGGCTCAAGTGAGTAACGCCTGATTTTATGACCATTTTTGCCCTGGCCAGTAAGTGACTCAGCTTCCCACGTTGACTTTGCTTGTTGGAAGCCCCAAGGAAAGTCACAAACAGCAGTCACATAATCTCAGGACACTAAAGCAGTCATACATTTGAGGAATGGTGGTAAATTGCTTTTTTCAGGACTGTCGTACACTTATTAAACTAATGGGCATAAGTTGAGGACTACCTACATGGCAAAGCAGATTAATGTTTCACTAGAAGAAAGACAGTTGAAAAGGCTATTTTTATACCTTCCTTTGACCATGTCACAACTAAGTACCAGTTGGCTGTGACATGGTCCAAGTACAAGAATACAATTTGGCATTGGAGAAATTATCTGAATTTCTCTCTTCTTGTTAAATAAAGCCTAAAAATTTATCAAAATGAATGACAATTGGTAGATGCAGAGACATTTCTCTGGCATTTGTTGTGGAAAAGATAACTGATAAAATATATACTACAATTAGATTCGTTCAATATGTTCTTTATTGAGGCTAATTCAGAGGATTGTGTTAGGTTATGATTTTAATATCTAAAAGCCTAATAATAGTTTAGGTGTGGTTGATTTCCATGGACTTCAATTTAAATCTGCTGAACGCATCAATTTATGTTAATCCCAAAGGCGTTCCTGGAATAGGCAATTTATTTTACACAGCCTCCAAACTATCCTTTGCACTATTGACACAGATTACATTTAACGTAAAGATACAGCATTTAAAAAATCTTTGAAACATGCAAGCAACCAGTTTTGTACTTTGTGGGATTCATGTAGTAACAACAAAAACTACTCAGAGGTGGTGGTTGTTCCCTTATCTTAAATACTTAACTAGAAGTGCTATAGTTGGTTACATGCTAATTTGTTTGCTTCTTTATGGAGTATTTACGCAATGTATTTCACTGACAAACAGGCCTATAATCAGATCATTCTCACACTGAGCCTTTGGAGAAATTAATGGGAAAAATTATGAATTCTCCATTATCTCATAACTAACAGGCATTTCCTTAACCAAGTCTTGTTTATTGTCTATGAAGTGCTAGAAAGATATGAACTGAATGAAAATTATTTCTTTCAAATGGAAATGGTGTACGTATTTTACAGGTTTTTTCATATCATTGCACTCTAACCTGATGGTTTCCATTAAAATAAAACACTTACAGGAATCCTTGGGGCTTTACATTTTCCTGACTTTTACATGACGTTGCTTTCATTATTTATATTTTAAGTTGTTCTTTTATTCCTCTTAAGCAGAAATCTTGGAGATTATTCACACTTTTTGCAGCTCTTAAGAGAACTTTTTTTCATACTGTCATTTAAGTTTAATGCAGTTGAACATTACAGTCTTTATCTCTCGGAATGATAAATAGATGTACTTTAATGTCCTGGAGTGAATCTGGGACATGCCCAGGGATGTGTGCTGTGGTATAGGCAACTTCCTGTAGTGGATGAAGCTTCCTGTACCACTTACAGGTAAAACTCGAAAAATTAGAATATCGTGCAAAAGTTCATTTATTCTAGTAATGCAATTTAAAAGGTGAAATTAATATATGAGATAGACTCATTACATGTAAAGCAAGATAGTTCAAGCCGTGATTTGTCATAATTGTGATGATTATGGCTTACAGCTCATGAAAACTCAAAATCCACACTCTCAGAAAATTAGAATATTGTAAAAAGGTGCAATATTCTAGGCTCAAAGTGTCCCACTCTAATCAGCTAATTAAGCCATAACACCTGCAAAGGGTTCCTGAGCCTTTAAATGGTCTCTCAGTCTGATTCAGTAGGAGTCACAATCATGGGAAAGACTGCTGACCTGACAGTTGTGCAGAAAACCATCATTAACACCCTCCATAAGGAGGGAAAGCCTCAAAAGGTAATTGCAAAAAAAGTTGGATGTTCCCAAAGTGCTGTATCAAAGCACATTAATAGAAAGTTATCTGGAAGGGAAAAGTGTTGGGGACTTTCACAAGGAGTGGACTGAGGCTGGAGTCAGTGCATCAAGAGCTACCACACACAGACGGATCCTGGACATGGGCTTCAAATGTCGTGTTCCTCTTATCAATCCGCTTCTGAACAACAAACAATGTCAGAAGCGTCTTACTTGGGCTAAAGTAAAACAGACCTGGTCTGTTGCTCAGTGGTCCAAAGTCCTCTTTTGCATCTCATTTGGAAACCAAGGACTCAGAGTATGGAGGAAGAATGGAGAGGCACACACTGCAAGATGCTTGAAGTCCAGTGTGAAGTTTCCACAGTCTGTGTTGATTTGGGGAGCCATGTCATTTGCTGGTGTTGGTCCACTGTGCTTCATTAAGTCCAGGGTCAATGCAGCCGTCTACCAGGAGATTTTGAAACACTTCATGCTTTCTTCCGCAGATGAGCTTTATGGGGATGTGACTTCATTTTCCAGCAGGACCTGGCACCTACCCACACTGCCAAAAGCACCAAAACCTGGTTCAATATCATGGGATTACTGTGCTTGATTGGTCAGCAAACTCGCCTGACCTGAACCCCATAGAGAATCTATGGGGCATTGCCAAGAGAAAGATGAGATACATGAGACCGAACAATGCAGAAGAGCTGAAGGCCGTATTGAAGCATCCTGGTCTTCCATAACACCTCAGCAGTGCCACAGGCTGGCAGCGTCCATGCCACGCCACATTGAGGCAGTAATTGCTGCAAAAGGGGCCAAAACAAAGTACTGAGTACATATGCATGCTTATACTTTTCAGAGGTCCAATTTTGTTCTATGTACAATCCTTGTTTTAATGTTTGCATGTAATAATCTAATTTTCTGTGATTGTGGATTTGGGGTTTTCATGGGCTGTAAACCATAATCATCACAATTATGACAAATCACGGCTTGAACTATCTTGCTTTGCATGTAATGAGTCCATCTCATATATTAATTTCACCTTTTAAGTTGCATTACTAGAATAAATGAACTTTGGCACGATATTCTATTTTTTGGAGTTTCACCTGTAAGTTGCATATTCCAAAGATCATCTAAGCAGTTCTTCCCCTGTTATACAACTGTAGAATCACAAAGCTCAAAGTATTAAAAACAGGCTATGGGAAGAACCAATAGAAAGCTATTATGAATTCTTTGTCACCATGGGGAAGACAAGGATTCACAATAACAGCAGAAAACCAATCCTTTTATGGATAGCAAGTACATGAAAAAAGAAGTATCCAGGGGTGGGATCCTACCAGTTTAACAACCAGTTCACTGAGCGCACCCTGCACGTGTTTGCACAGTTTAGAGAAGACTTACCTTCCGGATTACAGCTTGGGAAGGAAAACAGCTGAGGTGCAGCAGAGCCGTGCATGACCCAGCTGAGAAGATGTAGGTAAAGCGCAGAAGCGGGCATGTGGACCCACTTGATACTGGGAGCGAGTCAGTTCTTTGGAGCTACTGGTTTGCCCAAACAGGTCTGAACCGGTAGAATCCCACCCCTGGAAATATCCCCCCCCCAAAAAAAGAGCCAAAGGTTGTGAACAGTGCTATGCCACTATGGAGGAAACAATAAAAAGAATATTATTAAAGGAAGATGGAATCAAGAAACTTGGTAGAAGACTTGTGACCCATTTTGTTTTTCTTCTGTTGCCTGCCTTTTCCAGATCAAATTATGAACAAACTGGTTATGGAACAGCGCATTATATATGTGCATGAATGAGGGAGAATTAATCATTGGAACTGTTTACATAAGTCATAAACATTTAAGTCAAGTCAAGTTTTATTGTCATTTCAACAATATACAGTACAGTACACAGTGAAACGAAGCAAGGTTTCCCCAGGACCACAGTGCTACGTCAGACAAAGCAGGACACAGAGCTACATATAGCTCTAAATCTAAGAACTTAAAAAATACACAAGTTAAATACACAAAAAATACACAAGCTAAATACACAAGTATTTATGGTTCCAGTTTCTTTGCGTTGAGGAGTCTGATGGCTTGTGGAAAGAAACTGTTACACAGTCTGTTTGTGCGGGCCTGAATGCTTCTGTACCTTTTTCCAGATGGCAGGAGAGTAAAGAGCGTGTATGAGGGGTTTGTGTGGTCAGCCACAATGTTTCTGGCTTTACGAATGCAGCATGTGGTGTATATGTCCATGACAGAAGTAAGAACAACCTCGAAGATCTTTTCTGCCATCCTCACTATTCGCTGTAGGGTCTTGCGACCTGAAATGGTGCAATTCCCAAACCAGCTGGTGATGCAGCTGCTCAGGGTGCTCTCGATGTAGAAGGTTGTGAGAATGTGTGGTGGAAGCTGTGCCTTCCTCAGTTTCCTAAGAAAGTAAAGACGCTGCTGGGTCTTACCTGTTATGGAACCGGTGTTGAGGAACCAGGTGAGATTCTCTGCCAGGTGAACACCAAGGAATTTGGTGCTCTCTACGATCTCCATGGAAGAGCCATTGATGTTCAGCAGGGAGCAGTCGTGTTGTGTCCTCCTGAAGTCAACAACCATCTCTTTCTTTTTGTCTATTTCTTTACTTCTTGTTCATGGTCCCATATCTTCTGTTGCATAAGAACCTATATTACTCAACATCAGTGACATGGAGGCAGGGGGAGAAACAGCCTCAACACTGTCAATCATGAAAAGGAAAAAAAAATGTAAACGGGAAAAGGCGAGTGCTGAGGTTAGGCTAGCTAGCTGCTGCCAGACCGTGAATGACTGTTTAAAAAAGCCTCTAAAAAAGCACCCTCTACTATGAGGCAGGAGAACTGCATGCCTCATCTACTCTGACTTTTTAGGCGCTCGAGCAGAGTTAAGTGAGGGTTAAAAGCCTAAAAAATCCCGAGATAGTTGAGGCACGCAGTTCTCCTGCCTCATAGTAGAGGTTTCAACTCTGTCATTCTGTTTAAAACTGCAGCATTGCGCTCACTCTTCCTCCTCTCTTTCTCCGTTTCTGATGCCCCCCACCCCCACCCCACACTCCCTCTTTTCCTTCAAATTTCCTTTTTTTTCTTTAATAAATGCAATGTTCAGGCATTCTCTCCTCTCCCACGACACCCCACTGACTAAAGCACTTTCTTTCGCCCGCCTGAGCTCGCAGCAGAGCTTAGGCGGGCTGCTGCGAGCTCAGGCGGGCGAAAGAAAGCGCTTTAGTCAGTGGGGTGTCGGGAGAGGGGACTACCTCACCAGCCATAAACTTCACTGCACATCACTGCTCAACATTGGTTCCTTACTGCAACCATTTCTACAGCTTGACATTAGAAAGCAAGAATACTGAGGTAAGGCCCCTAGTATTCTTTGACAGAAAGAGCTGTTCTAGCCATTGTGTACTGCACAGTGAGGAAATTCAAACTAAAACATCCACAACAGCTTGGTGTTCACTTCAACACATCCAATGAAAGAGACCTTCACCTTACTTCACTGACTCCATTATTGAACTATTATTGCTGCAATGTTTTTTTCTAATATTCACTGGTATGTTTCCCTGTAACTTCCTTATTTATTGTCCTGCATTCTAGAATAATGGGAAATGAATCTTGGTCATCTTTTGTGGGATATCTTTGGAATAAGCCAATGATGGATTCCTCCTGGTCCGGTGTGGTCCGGTCTGGGCATACCAGTAGTAGCCGGGAGCAGCTGACAGCGTACTGGTACGATGGCTTGTTTGGCTCACCCGCCCACGTTCTATACCTGTTTTTAAAACAACCGGCCAATTGCTCACGTGCGCACAGCATGCGGCGACTGCACAAGCCCCAAGAAGGAGCTGGGTGTCGCAGGGGTGGTGGATTGCACATGAGCAGCATACCAGTAGCGATGGTAAGAGCAACCCACCACTGGAATAAGCCAACTTCACTTTCTTAAGATTAAACATACCGAGTTTATTCTCTCTGTTCATAGTGCTTATCCATATTAACCAGTTGTCCTAGGACCAAAATTATTTTTGGGAGGCAGTAATGGACAAACTTTGTACTCGCCCTAAATTGAGTCAGTTAACCATGGTCTATAATTTCTTCTGACATTATCTTTATCAAGAATGTTCTAATGGCCCAAAAGATGTAGTACTTCATTTGTAAAAAGTTTGCTCATTTTATAATCTGAGGTAATATTTTGTAAATTATTATTTCGTTTTCCCCAAGCTACCTATTTATCCCTGGCCTTTTTTCTTGTTAATAAAGTTAATGATGCACCTCTTCTTTTTTCCTCGAGATAAAACGGAATCATTCTCAAACAGAATGTGTCAAAATATGGCATAACATACAGTATTTGCTTTCGGTTATGATTATTCTCCTTTTTAACAACAGTAACAATTACAATTGTGGCAAAGGATTTATGGTAGTTTTCACTCACAGAATACTATTTTCTTTACTTTCCTAAGTTGAGTTTTTAGAGTTTTCAGTGACGCTAAGAAATGTCAATATTTCTCAAATTTTTGAACTTCTATCAGGACTGTATAACCTTTGAAAGCCTAGAAACCAGAAAAGTTGGAAAATGCTTGTTGAAATTAAAGCAATAATTTATGTATATACATTTATTTTAACTCTGAAAGACACCTGTCAGGAAGTGTTCAGATAGTGGTTAAGACTATATTAAATCAGGGCTGTGAATGCACTGGCTATGCCCACGCCCGGTTTAGTAAAGGGGATAAAAGTTGCAATACATCACATGATGCTACCATGATGATGTGATTTTGACACCCCTGAAAATGAAGCCCCACTTGACATTACACATGGATGCAAAGGGATGGGGATGTTCCTAATTGCAGCTGCTGTTACAACTGCCACCTCTCACAACCCTTGAAAACACGACAGGTGCTGAATCTTACTCTGTACAATAGAAATCTGTTCTGATCCCCTCCTCCGTCCAGTAACGAAAGCCGAGACAAGCGTAAAATGGAATGTCCTTTAATTAACAAGAGCAGAATCTTGGTGGCTGAAAGCCAAATAAACAAATAGGTAAGGACTTTGGCAGCAAGTCTGACAAACCTTGGCAGCAATGCAAACAAACTCTGGCAGCAATCCAGCCTGCCAAGTTTGTTTCTCTTTAGTCCCAAACATTGACTTCTGCAAGAAGGGTGTGGCACAAGCAGTCTCTTCTATAATCTGGAGAGGAGCTTAATGACCATCAGCTGAGCATAATTACCTCCTGTAATTATGTAGTAGTTCTTGACGCCGAGTAGCCCTTCGATGGCATGCATCCCAGAACAACTCACTTGATTTCTGGATCACTCTCTCTTGTCTCCTCCCCACTGATCCAAGGCTCAGGCGCCACCTGGTGGCCAACCAGTCTCTCTTTGCCCTGCTCGGAGTCGGAACCCTGTCCAGGGTCCTCCACATCCTCCAGGGCTGACTCATAGGGCCCCTCGCTGTCGGAGTCTGGTGGCAGCTCCAACGGCTCCTGCCGGGCCACAACACTATCAGAAGCTAATGAGTCCAGACTTCTTTGGGGCTTAAGCATTGGGGGTTTGGAGGGACTGTAAAAATAATCTCATGCTATTTACTCTTGTGCTATAGCTATTAACATATATAAAATACTTTATCCTATTGAATTTATCCTATTTTCCTCTTACTTTATACCATTTGTTTCCTCTCTTAATCTGTTTTATTAGTCTCACAAATGTGTGTTTTTACATCTTCTTAATTTGGTGTTCGATATATAAATGATTTAAGATGATTGAATACACCATAATATTTTTTAATCTGTATATGACACATAGTAATTCTCTTCCAGTGAGTTAAATGTGATATTCCTTTATAAAGGTGGAAATGTTTTTGAAGCTATTGAAGCTATTGAATTAACCGATTTCAATCTTATTAAAAAGATGGTACAGCTGAAAGTATTTTTTGTATATTTCAGAAAATATTTAATATGGCTTTCTTGCAGATGTCTTGTTATTAGGGAAAAAAAAATCCAACATAGCAGTTTCTGAAGTCAGCTGATTATGCAAGGCCATCTAGTGGAAAAAGAAAGAATTGTTTTAAACCACAAGGCTGTGCCATTTCAAAGGATTGCTTCATTTCAACTCCACTTTTGCAATTCCACTTTTAAAAAACTGTTTCATGCTGCTATCTCTCTCATCCACAAGAGTGAAACAAAGTCACCATATTGCTTGGGTTTTTTAAAATAGAAATCTGGCATTTCCAGTACAAGCAGATCTCAGAAATGATATAAAGTTGTGTGCCACTGTTTTTCTCTAGCAAGTGCAATTTCTCCAGTACTTTGGCAAAACAAAATATGCCTCTATTGAGAAGGCTTTATTTACTGGTTTGCTCAGCATTTTTGTTTATGTGTCTTTTACTTTGAAATTCTTGCAGATATTGATGAGATACCAAGGGAACTTTGAAATACTTAATGAGAAGCTGGAGAAAAGTCAAGAATTAGGGAATAGGAGAAATCTGAACAAAGAACCCGAACATTTTATATAGATGCCTAAGTAATTTATTTTGATTAACATTGTAGTACACACATAGGCTTTTTATCTTTTCTTTTTCAAACATCATCAGCCAAATAAGTTGCAGTTTTATTACATAACACATAGTATTTGTTACAGACATCATTCCCCCCCAAATGACTAATATCCTAAAGATTTCGCATATTTTATCTTCTCCAATTTATTTACAAGGGTGGTTTTTTGCATAAAGCAGGAATAACTAGGCAATCAGTTCTTTAAGGTGGAAAAATATGAAGATACCTCACTAAGAATGTTTGCATTTCTTGGACAAGTTGAATAGTGGTACTTACATTAAAGCTTTTGAATTTATTAACTCTGTTTCTATTAGATTTAAAATATCAAAAGTATCACTGATCAAACTTTGTTGTATTATAAATATGCTACAGCTAGTTCTTGACTTACAACCATTCGCTTGACAATGGTTTGAAACAATAACATTTTGGGCACTTGCACATATAACACTTTTGCTATATCCACATTCTCCTTTGATAAGTCTCAGTTCAGATGCTTTATTGCAACTTGGCTGCAGTTCTACAGGAAATGCATTGCACTAAAATAGAAATTCAGGAGCTCTTCAAATCTTTGCAAAAGACCATTGCTGAGAACTTTTGCACCATCTTGTCTTTTGGCTTCCAGGTTGTCCTTATTACCTGCACAGGTTAAATAACACCAACTCAGTATTGCTTCCCTGGTTTTTAAATACCATTTAATTACATCGAGAGAAGTAATATTATTGTTGATTTTGCAACACCCTTCTTGCAAATGCTAAGATGCTCTAAATAATACCCAGACTTTTAATGTGGATTTTCATGTATTTTCAATTTCACAATAGGGAGGCAAGCAAAAAGCTGATCTGAAACTGTTTCCCAAAGATTGTGGATTTACAGGAATGATCAGAGTGTTGTCCTGAACAGGAACGTAAATGGAACAAATTGTGAGCCACGCCAAATCCGCAAAGCATCCAGTTCTCAACTATGGAAGCAGTAAACAAATAGGAGCAAATGATTATTAACACAGCTATAAATGAACCAATTTTTAATTTGGCAGAAACACAAAACAGTCAAAATATTTGATTGAAGTTTAGAGAAACTGGATCTGAATCCAAGACACAAAAAAGGCAGGAAAGAAACACTGAAAAGATCCACAATGATTCTTAAGTCCTTAAAGTTGTTATTTAAGGTTTGCACCTGTAATATACAAAAGGCTAGCATTAGAAGCCAGAAATTGCAATATACTATGGCTTGAATCAGGAGTCAACAATTGCCAAAACTTGAAGTCTTTTCACCTGGAAAAAAGTGAACCAGAAACAGAATGCTTGCCCTTTCCCTCTGTAATAGTTTAAGGTCAAGGTAAAGGTTCCCCTCGCACCTTTGTGCTAGTCATTCCTGACTCTAGGGGGTGGGTGTTCATCTCTGTTTCAAAGCCAAAGAGCCAGTGCTGTCCGAAGACATCTCCGTGGTCATGTGGCCAGCAAGACTAAACGCCAAAGGCGCATGGAATGCTGTTACCTTCCCATCAAAGTGGTCCCTGTACAAGTTGACACTTGCATTTTACATGCTTTTGAACTGCTAGGTTGGTAGAAGCTGGGACAAGTAATGAGAGCTCACTCCGTTACACAACACTAGGGATTCAAACCACCGATCTGCTGACCTTTCTGATCAATAAGCTCAGTATTTTAGCCCCTGAGCCACCACGGTTTAGATTGTGCCTAAAAAGACAGGGCATAGAACACTGTTGAAGAATATCCCATACAGGGCAGATAGGTATTATACTTTGCTTTCTTTTGTTTCCCTTAGGCTAACAACACATCTATTTTGAGCATAATGATCTGTGCAATGCATTTCTTAAGCATTTCTGCTGGTTGTATAATTGGTTTGTTTATGGTTCAGCAGGAAGGAGAATAGAGGTCCACTGATTTGAGGAAATTTAGTAATTTTTCCATTGTAATGGTACATTTCCTGATAGACATTAAATGTTTTAGCAGAGCATCTATCAAAAATATTTCAAGTAATAATGTGCTTTCGGAGGAAACGTAATCCTTTTGAATCTCCCTTTGATTTGTCCAGCCTTTCAACTGTCTGACTAGGGTTGAGTCTGAACTGTTCTAGACCCAATCTAGACCCTGATACCATCAGAACATTGAGTCAGAAATTCTACATCATTTTTCATTGGGTTCAGGATGAAGATGTATAACTATCATCCAAATTGATGTATTCAGTGGCTTCATGTAGGTGTTAAATAAGGTAGGGTCCATAAAAGAGGGTCTGTAGGCCCAATCTCCTTCCCTTTAACTGCATATTGGGTAGGGATCATGTCTTCTAAAACACTGCCAAATCACAAACCTATAGATGATCAAGAAAGTGAATGTTCGGAATTCTGAGAGAGATTGGAGCAGGGGTCTCCAACCTTGGCAACTTTAAGACTTGTGGACTTCTACTTCCAGAATTCCTTAGCCAGCAAAGCTGGAGTTGAAGTCCACAAGTCTTAAAGTTGCCAAGATTGGAGATCACTGGATTGGAGGACAAGGCAGTACAAGATCCAAGTCTTCCATAGTAGAATCCAACACAGTTTATATTCCTTTCTTCATATCTGAAGCCAGATTGCTATGAATCTAGATCTAGAATATTTTCCAGAAGCCTCTGTTGTGTGTTAGTGTTATTTGGGGGGGGGGGGGGGTTGCACAGAAAAAATACATTTGTACAATTTATTACAAGAAAAGTTCCCATGATCCACATTTTAAAAAAAATATTTAGCTTTAGTGTACCCAAAATATTAAGTAAAAAGATAAAACATTTACTTGTCGTATCTGAATTGCATTACAAATGTTCTTAACAGCTAAAGGACAAATATCACTCTGTAGTCACACAGATCACAATTCTTCTGTTTATAGCTTCACACTTCACTTTTCCAGAACATATCATTCTCTTTAGCACTCTGAATCCAGGTCTTACAAAATACCAAATACAATTGTTTTGGGGGAGAACTTTGAGTCTTTCAAATATCTAAACAATTATGTAGGCTCTGGCAGTAGCTTCAGTCAGCAGTCAACTTATGACGGGCGAAGGAATCAGAGAAGAATATGCTAGATATCCTGGCCAGTTCCACCACAAAACCGCATTCGACTAAAGGGCGCTCGACAAAACCGCGTAGCTGATGTCATCACAGCGCGACAACAGCGCGGAGAAAAATGCACGCTGTAAACGCTAAACCTAAAATTAACCCCTAAACCTAAACCTAACCCCCCTAAACCTAATCCTAACCCTAACCCTAACCCTTAACCTAACCCTAAACCTAACCCTTAACCTAACGCTAAACCTAATCCTAACCCTAAACCTAACCCTTACCTTAACTTGAATCGGCTTGCTTTCAAAGCGCTATTTAAAGCACCCTTCTTTCTCCGCGCTCACTATTGTCGCCCTGTTGATGACATCAGTGACGCGGTTTAATCGGGCGTGCTTTAGTCGAGCGCGGTTTTGTCGTGCCACGATCCTGGCCATTCCGACACTACCTATCTCCAGTGGCTACTTGAGGACGAACAGTCCATAACTACAGCGCAGGTGGCCAGATTCTGCACAGCAGCACTAGGGATTCATCGCAAACACGTCTCTTTTCCATAGCGATGTTATATAACAATCATGGCAAACCCCTTGCAGTGCTTAGTCACTTCCCTTTTAGCATTGTACTTACAGAGGGCCATGCAGTTTAGGGATTGCAACTATCTTATAGTCAGACCATGTATAATTGACACTGGATTTTATTATAGATTTTAGTTATTTATTATTTTACACTAGAAGTTTTAAGTGTATATATACTGAGTGCTCTTATTTGTTCTGGTCACTGGTCTAAGACTGTGATAATAAATTGTTGTTGAATATGCTAGATAAGAATTGTATAAGAGGTTAAACATATTCCTCATCCTAAAAGAAACAAAACTTATTTTTCAGGTTTGTTGAAATATATTTTAAAATACTAATTGCTTTTATCTACCAAATACGTTCTCTACTTTCTGATCTGTGTGTATTGTATGTTGTCACTCTCAGACCTAAAGATAGGCAAGTAATGACATGTTTGTTGGACAAATCAGGTCCAACAAATTGTACCATTTTTTGCTATTCAGATTGATACGGCTTTTCATTTTAAGATGGAATATTCTTTTTCCAATTTAATTCATGGAAGGTATCACCGCAAGGTATGTCTGTAGTGGTTTTAATTACTGTTTGAAATAGGGTTGGTAGCTTCAGGCAGGTTGCTTTAGTTTATCGCCATTAATTATTTAATTGGTTCAATTTAAGCCACAGGTACAACTGAAGTATGATGTTATTAGAGGTTGGGAACAAACAAGAAATCTTAACTATCATTGTTATCTTGGATTTTTATTAACTTAATTGTGCCAAAATACCATTAAAATCCATGGAATTAATCTAATCTATTAGATTAATTGTAGGGATACACCAAAGTGAGGAGAAGAGGGAAAGAAGAGGGAGAAGTAAAGAGGGAGTGAGAGGGGAATGTAAGGAGGGTGAGATGGAGGGAGGGGGAGATGTTTGAGGGGGAAGGGAAGTAGAAGAGGGGAATGCTGGAGGGGAGAAATGAAAGTTGGAGGGTGAGAAGAAAGGGTGTATGGGGGATTGAAGTGTTATGTTGGGGTTTTTTTTATGGTGGATTCTTTCTTTTTTTTGGTTTTTTTTTTTTTGTTACGCACAGTATATAAGTGATTGTATAAAATGAAAATGAAAATGAAAATGAAATAAAAATAATTTACTACAGAAAATCCATGGAATTGTTGCTAATAATTAACATTTAATGTTACTTTCACTTTAAGTCAGAGGCCCCCAAACTTGGCAACTTTCAGGCCTGTGGTCTTCAAGTTGCAGAATTCTGCTTTAAGTATTAATTTATTCTGGATCTAGCCCATCATATCTACAGATAGCTATAACATTTAGGATTGACTACACCTAGAAACAGATGGCAAAACTAAAGAAACTTTTGCCCTAATCCAGCTTAGTTTGTATAATTTAGTACTATTGGTTTCCTGCAATACTGTTTTTCAGGTTTAAAACATTAAAATACTTGATTGGTAATAATTAACCTGAAGCACATACTGTACAATCTAATTTATTCTCCCAGCTGTATGCATATTCATTTTTCCGTACTACATAATTACCCATAGTTGAGACATCCTAATAAACAACTTTTTATTCCAGTGAGCATTTTTTTCCTGACAAAAAATGTCTAAACAATTTAATTGACTTGTAGCCCCTGATGAAAAATAAAGACAGAAACCCCCAAAGCTATCTGATTGTGTCTGTGGATACAAAATCAGAACTGAATTTATAACTGCCAAAAGGGAATAAATGAAAGAAAAGGAAAGACTGAAAGATCCAGTCAATTAAAAGTGATCTGTGATTTTCTTTCGGACTTGACAAATGAATGGCAGAGATCTGTAAACATTTATGGCAACAGCTTCGAGATCAATGTAATTACCCATATGGTAAGCTCGGTTGATCTGTCAACAAGGTTTATGGCATTCCTAATTTCTGAAAATTTCTGCCTCTAGAAAATGTGACATCTGATTTTTCATGTCACTCAACTTTTACAGAGCCTGACAAATAAAGCATATGCATATCAGTAATTCCCTCAGAAAGTTGATATGATCATTTTCCCGGATGCTTCCCCAGAAGCTTCTCTGGAGGCTGTTAGTTCAGAAAAAGATGTGCCAGTCCTGGGCACACCAGGAGGGGAGGAAGCTGATGACTCTGAAGCGGGGGCTGTGAGTCCAAGTGAGGTGGAACGGTCGATGGGAGTGACCAGATGGCTGAGAGTGATTTGGCTGAGGCACAGCAGTAGTAGGACAGCCGTGAGGCTTTGGTGGAGGAAGAACACAGTTGCAGCTGGTCAGCCATGAGGAAGAGGGACTGCCCTCTCTGCCTGATCCAAGATCATGGAAGGTGAAGAAAAGATAGGTGCAGCGAAGGTCAAGTCTGGCCACTTATGAGGCAGTAGCCCTCTTGATGGGCTGCATTCAAAGTTGGCTATTTAGCACAGCAGATAGATGGAGATGACGTTGGGAACGTGTTTCCTGGTTATCGTGATTCCTACCTCTGAACTGGCACTGTGCTTTGACTTTGGATCATGCCTCAGAACTCTGGACTCTTCTTGCTTTTTCAACTCTCTTGTATTGTAGATTTAATTTGCCTGGTGGACTTACCTTGTTGGGAACTTCCATGTATCTTATGGACTCATTGGGCCATTGCTCTATGGATTAATGTTGGTTTGCTTTTGCCTGGACTCAGTTGGCACACTCCTGTGTTTTTGAATTGCTGGGGAACATTAAGAAAACCCCTAAACCGTGTGTGTGTGTGTGTGTGTGTGTGTGTGAAAGAGAGAGAGAGCTCAGTTAAATAAAAAAGAATATAAAGTTCAGCTATAGCTCATTAGCAATGCCAATACAATGGTCTAAAATCCTCCAAAAGTAGTAACAAACTTAACTTACTAACTTAACAACAGGAATTCACTTAACAATTGTGACAAGAAAGGTCATAAAGTGAGGCAAAATTTACTTAGCTGTCTCACTTAGCAACATAAAATTAAGGTTCAATGGTGGTCATAAGTCAAGAACTACCTATACATGGGAAAGTGCAGATTTGAACATGACCATTCTTGTGATGCAAAAACAAGGGTGTTGCGACAAGAATGAAGAATGGACTACGCTCATTGATGCACTCTTGAAATATAGTAATTGGGTCATAGCATCATCTCTGAGATTTTATATGATGCAAGCTACATTGTATATCCTATAATTAGACTATTCGCTTTTCAGGCATAATCATAAAAACATGAATGGTACACCTGATGAAATTAATATTCTGAGTATAATTAATTCTGAGATCTGCTGAATTGCAGAATTAAGTATTTAAGTATTTAAGTATTTAATAAATTTACAGGCCGCCCAATCCCGAAGGATTCCGGGTGGCTTATAGAAATACATTTTTAAGAGAAATAAAAAATAAAAAATAGAGATAAAAACAGATTAAAAGATCGCTTCATGACTCAATCTAGGCGGGGCTGGACCTCATTCATGAGGTCAACAGCACCAGGCCTGCCGGAATAGCCAGGTTTTGGTAGCCTTTCGGAAGGCTGTGAGAGTGGGAAGGATCCGGATCTCTGGGGGTAGATCATTTCATAGGGTCAGAGTGGCTACAGAGAAGGCCCTCCCCTGGGGAGCCACCAGATGACATTGTCTGGTCGACGGCACCTGGAGAAGGCCCACCCTGTGTGATCTTATCGGCCGTTGGGAGGTATGCGGCAGAAGACGGTCTCCAGATATCCGGGTCCTAGGCCATGTAGGGCTTTAAAGGTAATAACCAGCACCTTGAAATGCGATCGGAGACCAATAGGAAGCCAGTGCAGCTCGCGGAGGATAAGTGTAACATGGGTGTATCTTGGTACACCCAATATCGCACGCGCGGCTGCATTCTGGACCAGTTGTAGTCTCCGAACACTTTTCAGGGGCAGCCCCATGTAGAGCGCGTTACAGTAGTCGAGTCTTGAGGTGACGAGGGCGTGAGTGACCGTTTAAAGTGCCTCCCGATCCAGATAGAGCCGCAACTGGTGCACCAGGTGGACCTGGGCAAAGGCCCCCCTGGTCACAGCTGACAAGTGATGTTCTAATGTCAGCTGCGGGTCCAGGAGGACACCCAAGTTACGGACCCTCTCTGAGGGGTGTAAAGTTTCACCCCCCAGGCTTAGAGATGGAATATCTGGACTGTCCTTGGGAGGCAACATCCACAGCCACTCGGTCTTGTCAGGATTGAGTGCAAGTTTGTTCACTCCCATCCAGACCTTGACAGCTTCCAGGCACTGGCACATCACTTCCACCGCTATACTGAGTTGGCATGGGGCGGAAAGATACAACTGGGTATCATCCGCATATTGATGGTATTTAATCCCGTGCCGGCGAATGATCTCACCCAGTGGCTTCATGTAGATATTGAATAGGAGGGGGGGACAAGACCGAGCCCTGCGGCACCCCATATTTAAGGGGCCTAGGGGTCAACCTTTGTCCTCCAACCAACACCGACTGCGACCTGTCGGAGAGGTAAGAGGAGAACCACTGTAAAACGGTGCCTCCCACTCCCACCTCTTCCAGCCGTCGCAGAAGGATACCATGGTCGATGGTATCGAAGGCCACTGAGAGGTCAAGGAGCACCAGGATAGAGGAATGTCCTCTATCCCTGGCCCGCCAGAGATCATCTATCAGCGCGACCAAGGCGGTTTCAGTGCAGTATCCAGGCCTGAAACCAGACTGAAAGGAGTCTAGATAATCTGCTTCATCCAAGGTCTGTTGGAGTTGAAGGGCCACCACCTTCTCAACAACCTTCCCCAAAAAAGGGAGGTTGGAGAATTGTCCACCTGAAGAGTTTATTTACTTAATTTACCCTTTCTGGAAAAGAATTGTTCCAAAGCTTGGTGGTTATGAAGTTTATTTTGGACTAATGACAGCATTAAGGAATGTGACAATTCCATGGACACAATCCAAAAGAGAGTATGTAGGGGGGGGGTGTCCCCAGTGATTGCGTTGGCTATAATTTAATGTACAAAACTGGAGGTGAAAAGAAGATTGTTCCAAGTGGAGAACGGCCCATCTCCAAGACTTGTTCCAGCTGACAACTTTCTCTCTGGCTGCCTGCAGAATTATTGTTGCCTGCCAGAAAATAGTATTCAAAAGTATAAAGAAAGAATGTCATTCTCAATGTAAAAGAAATCTGCTTTTGCAAGTACCCACAAATTTATCAGAAAGTATTGTGATGCTGAAATTTCCTAGGACTATGATGGAAAAAGGAAACACTTTGTTGTCACTTTATGTATCTCACTGGCACACTCTCTGCATGGTTTTGTTCTAGTATGGCAGTTTGGGTATGGCAGTCACCCACCTTGAACTTTATCAGATAATTGAATTATCCTTCAACATGTATCTATGGAGATTTTCAATCATCCAGGTGATGGTTCTCCCAAAGGTGCTTTCCCACCCAAAAGGGCAACTGGACTTTCTTGGGGTTGTTTTTGTCTTAAGAAAGCATTTCACTTCTCATCCAAGCAGCTTCTCCAGTTCTAACTTAAATTAACTTCTAACTTCTTCGATGAGAAATGAAATGTTTTCAAAGAAATCAAGAAAGTCCAGTTGCGTTTTGAAAAAAAAAAAACCCTCACACCTTTGGGACCTTCAACATGTGTAGATGGAACCAAAAGTTGTGTGTACTTACCATGTTGTGGGCAGAAAATATTTATTTCTATTTTTTTAATCCAATACTGTGTAACATTTTTGGATGTCTACTTATGGATGATTCTTCAGTCACAGAACAAATCTTGGCACTTTCAGACCAATGCCACTGAAAACAATTGACCATGACTACGGAGGGGTTAACCTTTATGCTTCAAGTCAAAGTCTAAGTAAATGGTATCAGCATCTGATTTATAGCATGTTTCCCTTTTGATCAATGGCAGATAGCATGTGGCCTAGAACCATATGTGATCATTGAGATCTTTCTGTGTGAACTTCAATCAGGGGTGTCAAACTCGATTTCATTGAGGGCTGCCTCAGGGTTGTGTTTGACCTTGGGAGGTAGGGGTGTGTGTGGCCAGGATGGGTGTGGCCAGCTTGACATCACTCCTGGGGGGGGGCTGTGGTGGCCTGAGCACTCTGTCAGCGAAAATGGACTCTTGAGCTCTGTTTCTGGCTGGACTGGCCTCCTACAACCCTCTGCCAGCGAAAATGGAGCTCGGGAGGGCCATATGTGGCCCTCCTGAGCTCTGTTTTCACTGGCAGACACACTGTGGGCTGGTCCTTCATTGTTTCCAGGGCAGTCCGTGGGCCTTCAGTTTGATACCCCTGACTTAGATACATTATGGGTTTATCAGTATATGTCCATCTAACTAATGTTTTCAAAGTGCTTCATAGCAGCTGATCTGATTTGATTGGCCATGTTTTCAACCCCTAGAAAAAATAATTTTGATAGCCATGTAAATTTTTCAATAATTGTTATTAAAGTTTACAAATACAAAGAAAAAAAACTAATGCAAACTTAAAAATAATTTAAAAAGTAAAAAAAAAATAAAAAGATAGAAAAGAAAAGGAAGATATATTAAATTTAGGTGTTTCTGGTACTTCTTGTACCATTTAATCTCATCTGAACTGGAAGAACAATTCTGTCATCATAGAGATCTCATCCTTTTGATAAGTCATCTTTTTTCTACCAATAATGGGCTGGGCATATTAAATGAATGTGATGGTCGATCATTTTGTATAAAGTTCAGCATTGCCTATAACTCTGAGTCAAAAACAGCAAAGTGAACAGTGAAGAAAGCAATCAGATACCCTGTTTCCCCGAAAATAAGCCCTCCCTGATAATAAGCCCAATCGGGCTTTTGAGTGCATGCGCTAAAATAAGCCCTTTCCCCCAAAATAAACCCTCCCTGAAAATATTGCAACACAGGAGCAGCTGTGAGGTGACCAAACTCACCACCTCCTGAATGTCAAAAATAATAAGACCTCCCTGAAAATAAGGCCAAGTGCTTATTTCGGGAGTCAAAAGAAAATAAGACCTTGTCTTATTTTTGTGGAAATACAGTCTAAATATTGAAGCATGCAATAAGACTACTTCTACAAATCAAATTGAATCTGAACCAAGATATTTTACTGGGTGTTGAGCAAAATCATCTACTTTGTTTTTCCTGGGTAATATTCAGCATGAGGATAGTTTCTAGAAGAATAGACTGAGCATCTGGTCTTTGTATTTGTAGTTTTTCAGGGCAAGCAATAACTACAGGCTGTATTCAGTTGGTAAGATTCCAGTTTTTCAGATACTTTAAGAATTGTTCTTACATTCTTTCTCAGTTCAAGCCCAGCACATTTCTGGATTGCTAAATTTTTTAAATAATAGGTTATTGGCTCTTCGAGTCTTCTTTGTGAACTTGAGGCAATACACTGCCTAATTCCAGTGATGCTAACATGAGCATTCGAAATAGAACATTGGCTGACATTATAAAATGCCAGAACTTGAGATCTGGTAGAGTTGTTTGACCTTTCAGAAAACATCATTTAATATGTGTCCTCATTTCCAAATGTTATCAGCTTCAAATCAAATCAAATTAAAATTTTATTATGTTCATAGACATAACAGCATATACACAATCAGGATAAAAAGCACATTTTTAATGTATTTTAAAGGAAAAAAATAACACCTACCTAGGTCAATAATTGTTATTGGCCAACATGACAAAATTTTACTATTTTTAAAAACAGGTAATCCTCCACTTATAACAGTTCATTTAGTGATTGTTAGAAGTAGGTGTTAGAACAGCACTGAAAAAAGTGACCTCCTAGAGTTGAGACAATCTCCTAGTGGTCTCACACTTCTGTATTGAACTTCCTCTGGAGTTCCAGGATGTTGTTAGTTCCAGGGGTGGGTTCCGGCTACCGCTACTGCCGGTTCACTCAGGGACGTGCCATGCACGCGCGGGCTTGATGTATGCTGTGTGTTCATGTGCATTGCAACAAAAAATTATCTCTGCATGCGGAGAAGGCAAAAACAAGATGGTGGTGCCTACAGCGCCAACGAGAGAACCAGTTTGGGGCGTGGCAGGCCTGGGTTGCTGCCAGTTCCAGCAACCCAGGCCATCAAGTTACTACCAATTCGGATGAACCGGTCTGAACTGGTAGGAACTCACCTCTGGTTAGGTCACCTCTGATGACTTTTTTTGAAGGGTCTTCAAAACTGAGCTGTTTGGAAGAACGGTTTTTTTTTAACCTACCACATCTTCTTTTACTTGTTATTTAAATTTTTTCCCAGTTTTATTTTCTCTTTCTCTTGTTTGTGTTTAAATCTTATCATGGCTGTTTTAATTTTTTCTTGTTATATTCTGTATGCTGCTGAGAGTCCCGAGATTGCACACAAATAAATTCAGCAAATAAATATGTATGCAAAAAGCAGCTGCATGTTATCATGATATATTTTTTAAATACATAATGGAATCAAATATTCAGTATTGTGAAAGGAAAAAAGGAATGAAGAGGTGAGGAAATGTAAAGATTTATGCACAGTTATTCAGTCAACCAGATCTTTGGATAAAATGATGATGTTATTTATGTTATATCAAAAAGAAATACAAGAAAACCATTTTGCTGTTCTTCAGATTAATTCCATGTTACATTTGTGCTTTGCCCCCTGGCGGTCACATTTATACACCCTGAAGAACATTGCCATCATTTACCACTAAACCTAATTATACTGTTATGGATGGAAATAAATTTGCAATGAAGGGTAATAAATTGGGATCGCAAAGGCCAAAGGGAGAACAACAAAAACAGAATAAATATCCCAGCGTGCATTTTTCCCAAAGGTTTTTTTTTCCGAATAGAAGGGGAAATATTGTTACATTGTGCAAAGAAAAATAAAGCATATTTCTTTCCAGCTAACCGATAAGCCGTTCAAAGATTCATGGATATAATTCAATTGGCAAGCAGGAAAACAGAAAACCAAAAGCTCCCCAGAGATATATCAGAAATACATATCTTTCTGTAGCTTTTGCAATTTCTATTTTTTGGAAAAGTCCTTTTTTAAAAAAAAGAAATATTTTTTATATGAATCCATCAAATCTTTTTGTTGGATTTTTAAAAAGTAACAAATGTTAAGATGTCCCAAGAATGTAAAATAACTCCATTAAGTGAATTCCAATGAAATCCTTCAAGGGTCTTTCATTGTGTCTTGGTAAAGGAATGTTTCTCTAATTTTAACCTGGACCAGTGGTGCAATGCAGCCGGTTCTATCTGGTTTGGTGACGGCGGGAAGCTTTGCTCACCCACCTATACATCATCACGTCTCATTTTTGATGCTCTGCGCATGCACGGAAGGTCCTGTGCGTGTGTGGAGGTGGCACTAGTGAAGTGAGCCCTCGCACACGCGCTCTCACACTTGCAGACCAGTAGCGAAGATAAGTTGATTTCACCCCTGACCTAGAGTCCTTGCCACCAATATTACCTTGCAGCTTCTCAAATCTATTTTTTTTCTATTTTTCTTTGTTAGCTGCTTGCTATTTCAGGATTTTTTATTTTTAAATTTTTGTTAGCTGTGCTTTTGAGTTTATCCTCATGCTGGAAGTGGTACTTACTGGTTCTTCTGTTAACTTTCTCACTTTAAAGCTTCTCTGGCTGAAAAGAGCCTGACTGGAAGATTTCCTCATGAAAGTTTCTCTTGCAACTTCGGGGAAAGAGTCGAAAGCAAAAAGACTGCAGGCCGTGAGAGAGTGCAGTGAAAGATGGGATGTTCACGCACACAGCTGGGCCACCTCATCATAAATTATGAGCGAATCATGACCCGCGCAGGGAAACGTCCCTGACGTCTTTGGATAATTTTTAAAGCAAATACTCTTTCATCCAACAGAGTGAGAAGTCCTAGCAGAAAAAATGCAGGAATTTTCTCCTGCTCCTGTCAGAGAGCAGTGAATCTTGAGTGATTCCCTCATCATTTATTCCGAAATACGTTTTTCATTCCAATGAACTACTTTAGAACTAATATTTTTCTTTCAGAAGAAGTGAAGAACATGACATGAAGATAGAGGGAGAATGGATATTTTTAAAACTTTCAAAGAAGAGTTAATGCTACCAAAGGATTCTTAATGGAAATGGCATAACCTTCAGTCATGAAAAGTGATCACATTTGCTTTCTTCCTAGAGGTGGAAGGAGTGAAAGTTCCAGGGAAATCAACCAAGCAGAATCCGTAAATAACTGCTGTGTAGACAGAATACCTGTCCTAAACTGAAGAATAGATTGATATCTGGACAGCCATTTCTTAATCCATAAAAAGGTGAATGTAAAGGTAAAGAATACTGAGAGAGACATAAGAGGCGTGGAGCAGCTGAGGTAAATTAGAACAGCTTTTATTAACAACAAGAGTCAAGGATAACTATGTACAACTGAGAACCTTGCCCTGCTTGACAGCTATTTATACTACAGCTGTCAAGTAGGGCAACCAATAATAACAGCAGAAACAGCCTGCGCTCAGCCAGCCACACCTTAGCCAATCAGGCGCGGCTCAACAGTTGCCGGATGTCAGTCGTATGTCGAGGACTTGTGGACAGTCGTACATTGAGGACTTAAGACCAGTCACAAGTTGAGGACATAACACTCCTCCCCCCCAGCGAGGGTGCATGCGCAGATGTGGCGCAAGCGAAGTCGCTTAAATAGGTGGGGCGGCACTGGATCCACCCAGAGCGCCGCAATAGTGGAGCTGCAGACAAAGAGGTAGGACGTGCCCATGGTAGCTCCTCCCCCACAGGAGTGGAGCTCCAGGTGACGTCAGGAGAACCCTCCCTGACAAGTGGCGGCATCTGAGAAGGTAAGTCCAACAACAGCGGTGGTTCAGCTTGAGGCTGGTAGCTGGATGATGCCCGGCAGGTGGCAGCGTCATAGGAGAGGCCTGACTCAGGGAAGGCCTTGGTTGGTAGGTGGCGCTTCAGTTGGTCCATGTGGCACCGCCATTCATGCCCATCCAGGAAGCCGACCCTATATGAACAGGGTCCAGTTATTTGGGTGATGGTGGCAGTCAACCACCTAGGGTCCCCGGTATAGGACCTGACTAAATCCCCCACCCAGAAAAATCTTGGAGGGCTCCCAGGACCATTCGGACAAGGGGTAATGTAGTGGGATGTAACTAGTCAAGGGTGGTCTGCAGGCGGCGACCCATTAGCAGCTCCACAGGGCTTTTGTGGGAGATAGGGCGGGGGGGTTGAATGCTGGCCCAGGAGGTAGGTCGTGACCTTGTCCGGCCAGCCACCAGGGCCCATTCGACCCATAGCTTCTTTGGCTGAGCGGACCACACATTCTGCCTGGCCATTACAGGCAGGGTTGTAGGGTCCGGGGAGGGCATGACGGATGCCCAGGCTGGCCAGGAACTCCTGGAAGGCTGCAGCCGTGAATTGAGCGCCATTGTCAGACACCAATGTGTCTGGAATACCATGTGTGGCAAAAAGGCACTGCAGCTTTCGGATGGTGGCCTCAGCAGTGCTGGATGTCATGATGAAGAGCTCAACCCACTTCAAGTAGGCATCCACCACCACCAGGAAATTCTGGTTATCTTAAAAGGCCAAAAATCATCAGCCAACTTCCCCAATGGCCACCCCCTCTGCACCCAGGTGAGGACGTGTGAGAGAGTGGGGTCCGTCAGTGAGTGGGATGCAACATCAGAAGCTGAGAGTGGCAGGTCCAAAGACTCTATGGCTAAGACCGAGGAGGCCAGAGAGTGGTCTGTGACAGCGAGGGGCAACAGGCAGTGGCTAAGGGCATCAGCATGCCCCAGCTGCTTCCCCGGGCAATAATGCAGCGTATAAGAATACGCTGCCAAGAATTCAGTCCATTTGGACATCAGAGGTGAAAGGATGGGAGGGGTGGTTGGTCACTGGCTAGAAGCCCAAGGAGAGGCTTGTGGAGCAAGGTGAAGTGCCACCCGTAAAGGTAGTCATGGAACTTTTTAATCCCAGACACTGCAGCCAGAGCCTCCTTGTCAATCTGGCTGTAATTCCATTTGGTGGAAGATAGTGTCCAGGAGTAAAAAGCAATGGGGGCTTCTGAGCTCTCTGGGAAGACATGGCTCAGGACAGCCCCCACACCATTGTGGGAGGCATCACACGCTAACGTTAGCAGCAGCCTGTCATTATACTGTACTAGGACAGATGTTTACGTAAGCATGGCTTTGACAGCTGCAAACGCATGTGCTTCGCAGCTGCCCCAGCACCAGGCCGTCTGTCGGTCGAGCAACCGATGGAGTGGCTCAGCAAGTGATGCCTTGTGGGGAATGAAAGGGGCTTAGAAATTGAGGAGGCCAAGGAACGCCTGCAGCTCCACCTTACAGATAGAAGTGGGGACGTCCCTAATGGCAGCAAGTTTGGAGTGGGTGGGGTGGATGCCCTGGGCGTCCACTAAGAAGCCCAGGAATTCCACCTGGGGTACAGCAAAAACACATTTACTGTGCCTCAATTTGAGGCCCATGCCCCTAAAATGGAGGAGGACCTTCCAAAGTACCATGTTTTCCCGAAAATACAACCTGTCCTGAAACTAAGGCCTTGCCACATTTTTCTGGTGGGCAAAAATATAAGCCCACCCCTGAAAATAAGCCCCCTGGACAACCTCCCCCTCCTGCCAGGCAGAGCACCGTTCACTGACTAAGGGGTACCCTGAAGGCGCCAAGCCACAGGAGCTGGGGGGGAAAGGCACTCATGTTGCTTAGCGCCTTTGGGATACCGTTAGGTTGGGGAGTGGCGTTCTACCTGGCAGGAGAGAGGAGTTGCTGAGGGGTTGCTCCCTTGCAAGCGGGCTCCCAAAAAGCCGGGCACAGCCTCAGGGGTGATGCAGTCATGAGGTGACCACACTCACAAGCAGCCGCTTCTCCAGCTGGGCAGAATGCCATTCATTGACCTAGGGGGTATCCCTAAGGCGCCAAGCCATGTAATGCTCTGCCCGCCCCCCAGCTCCTGTGGCTTGGCATATTAGGGATACCCCCTAGGTCAGTGCATGGAGCCTGGCTGTAGAGGGGGGGTTGCGCGAGCACCTGTTCCGCTCCCAGCAAACATGCCTCCCAGCCTCACCATGCTCTGACCCAGCTTTTCCTGCAGGGCCAGGGCACAGCTGCTGCTGCTGCTGCTGCCGCCGCCACCACACTCCGAGCATAACTTCTTCTCTGACTTTCAAACTCCGAAACTCGGCTGCCGAGTCTTCAGCTACGGCCTTTCTAGGAGTGCGCTCTATGGTTGTGGGCTGGCTGCCCGAAGACAGTCTGTCCAGAAGATTCTCTGTCTGAAGACTCTCTGTCTGGCAGCCGGCCTACAACCATAGAGCGCACTTCTAGAGCGGCCGCTGCTGGAAGACTCGACAGCCGACTCCTACACATTCAGCCCAATCAAAATTCAAGATAAAATTTGTTAACAGGAGAAAAAGAACAATGGCTGTTGTTTGGAGAGGATTAGGAATGGCAGTTACTGGCAACAATCACATAGCTCCTTCTTCTGCTGTCCTAGCCAGACTTGATTACTATTTTTCCTGAGCAAAATTAATCAATAAAAAGTTATTAATAAGCAGGTATACCAGGCTGGGATGGCATATGCACAAATTAGCAAAACACATTTTAGCCTAGTCCTGAGGTTCCTAATGATGCTACCCACAGACACTAATCTACATGTTAGCGATCAATTTTATGCTCACCAGACTTGATGTTTTACTCTATTTTTAACCTTTTTAGGAAAGGTTTTTAATTTTAATCAAAATTAAAGGGGTGGCTGGAAAGAAAAAAAACCCATCAGCAACCAGAATTCTTTTTAGTTTCTAGAATTTTACTGGATTCTTCAGTGGCTCATAAACATTATTGGCATATCAAAAGGATGCTTAGTTCTCTCCTAGTTCCTTGTTTGAAAATGTAAGAATTAAAGTTGATAATACACTGGGTGTAGGCCCAGTTGATTATCAGAGAGAAATCTTACCATTTTCCCCCACATTTAATAGTGTTTTGTCACATCTGCCATACCTGCTTATTACTCCCCATAACAATTAAGAACGTGATAGAAATTCACTTTTAAAGTTTCACTAAAACAGGGCTGTCAAACTCGCGTCATCACGGCATCGTCACATGACGTATCACAACTTTTTCTCCTTTGCTAAACCAGATGAGGGCGTGGCAATGCGGGATGCATCCAGCCCACAGGTGGGAGTTTGACACCCCTGTGCTAAACCAAACATATCGTAAAGGTCAGTGGTGGGTTCTGGATCCCGTTCCAACAAGTACAGTTGGAAAGAGCCTGGCGGTGTCCACATGGACGTGTGCAGCACATGCACACACACACGCAGCATGCGCATTCATCTTAGCACCTCCGCAAGCCTCCACGACGCTCCAGCTGCTCAGCAGAGCATTGTGCAGGCGCTGTACAGGGCGTATCGCCTGCAACCCACCACTGTTACCAATACTACCATAGCTGCTTGTATAGGATGATCGCCAGATCTCTGTTTCTCAAGTTCCCATTGCCCAACTTGTTCCACCATATTAAAGAAAATAATTACTGATTTTCCCAACCAGCAAGTGGAAGCAGCAACCTTAATGGGAGAGGAAATGCAGCTGTCAGTCAATGAACCTTACCTTGCTTTTCACTAAGATACTTGAAATGGACGGGCGTATTCTAGGCAATCCAAAAGGTTACAAGGATCCATGAAGAGCTTTACAGTGGTCTAAAATCTCCTACAACGTTGGTGTTCTTGTGCTATATAAATGCTGACCAACTATAAATCATCTTTCTTAAAAATAAATAATATTCTTTATTTTATTTAATAATAAGATTTATTAAATGGTTATAGAATACTAAAAGATAATACAAAATGGAATCAGTAAAAAGAATAGGGGAAAAAAAGTGGAGAAAGAAAAAAGAACATTTAAAGAAATTATTTCTGATTGTCCTTGCAATAGGTGCAGGCAAATTAATAGTTGTCCAATCCCTGTGAAAGTACATACTCATTTTCCCCCCAATATTTCCCCTTTTCCATTCACAAATGGAATCGTTTTCATTTCTTTCCAAATATCAGCAAAAAGTCCATAACGGTTTTCCAGAATTTTATAAAAATATTCCATATTTTATGGAAATAAGTTAATCTTAAATTCTTTTGCTTCTACCAATGTTAATTTTTAATCCATCAAGTTGCTGTTATAGAATTACTCTCCATGCAGATTTTCTTTCTCTCATCTCAATTTTTTTCAACTTTTTAGAATGTTTCTTTTGTAAATTCAAAAACAAGTCCTTGCCCAGATCCTTTTCAAGCTCTTGATTTCTCATTTGTCGTTCCAATCTGATTGTTATATCTGTTTTATAATCCTCCATTTAGTTATTTTTCAAAACTTCTCCATCAGATAGGGTTTGTATTTCCTGTTAATCCTGTCTGTCCACAAAGTCTTGAATATATTTATTATATCTGTCATTATTTATAATGTTCAAGAAAGATTTATTATAAATGTCTGCCAGTTCTTCAAAAATGCTTTGACGTTTCTGAAGTATCATATTTTTAATTATCACTAGCTGATAACCCGGTGTTGCCTGGGTATTTATTTATAAGGGGAAAATGTCTGGACCAAACATAATTTCTAATGTTGGATTTACCCCCTTACCATAGGGAGCTCCCTTGTGGAGTACTGTGAAGCAATTCCACTGTGCTGTACAGGAGAAGCCATTTTACAGCAGTACAGTAGAAGCCATTTCAAGGCACAATAGGCTGTATCTTAACAGAACATCCCCCCAAGGGGTGTTAGGAGTGTCTTACCCCCACAGTGTTTTTTTTTCCAGAGAGTAAGTCATCTGTGTACCAAGTTTAGTTTTTTTTTATTTTTTATTGAACATTTATAGGCTGCCCTTTTCCCTGAGGGGACTCAGGGCGGCTTACAACAATGGGGGAAGGGAGTGCAGGACAAGACATAAAAGAAAAACGTGAGTAAAAAAAATTAACCATAAAACACAACATTCACTCAGCATTCGGGCGGGGTGAGAATAAATCCTATCCCCAGGCCTGACGGGATAGCCAGATCTTGAGGGCTGTGCGGAAGGCCTGGACTGTGGTGAGGGTACGGATCTCCACGGGGAGGTTGTTCCATAGCGTCGGAGCTGCTACTGAGAAGGCTCTCCTCCGCGTAGTCGCCAGTCGGCACTGACTGGCGGATGGAATTCGGAGGAGGCCTACCCTGTGCGATCTGATGGGACGCAGGGAGGTAATTGGCAGAAGGCGGTCTCTCAGATAGCCAGATCCACTACCATGGAGCGCTTTATAGGTGGTAAGTAGAACCTTGAAGTGCACCCGACGATCAACAGGTAGCCAGCGCAGCTCACGGAGGATCGGTGTTATATGGGCGAACCGTGGTGCGCCCATGATCACTCGCGCGGCCGCGTTCTGGACTAGCTGAAGTCGCCGGATGCTCTTCAAGGGCAGCCCCATGTAGAGCACATTGCAGTATTCCAGCCTAGAGATCACAAGGGCTCGAGTGACTGTTGTGAGAGCCTCCCGGTTCAGGTAGGGCCGCAACTGGCGCACCAGGCGAACCTGGGCAAATGCCCCCCTGGTCACAGCTGACAAATGATGGTCAAAATTCAGCTGTGGATCCAGGAGGACTCCCAAGTTGTGGACCCTGTCTGAGGGGTATAAATTTTGCCCCCCCAGCCTGATTGATGGAATGTTAGCCGAATTTTTGGGAGGAAAACACAACAGCCACTCGGTCTTTTCCGGGTTGAGCACCAGTTTGTTAGCTCTCATCCAGTCTTTAACAGCCTCAAGGCCCCGGTTCATCACGTCCACCGCTTCATTGAGTTGGCACGGGGCGGACAGATACAACTGTGTATCATCCGCATATTGGTGGTACTTAATCCCGTGCCTCCGAATGATCTCGCCCAGCGGTTTCATGTATATGTTGAATAGCAGGGGGGACAGAACCGAGCCCTGCGGCACCCCATAGGTTAGGGGCCTCGGGGATGATCTCTCCCTCCCCACCAACACTGACTGCGACCTGTCCGAGAGGTAGGAGGAGAACCACTGTAAAACAGTGCCGCCCACCCCCACCTCCCGCAGTCGTCGCAGAAGGATACCATGGTCGATGGTATCGAAAGCCGCTGAGAGGTCAAGGAGAACCAGGATGGACGCATGGCCTCCATCTCTGGCTCTCCAGAGATCATCGGTCAATGCGACCAAAGCGGTTTCTGTGCTGTAGCCGGGCCTGAAGCCAGACTGGAAGGGGTCAAGATAGTTAGCTTCCTCCAAGGTACGCTGAAGCTGTAAGGCCACCACCTTCTCAACAATCTTCCCCACGAAGGGGAGGTTGGAGACTGGACGGTAGTTATTAAGAACTGCTGGATCCAAGGACGGTTTCTTCAGGAGGGGCCTCACCACCGCCGCCTTAAGCGTGGTGGGGAGGTGTCCCTCCCGAAGAGAGGCGGTAACAACCGCCTGGATCCAGCCTCGTGTCACCTCTCTGCTGTTGGCAACCAGCCAAGAGGGACACGGGTCCAGTATACAGGTGGAGGCACTCACAGCTCGCATAGCCTTGTCCACATCCCCGGAGGCAACATCCTGAAACTCAACCCAGAGATGGTCTGCCAAGTCATTCCCTTGTGTCTCGGCTGGATCTGCAAGAGTGGAGTCCAGTTCCGATCGAAACCGAGCAACTTTGTCCGCCAAGAACTGACCATACTCCTCAGCCTTACCCTGCAGGGGGTTCCCCGTCTCCCTCCTATTTAGGAGGGAGCGGGTTATCCTAAACAGGGCGGCTGGGCGGGACTCGGCGGACGCTACCAAGGAGGCAATGTGTGATCTTTTGGCAGTTCTCAATGCCCGAATATACTCCTTGGTGCAAGCTGTCAACAGTGCTCGGTTCGATACGGACCTATCGGACCTCCACAGGTGCTCTAGGCGTCTCCTCCGGCGCTTTATCTCGCGGAGCTCCTCGGTGAACCAAGGGGGCCTCCGCGAGCCGCTGACCCGGAGGGGCCGTAGTGGCGCAATTCGGTCCAGAGACTCTGATGCTGCCGAGTGCCAGGCCGCAGCAAGAGTCTCCGCCGAACTGTGGCCGAGAGCATCTGGAATAACCCCAAGCTCCGTCTGGAACCAACAGGGTCCATCAGTCGCCTGGGGCGGAACCACCTGGTCGGTTCCTCCTCCCCACGGTGGGGATTTGGCCTCCGGAAGTCTAACCTCAGTAGGTAGTGGTCTGACCACGACAGGGGAATGATCTCATTTCCCCTCGGACCAAGATCATAACTCCACTGCTCCGAGAGGAATACGAGGTCGAGTGTGTGCCCCGCTGAGTGGGTAGGGCCTCGAATTACCTGGGTCAGGCCCATGGCTGTCATGGAAGCCATGAACTCCTGCGCTCCATCAGAGTGTTCACCGAGCGAAGGCAGATTGAAGTCCCCCAGAACCATTAGTCTAGGGAACTCAATTGCTAGCTCGGCTACTGACTCGAGGAGCGAGGGGAGGGCTGCTGCAACGCAGTTGGGAGGCAGGTACGTTAGCAGCAAACCCACTTGACCCTTGAGGTCCAACTTCACTAGCAGGGACTCACACCCGGCAAACTCCAGAGCAGGGATCCTACGAGGAGCTAAAGACTCCCGGACTACAATAGCCACACCACCACCCTTTCCCTGGGCTCTCGGCTGATGAAGCACCTGAAACCCGTCTGGGCACATCTCTACGAGGGGGACTCCTCCCTCCGTGCCCAGCCATGTCTCAGTAATACATGCCAGGTCTGCCCCCTCGTCTACAATCAAGTCCCGGACGAGGGGAGCCTTATGAATAACAGACCTGGCATTTAGCGACAGCAGCCTGAGACCAGGGTCCTGATTGCTCACGCCATCTGACCTTGGAGTGGGACTCATAGGGCCGGAAGGAGGGATCTCTGCGATATAGCGAACCCTCCTTCCCCGGTAATGGCCAGCCCTAAAGTCCCCGCCGTATCTGCCTCTCCCTGTAATGACCGCAATGCTCCGACTCTCTCCCGTGGGTATACTTCCCCCAACCACCCCAATGGCCCCCGCATGCCCCTCCAGGTCCTCCGAATCAGGCATACTCAGACACTCACACAAACAGTCCCCACAGTATAATTAAAACACAAAAAGAATACAGCAGTAATAATACTAAAAGTGGGTCTTTCATACTAACACATTCAATCCCATACACTCAACATACCCGCTTAAAATTGCGCAACACAGAATTTAAATTATGAGTTCCAGAAGAGCCAGCCTCCCTTCCTCCAGTTCCAGGAAAATCCAAGGCCAAAGTCCAAGGTCCGTATTATGTAAAATGGTTGTAGATGGAGGGGGGGGGCAAAGCGCAAGCCCCAGGTATTAACAAGCACCAGCTTTGCGATGTCACACCCTCCAAGTCAAGATAAAGCGTGAAATAATCAACTATAACGGTCCATAGGAGATATAAAGGTAGTATGCAGGGGGGTATCTTGTCCTCCCCCTCTCCTAAAGTCCTGGAAAGGCCAGAGTCTAGATGTCTAAAGTCTACAAATGACTGGAACCAGTTGAAAGGGGGAAGGGGGAGGTGCCAGCTTGGTGCCCAGTTTTTAAAACGCCAAGTTCCTGTCCCTGAAGCTGCCATCCTCTATCACTCCTTTCCCCAAACCAAATGCACCATAAGTATGTACACCATAAGGTGTCAAATGTTAAACAGATGGTCGTTGTTCACATTGGGTGTTCCAGAGTAGCAGTGGTAGCAAGTGGTGGAGAAGGGTAGATTGTTCCAGGCCAATGCCGATGGTCGCAGGCCAGGCAGTAAAGCTCGTATTAAATAAGAACAGGTAGGCAGGCAAGCAAGGCTCCGCAGCAGCAGGGGCAGACAGGGAAAGAAATTGTCCGACACACGGGGGATAAAAGGAGAGGCTACAACGGTGAGAGAGGTAGGCACCAAGGTACAAGATAGGGGAAGGGCGGGCATTCAGGCGAGCTATGATGGTGGTGGCTAAATCGCCGCTTAATTCGCTCACTCAAGCCACGATAATTTCCCTCCTCTTTAACGCGATGGAGATGGTAGTGATAAAGATGGTAATTGCCAATTTCAAATCCCCAAGCTCACCGTTTCTTTTTTCTGAGCTGTAGGTGAAAGTCCAGGGTTCCTCTCCAAGCCCCACGCTGTTTAGGTCGAAGAAGAACAGCGGGGGAGACCCAATCGTGAGAGCGAAAAGCTCAGGCAGCCATTTTTCATCCAATTCCCGCTGCCGCCGTTCCGCTGCTCTGGGGCAACTTCCAGGACCAGGGCTCACCCGATCGGACAGGCGACCACCTGTCACCAGGGGCACCCAGGCATCCGAGATGTTAAAGGACGCCGACCGTCCGTGCGTCGCCACCGTCGCCGCCCTCGCGCAGCTAGATGGTTCAGCTGCTAGGCGCTGTGGAGGCTAAAACAAGCCTTCGGGAGCGATGTTTTCTGAAATTCCTTCCGGTCCTTCAATGCTGGAGGTCTTAAACTCACCCAGAGGCTCTTTCTGAAAACTTTGCGGACTGTTTGGAAGGCTACTCAGTACTTTTTCGCCAGATTACAGAGAGCGAAAAAGCCCGGCCGCCATTCCAAACCCGCACATGCAGGTTGAATTTGCTGAAGGTGTTCCAGAGTTATGCTGGAACATACACACACACATACAAACACAGCCATTTATATGAAAGTTGAGAGTTCAATCCTAGATAGCAGCAGACATTTCTCTCCTAGGGCTCAAAGAAACAAAAATCTGCTGCAAACTCCACGTGGTGCCAGGAAGGGCATCCAGCCAGTAAATGCTCAGCTCTATCCTGTCACCCCGACTTTACCCTGAGTTAAGAGGGTTGTAACCAGAGGTGGTATTCAGCCAGTTCCGACAGGTTCTGGAGAACCGGTAGCAGAAATTTTAAGTAGTTTGGAGAACTGGCAAATAGACTGGCCCCGCCCCTGCTGCCCCCCAGCTGATCTTCTTTTGTTGCCCTGAATAGGAGAATGGAGCTGGAAAGCAGGTTAGTGGGGTGGGAAGTAAATGGGGATTGCAATATCCTTCCCTTGCCATGCCTACAAAACCACACCCACAAAGCCATGCCACACCACAAAGCCATGCCCACAGAACCAGTAGTAAAAAAAATTGAATCCCACCACTGGCCATAACGCTATGAAAATGAAGACTCACATTTTCAAAAAAAAATCGAAACAAAAGTTTATTCAAAATACTGGCAAGTTCAGGATACAAGAACCACTTAGATTTCTGGAGAAAATCTTAATTACTAGTAGGGCAGTATAACAGAGTCATGAAAGCTTATCAACATCATTATCCCACACAATTAAGATAGTATTACTTTGAATCTCCTTCTCACACTTTATCCTTCCTTTGATTGGATGAGTAGAAATTACTGGAGGTATATTACACACACCCTCATTATCCTAGAATGGATTCATAGTTTCCTTGGGAGTCATAAACTTCCAAGCCACTTCCCATTTTTATACTAAAGAAGCCAAATTGACATTACCAAAAACTATAAGCCTGAGAAACTTCCCTGACATACTATTAGTGAGTGTGACAAGTTGCAGCATCCTAAGTCACAAGGAACCAACTTCATAAATAGAAAAGAAGTTGGCAGAAGCTGGGACAAGCAACGGGAGCTCACTCCATTACACTGCGTGAGGGATTTGAACTGCTGAACTGCCAACCTTTCTGATCCATCCTTAATCATGGATTAGGAAAGCCTTATTAAAGATTGAGTTTGCATTCGGTAGCAGTGCCTTTTGCTACTTTGACCACAACAAAAGGCCTTTCCAAAGCTAATCCCAACTAATAGCACTTTCAACAACCATCTTTGTAATGCCAACATCAATTAACAAACAATATTTGCCCAATAGCCACCTGAACTTACACCATATTCCTATTACTTTTTCTCTATTCCCACGGTCTTTTAGTAGTCAGTCACAATCAGATTGCATTTTCATATGCTGCATTTCTCTGTAAAAGCAGAGGACTGGAGTTCAAGTTTTATAGTCTCCCATTTGCTTCCACTAACTGAAGGATTGTCATCTAAATATATTCTTTGTATTCACATTATTCACAGAAACAAACAGCTTTTTGGCTGGATTGACATCAACAATGAATTATTTTATTGGAATTCTGGGGGTAGAGAATTACTACAGTCTACTTAGCTTAGTTGAACCTATCCAGGTAGATGTAAATAATTCAAGATCACGGATATTTCAATCTAAATATTATTTCAAGATGTAATATCCATATTTAACTCTTGGACACTTTTCAAGGTTAGAAACCAGAAGACCATGTATTCTAGTCCTGTTTTAGGCACAAATCCTGGTTGGTGACTTCAGGCAAGTCATTCTCTTTCTGCCTCCTAAACCCAAAAGTTTAAATAATTTAATTAATGTAATAAGCAGAACTTTTCATAGCTTGGAGTGGTTATTGAAAAAACAACAACCCCACAAAAGATATTGATAGATAGAGCTAGATGATAGAAAGACAGACAGACAGACAGACAGACAGATAGATAGATAAAATTGCACCATACCTTTTCCTGTTATAGATACAAATGTTATATTTCTACCTCTCTGTAAATAGTTTTCCATAGCAGTGTAAACAGACTTGATAGCTCAGATCTGACAAGTGTTGCAAAGATTGTAATTATGTAAATGCCATGAAGCGATGAAGGAAGTCAATAAATGTTCCAGGAAAGAAATGTTTAATTATAGTACACACAATTATTAACATCAGAGAGAGATGCACCATTAAATGCCACATTCAGAAAAAGGTGGGGGTATACACGATGAGGGAAGAAGAGAGGAAGGAAACTGCTGTGTTTCAGCTATAGATCTTCTGAACTTAATTATATGCATTGCTAGCCTTTGAATTTATATGGAGAAGGAACTCATTCACAGGTTTTCTAATTTCTGATTCACACATAGTTACTCATATTCATAAAAATGGATTCCTCGAAATGAATGAAAAATACATCTACTTGAGGTAAATAGTTCAAATTATATCTGGGTAGATGATTTATTTATAATTTATAATGGTATATTCTATATCCATGATGGCAAACCTATGGCATATGCGTGGCACAGGTGGCCTGCAGAGCCATTCTGTGGGCACGCCAGCTGTTGCCTCAGCCCAGCTCCACCACTTTCTTGCTAGATCCTAATCTCATTTTTCAAGGCCTGGTAAAAGAACTACGGCAATTTTTTTTGACAAGGTGTGCCTCAGCGCTTTCCACCAGAATTATTCTCTGACTAATATCTGAACCACTTCAAGATGCAGAAATTGTTATGGCGTCATTATGATCAATTTTTAATCCTTTCTGCTGTTCATAACAACCTGTAATTTTGAAAGAAAAGTGCTTTTCTGAATCTCTGGAAAAAGGAATCTATTGATTTCAGTGACTATTCTATTTTCAGATAGCATGCCTCATTCTTTTTTATATGCAAGATTTCCTAACTTTTATGACTTTCAAACTTTGTGGGATTTCAAGCTGAAAGAAGGAGTGTAAACTTGAAGGTAGGATGTGGTGCATATCAAATTAAATTTAAACAAGCATTGCTCTGGGACTGTGAGAAAGCAGCTGTTTTGAATGGATGAGATTTTCAGCTGGAGTTGCCATAAAATATGAACACTCTTCCAGTATTCTTAACAAAGCTATGAGTGCAAACTCCTATAAAGCAGAAGTGGTGAGCAACCATTTGCAGCCCAATTGGGGTGGGGTGGGATGAGCAATTAGACCTCTGTGGACAGGCATGCATAATAAGCCACACTGATATTAAAGTGACAATTTGTGTTTCATGGTATCATAGGCAACTGATGCAATTATGTACTTGTGTCTTAACATCATGACCCAACTGTTTTCATTGGCCTACCAGTCTGCTTCTATGAATCTTAAGGCCTTCAGGGGAATGTATCAGTAAAATGGGGCTGAAATGTTCATCCTATTTTTTATAAGGTGGGAGGCTAATGATGATGATAATGATGATGATTTATACCCAGTAGACAGAATTACTGTTTTGTTGGTGCTACCAGTCAGAGTAAGCCTCTAGTGAGTGAAGTATTTAAAATCGTTGGACAGGAGGCTGTCAGCCATCTCTATATGTTTTTCTTGTATTGATATGACCAAATTATCAAGAGCATCCAAATTTGCATCCCCTTGTCCCCAGAATATCAGCTATGTATAGGTTGAATAGTGTAGATGCCAGAGGTGGTATTCAGCAGGTTCTGACCAGTCTGGAGAACCGGCAGCAGAAATTTTGAGTAGTTCAGAGAACCGGTAAATACCACCTCTGACTGGCCCCGCCCCCAGTTGATCGGGAGGAAATGAGGATTTTGCAGTAAGCTTTCTTTCCCCTGCCATGCCCACCAAGCCATGGCCACCAAGCCATGCCCACAGAACCAGTAATAAAAATTTTTGAATCCCACTACTGGTAGATGCCATTACAAAGACTTCTGGGAGGCCATTGTTTAATCTTCTTATTTATGTTGTCCCCGCAAAAAAGATGTCAGGCTTTGAACTACAATGTTAGCAATGGACAATCCTGAATAGGATTTGCACCTCATATGGCATCTGCTGGGACTCTCTGTGTAAATGGGGTGTAGTATCCTCGTCTCAGTGGGACGGCGGGTCCCATGTCAAACTGTAGATCACATTGTGATTGGCTGTACGCTAAGGACATATACTATCAGTCCAGCCTCCTATTTTTTAAAATGTAAAGAATGCTGCCCTTAAGTGATTAGATGGCCCTAGACATTGGTATTTGAACATAGAACTTTTTAACATTTATATTTTGTTGGGCTCTACTAATCTAGTTAAAATGTCAATATATATTGTTAGTCCATGTATGATATGCCATACACTAAATAAATAAATAAACCCAATAGACATGTTAAGTCTATCACCATCACTGAAATGACAAATTCCATCAGAATACCTCAAATACTCAAAATCAGAGATCAGGCTAACTTCTTCTTATTGGTTTTCAAGAAGATGTTAAAAATAGAACCATCCTGGAAATAATTTGACTAGGTTCATGTACAATGTTATCTTCTTCTTCTTTTTAAATCCTTTACTTTTTCACTATTGTTCATTGCTTCTAAATATAAGTGTTTGGCAGCTTTTTGTAAGATTTAAAAAAATCTGAAAGACCTATTTAACAAAAAGATGACAACACTGGAAAAGAAATAGCTATATCCCAATGGACATCTAACTATCAAACATATCAGCCTATGTTGGCTCTTTGTACAACCCACAATCTGTCTGCAGGAAATTTGAAGAACTGTTTTCTTATCTGTTATCAGTTGATATAATAAATTTGGAACATAGAGAGAGCAATAAAATGCAACTTTATCAGCATTTATATCCTTTAATCAACTCCAGAACAGATGAAGACTGCAAGAACATTTATTACATTTATCTGTAACCTTTTTCGTAACACTAAGTACAACTTCACATTAGCTATAAAGCCATTCAAATCAATCAACTCATGTCCTGATGAAAGCTGTATTATCATTTTTAAATGTCACCATGGGAACTATATGCAATAAGTTGCCTTTAGAAAAGGTAAAAAAGGTTCATTTCAGGATTCAGCATAGAAAAGCTTTTTTCTGTATACCAAAAACTGATATATGTGAGGAATGGGAGACTTTATGTCTAGATTTTTGCATAAAATGGATTAAAGTTGAAACATGTTTTAAATTAACAGCAAAACATTTATATTCTAAGTTGCCAGTGTGGTGGAAAAGGATGGATACTGAATAATATTTATATATTGGTTACATAGTGAGAGGTGGTGGATCAGTGTCTCAGAGCTTGTCGACAGTTCAGAGGTTGGTTCGAATCCCTAGGGCTGTGTAATGGAGTGAGCTCCCGTTACTTGTCCCAGATTCTGCCAACCTAGCAGTTCGAAAGCATGTAAAAATGCAAGTAGAAAAATAGGAACCACCTTTGGTGAGAAGGTAATAGCATTCTGTTTGCCTGTGGTGTTGTGTCATGCCGGCCACATGACCATGGAGACATCTTCAGACAGTGCTGGCTCTTTGGCTTTGAAATGGAGATGAGCACCGCCCCCTAGAGTCGGGAACAACTAGCACAGCGATGGCGAACCTTTTTTGGCTCGCGTGCCATAAGTGGGGGGAGCGCAGGGAGATTGCGCACGGGCGTGCCACACCCATAATGCAATGCGCGACCCCTCCAGCGCGCACGCACAAACTACAGGCATGACCCCCATTTTTTATTCTTTTTTCATCCTCCTCAGGCTCCAGAAGGTTTCCCCCCACCCTGGAGGCTTCAGGGACCTTCAGGAGGCTTCCCTGAAGCCTTCCCTGGAACACTTAAAATGACGCTCCAAGCAAACCGGAAGTCCATTCCCGAACTTCGGGTTTGGCCATAGGGCCGTTTTTTTGCGCTCCGGAGGCTTCAGGGAAGCTCATGAAGCCTTCGGAGGGCCTCCAGCGGGGGGCTCTTTTCGCCCTCCCCAGGCTCCTATAAAGCCTCTGGAAAAATGGCTTTAAAAAGGGTGAACTCAGGGTGAATTCAGCTGGCCAGCACGTGCATGCCCTGACAAATGGCTCCATGTGCCACCTGTGGCACGCATGCCATAGGTTTGCCACCCCGGGACTAGCACATATGGGGAACCTTTACCTTTACAGATAGATAGATAGATAGATAGATAGATAGATAGATAGATAGATAGATAGATAGATAGATAGATAGATAGATAGATGATAGTACAGCTATGACTATGCAATTAAAAACTTTTATGACAATTGCAGTGTCCTGGGATTCTGGGATTAACTTTTATGACAAGCAAAATGTCAGTGTTCCAAGTAACCCATCCAAAGACATTAGAACTCCAAGGCAGGAACGTTCCTCAAAAAGCATGTTTATTGGACACAACATATTGGCACAGCCAGTGAAAACCAACAGTAACAGTTTCCTGCAGTTCCCACGTAATTAAAAGAGCAAAAGTTCTCTCCCCAGGTGTCACAGGTCATATTGTCCAATCAAACAGTTGGCGAGGTCCCTCGACCACTTCTGCCTCTTCCTATTGTCATCTGTTTTGATGACCTTGACTCCCATGGGAGAGCTCTTTATTCTGGCTATGAGATGGTGTAGCTGAGTGATGGCAAACCTTTTTGGCACCAAGTGCCGAAAAGGGAGCATGCACGCATGCACACAGCACCGAGTCCTGAAAAGGGAGCCATTCGCGCTCTCGTCTGGGCCACGACCAGGAAGAGAAGTAGCCCAGGGGGCATGCATGCACTGAAAAATGTACTTCCAGTTTCCAGAGTGTGCAAGCGTGTTGGCTGACAAGTCTTCCGGTTACTGCGCATGCGCCAATCAGCTGACCAGCGCACATGCCCACAGAACAGCTCTTTTGGTTTCCGGCACTGCCGCATGTACAAAGGCCAGCTGATCAGCATGTGCACATGTGTGCCAGAAACCTGGAAGAGGAATGGCTGACGCTGCGCATGCCAGACAATGTGACTCTCTGTGCCACTTCGGGCACACGTGCCATAGGTTCACCATCACGGGACTAGCTATTTGCCCCTCATCCTCCCCTCCCCATAGTGTGTGGCAACTATGAAGCAGCACAAGGTGGCTTCAGCCAGGTTCAATTCAGAGTTGACCCAAAGTCAATATGGAAGCCAGATTCACTTAACATCCATGTTACTAATTTGACAGCTACAATAATTCACTTAACAACCTGGCAAGAAAGGCCGCAAAATGGAGCAAAGCTCACTTAACAAATGTCTCACTTATTTGGGCTCAGTTGTGGTTATAAATTGAGGACTATCTGCACTCTGTCAAAGTTGGGGACATTTTAACCATTTATGGCAGGGAAATAAAAGAAATGTTTGCACACCTGAAGTGTGAAGCTTTACTTCAACCATATTTGTTTTTTTAAAATATGTTGATTCTGCAATTTTGAATGTTTCAGGATCTCTGACTTATAATCAGTCATTTAGTGACTTTGAAATTATGTACTTATAACCAGATTTTAAGTTTCGAAAGCTGATCCCCCACTTCCCCATGGTCACATGATTGCATTTTGGACAGTTGATAATCAGCCTGTATTTATGGCCATTTGCAATATGCTACAGTCATGTAACTGTAATACTTTACACCATTTTTGCCAGATACCCCTGCTTCCCTCGAGGATTCTGGGGAAAAAATTCTGGACAATAGATTACTTTAACAATCACAGTATTCACTTTATTACCAGCATGTTTATTTCATGTCTGCTGCAAAAAATGGTGTAAAATTAGATCAGTCATGTGGGTGTCTCGAATTATGACCATCTTGATATATGATGGAAACTCCAGGTTCCATTAGGGTGATAAGCCAAGGTCTACCTGGCATATATGGCAGTAGCCCCCAACCTTTATGACAGCAAATCGAGCTGCACGTGTGTGCATGCACTGGCCCACCACTTGCGCAAGTCAAGCTGCATGCATGCATGTGTGTGCCAGCCAGTCACTTCTGCAGCCCACTTCCTAACAGGCCATGGCCCGATAGTGGCCCCCAGCCAGGGGTTGGGGACTCCTATGATATGGGATATGCTAAAAAAGTATTTTTTGTCTTTCATTGGTTAAAGTAACTCTGGATATTTGCTCAAAATTGCACTGATATTGTAAAGACTTGTTTTAGCAAGTGAAATACCTTCGGTCTGTTACTATAACAGGCATTGTTCATAAAGTGTGGCATCACTGAGCACCTGCCTGGGCCCATTTGTTTGCAAAGGCTTCTAGACACACTTATTCTTCCTTTGCTGCTATTACCTGTACATCTTCTCTCTTTATTTTTTACAGAGAATAATGAGGAAGAACAAAAGAGAAGAGATGAGGAGATGCTCTAAGTATATACTAATAGTATTCCACCTCTCATGTGAAAGACCAAGACATAGTTTTCTTGTTTGTTTGTTTGTCAAACATATACAAGATAACAAGTATAGGTATTAACATACACATGAACAAAGGAAGTAAATATAGATAAATGGGGACAGTAAGACAGGGACGGTAGGCCTGCTGGTGCGCTTATCTTACCTCTTAAGAATGGGGTGAGGCGCACGGTAGACAGTTTGTGATTGAAGCTGCGAGGGTTTGAGCCTGTAATAACGGAGTCGGGTAGAGCATTCCAGGTGTTGACCACTCTGTTGCTGAAGTCGTATTTTCTGCAATCGAGTTTGAAGCAGTTTACTTTGAGTTTCTATTGATTGTTTGCCCATGTATTATTGTGGTTGAATCTGAAGAAGTCGTTGACAGGCAAGACATTGTAGCAGACTATTTTGTCTACTATGCTTAGATTGGACCACAGGTAGCACACTTCCGGATTGTCCAAGCCCAAAATTTCAAGCCTTGTGGCATAGAGAATTCTATTCTTATGGGGAACATGGTATTTCTTCTGCAGCTAAATTTGCCTAGATCCAATATAATTTTAACACGTGGTTTTCTTTTCCAGCCACACCTTTTTTTCTGCCGTGACCCGTCAAAACCGCACTCGACTAAACCGCGCCCGATTAAACCACGTCGCTGACATCATCAACAGGGCAACAACAGCCAGCGCGGAGAAAGAAGGGCGCTTTAAATAGCGCTTTGAAAGCAAGCCGATTCAACTTAAGGTAAGGGTTAGCTTTAGGGTTAGCTTTAGGGTTAGGTTAAGGGTTAGGATTAGGATTAGATTTAGGGTTAGGTTAAGGGTTAGGGTTAGGGTTAGGGTTAGGTTAAGGGTTAGGTTTAGGGTTAGGTTTAGGATTAGGTTTAGGGGGGTTAGGTTTAGGTTTAGGGGTTAATTTTAGATTTAGGGTTTACAGCGTGCTTCTGTCTCCGCGCTGTTGTTGCCCTGTTGATGACGTCAGCGACGCGGTTTAGTCGGGCGCGGTTTAGTCGAGCGCGGTTTTGTGGTGGAACCTTTTTCTGCCAGCATCTTCACCCACGTTCCTCCCACCTTTCCATAAGAGATCGTGCATATCTGTGTGCATCTTGTTCGTTATTCTCCCATTGTATCATCTCCAGGCATAACCTGCATGTCTGGGTTACCACATAATAGGATGGCAGACAATATTGACTTGTGCTATTCAATCCCACACAGAGAAAGAGAGAGATAAGTGTAAAATGGTACTCTATAGATTGATGCTCTTCTTAAAACCTGTACTTTATGACTACTGTGTAGAATATTGACTGGTTCATGTTTGCAGGTTCATATTTGTCCATATTTGGACAATCTTTATGATGTAGCAAGAGTTACTGCTCCCAGGGAGCCAATTTTGTGAGCTTTCCTGCTGTGCAACAGCAGTCTGGCACCCCCTCACCCAGATTTCACAGCAAGATGGTACATAAATGCTTACCACTATATTGACTTTTCACTTAATTTTATACCCAACCATGGCAAAGCTGCAATTCCACAGAGAAAGACAATTGCAGAGGTTTACAATAATAATGCATGCTTAAGGCCGAGTTCCTGGTAAACATTTTGGAACCATCTGATTAAAAGAGTCAAGGAGCTGATTACACGGAATACTCCATTTTATTCTTCCTGAGCCTTCATTACAGCTGAATGAAAGATAGTCCTGGGGAGTGATATTTATATCTACATTTGGAGCTGTGTCAAAAGGCGTGAAGCCACCATTCACCATAGTTATCTTATCTGTTGCCACATTTCATTTGCTAATGCCCTGAAACTTTGAGATAGTAGAGTCTTTCCTTGAACATTGCACATACTTTTCATCTGATTGAATAGATACTAAAGTAACAATGCAAAGGGTGTGGATTCATTGCCTTGCGGGGAAAAGCTTTTCCTGGTGCCCTTCAAGAGATCATGAACATTGTAAATAGTAATTGCTATTGGGTGCATAATTAATATCAGCAGCATATGTAGGCAGTACCAGAAAATGGTAAAGGACAGGAAGACTTGGAGGAATGTTGTCCATGGGGTCACAATGGGTCAGACATGACTTCAAAACTAACAACAACAAATGTAGGTAGGCCCAGTGGAAAGTGCAATGGCATTGGCTCCAATAATTAAACATGAGTACCAATAATTTATCTCTTCCCCCCCCCCCCCCACACACACACAAAAAAGGTGAGCCTTCAATTTACGTTGCAGGGTTGGGTCCTGTTTGAGACCTAATTCTGTTGATTTGGATCAATGTTGATTCAAATTCTCAGCTGATAGAAAACATACCCCTTCATTAGATTTAAAACAAGCCTGGTGTCAGCTGTGGCAAATCTCATTCTTCCATGTATTTCATTGGGCTATTCTTCAGGAAGGAGAACCCAAATATGTTGGCATAGTGATATTTACAATAGTGTGAGTACTGGCAAACTGAATAACAATGCAGGAATTTGCCCAAAAAAAGAAGAAGTGCTATTTGCAAAATGCAAGCTAGTGTTAAATACAGTTATTGAATATTCACTCATCTTAAATATAGTGGTTTGTTTATCAAATTTATATGGCCAGACATCTCACAAACAGTGGCACTGGGTGGCAGAGGTAAAGGTTCCCCTCGCACATATGTATTAGTCGTTCGTGACTCCAGAGGGCGGTACTCATCTCTGTTTCAAAGCCGAAGAGCCAGCGCTGTCCGAAGACGTCTCTGTGGTCATGTGGCCGGCATGACTAAATGCCAAAGGTGCATGGAACACTTACTTTCCCACCAAAGGTGGTTCCTATTTTTTCTACTTGCATTTTTACATGCTTTCAAACTGCTAGGTTGGCAGAAGCTGGGACAAGTAACGGGAGCTCACTCTGTTACACAGCACTAGGGATTCGAACCTCTGAACTGCCAACCTTTCTGATTGACAAGCTCAGCGTCTTAGCCACTGAGTCACTGCGTCCCCTAGGATGGCATACAACACTGAATTAAAAACAATAATTATATAAAACAATAATAATTGAAAATATAAAAAAGCAGAAGACCCAAGAGAGGATGAGTAACTTTCTTGTTATCTGCAATAAGGGAATCATGTGAAAATGTCACCATTTTTGACCTACTGACGACATAGCCAAGTCATGAAGAACTTGTGGAACATTAACAGGAATGAAGCCAACCTTACTACTGGCGGGGGGGGGGGGAAGGCTCAGTAAGACAGGAGCCATGGCACAGAAGGACTACCTGTGACCTGCCACATTAATTCCCTCACCGAAGGGACCAGCAACATACCTTCTCTACCAGATCTGATAGGGTGGGCAGATATCATTGAGGAGAGGTTGTCCTTCACATAACCTGGGTCCAAGTCATGGAGGGCTTTAAAAGTTAAAGCCAGCAACTGAAATTGAACCTGGAAGCTAAGTGACAACCAATGCTGCTCATGGAGTAGAGGTTGTAATGTCCTGCTCTAGAGATACATATAACTGCCTGTACCAGCTAAAGGTTCCAGATATTCTTCAAGGGCAGCCTCATTTAGAGTGCATTAAAGTAATTCAATCAGGAGGTTACTAGGGCATGAGTGACAGTGAACAGGTCACCCAAATCTAGGAATGGGCGCAACACAAAGTTGTGCAAAGGTTCTCCTAATCCTGACTGCCTCCACTCTTCAAGCAGAAATCATACGTTCAGGAGGACCCACACATTGTGCACCAGTCTTGAGTTAGAAAATGCAACCCCACCCAAGATTAAAGATAGTTAGGTTCTATACTGACCTGGCAATTAGAAGCAGCAGCCAAAAGCCAAGACGCTTAATGTATCCAGGCCCATCAAATCCCAAGAGCAGGAACCTCCTACTGTCCTCACCAATCAACTTTGGGAAGAGAACCAAGACACCCTAAGCCAGGTACCTTGAGCTCCATTAGTCTCAGGACTATCAGAGTACACAGCAAGCACCTTCCCACTTTTGTACAACACACACACACACACACACACATTCACAGATACCGTTCCCCTGCTGCTCCCACCAGCAAGCAGAGAGATCCCTTCAAATTCATCATTGACCAATTTTTCCTTAGGGCGTCACCCAGAGGAAGGAGAAAGAAGGAGGAATCAATCCTCATTCCGAATGGGAAATCCACAGTTCAACTCTCAGATAATTAATCGTTAGATGGAAACTGCAGCTTATTTCCTCCTTGGGGCTATAGGAGGAAAGACAAAAAGGTCTGTAGGAAGGAGAGTGTCCATAATAGTCTGCTACTTTACTATAACACCCCACCACTTGCCCATCCATTGCTCACACCATGACTGAGTTCACAGATGCAATCAAAATGGCAAACTCAGGAAAATAACAAAAACAGCCCATCCTCTGTGTGGCCCATCCTTTAGGCTGCTTTTCAGCCCATTCTGCCAGGAAACAGCCTGAAAGGTCCTATAGAGTGCCCTGAGCAGATCTTCCAAGCAGCAGATCCCTCAAGATCGGCTTAACTGGTCTGAAAAAGTAATTAAAAAAAAAAGACAAATCCACAGATGTGGAAAACATAGTCAGTTTTGTAAATGTGGCCAAGCCACAAGACAGCAAGCACAACATTTCCAGTTCACTCCCTGTGCCCAAATAAATCCAAATTATTCTGACAAATTCAAAAGCCTAGCTTTCATTTAGCTGACACCCCACCCCACCCCAAAAAAACCATCCCTCCAATACAGAGGATAGTAGCTCCATGGCTCCCACTCCTTCTGACCTTAGTTTCCTGATTCCCGGTGATCTCCTATTTAGTATATCATAATAACCCCAAAACAATGAAAAAGGGGTCATGATATCATGACATAAGCTATGCTTTTTCAAATTTACAATGTGATAGCAAATGCAAGTGCATAAGGGATGGAGCTTGCATTCACTATCTCTCTGCCATGGATGCCTATGGGTGAGATCACTATTAGGTAAGCTCCCCGTTGGGAGAGCGAGTATGTTCAGAGAAACGTTGCAAGAGTTGTGTTGGAGAACACACAAACCAGCATACAGAGACACTGCAGTTTAAGTAGGCTTTTACTCTCATGGAAAATAGAGCTATCAGAGTCCACAAACAGTCCAAGTCATACACAGTTAAGACAGTCAGTCATCAACGTCTTTCAGTTAAGGGATAATTCAAATACATAGTCCAGTATCATATAATCAGTTCAGTACTCAATGTTTGCTAACAGTTGCAAAACTTACAATAGCTCACGGCACTTTCACAGCTTCCAAAACACTCAGATCAGATCAGCCCAGGATCTAACAAACAGAGAACTAACAGTCATTCTGGCTCCCTCTTATGGCTGATTGAGGAAAACAGTAACCAATCACATTTTACAGTATGATTTAAAGAAACAGGTACAGCATTGCTATATGATTTATATATTTCCAACCCAACTGTTAGATTATATTCCTAATTCTTTTATTGTCCTAAGGATTGGATGGTGAAAGTTCATATAGTCGTCAGAAGCATATACGTCAAATTTGGGAGGTCCAAACTCAATAAATCTTCATTTACACAAATTTCAGTGGGGAAAAATGATACGCTGAAGCAACAGAAAGCCATTGTTTGAGGGGAGTTGGGTGTTGATTGAGAAAAGGATTACATTTTTTGCCTGTGGACTGCCATGGACTTTCAAGACATCAACATTCAGAATAAAAGAAATTCTTATTAGGGGGAGAGGGAGGCTTAATTGTTCCAAGTATTGTATATCTTAACCTACTACAAAACTTTTTTAATAATAGAATAAGTGCTTCAAGTTCAAGTAAGAGAATAAAATTAATGAAGACAAACTTTTCCTTTTCTTTTAACTCAATGTTAAAGTCTGCTATGAAACCTTCTGTGGAATGCAAGAACATTTGTAATGTTGTCAAGATTCATAGATACACCAGACACAATTATTCCTTGTGAATACTTCTTTTCCATCTGTATAAAACCCATTACTTTTCTACAATGTCCTAATCGAAATAATAGCAGTAATTAAAAAAACAAGAGTTCTTATCTCATTAACAGAGTATCACATAATACAAATAATCCAGAGAAAAGGTTGCATGATTGAAGGAATGAAGGAATCAATGGGCTGTGGGCAGGGGAAGAGGGAAGGAAAGGGGATACAGGCAGGCAGGAAGTTTTGCAATGCTCCCCACCAGTGGACCACAGGGAAACTCAATGGGGAAGCAGCAGGAAGTTGGAAATCATTCCAACTCCCACTGGTTTTGTTTTGTTTTTTTGCTGGCCAATATCTCTAAAGCAATGACCCAATGGAATGTAGGTTGTCTAGTAAGCATCTAACAATGCTTACTTATATCACTACAATTTCGAAGGAATCTTCAGAGGCTCATGTCTGCTTGTTTCACATGTTGGAGCAACATACTGGTTTTTATAGCTAAAGAATACACTACTCTGTTCCCCCCAAAATAAGACCTCCCCAGATAATAAGCCCAATCAGGCTTTTGAGTGCATATGCTAAAATAAGCCCTCCCCAAAAAATAAGCCTTCCCTGAAAATATTGGAACACAGCAGCAGCCATGAGGTGACCACACACACCACTTCCTGCACCTCAAAAATAATATTTGCTATTATTATTCCAAAATAAGGCCAAGGGCTTATTTTGGGGGGGTCAAAAGAAAATTAGACCGTTCTTATTTTCGGGGAAACACGGTAGTTGTTCATATGCAATCTGTTACTGAATAGCTGGATCTGTCATAGTTTCTGTGTTCTATAAATGTCTCCAAAACATCTGGCTGACCATCACTGGAAGAAAAATAAATGGATTAATTTTCCAATGCAGCGGAATCATCGCACTGTTAATTCAGTGAACTTCTTCAAACATAACGTAACTTTGTAAAATATATTGTGAAGATCAAGTTACAGCATAAATCAATTTGCAAGCTTTCAGTTGGAAAACTAGAGTGGCTTTCAGGACATGCATTTAGTTTAAAATCTTTCTATTTCCATAATAACACTGGTTACAAGTGAGAATGATGGCAAACACAACCTGTTAAATAATCCTGTGTTCTCCATAAGTCAGCAATGTTTACACTCTAGGCAGTTCTAAGGATTAATTATTGTTTGACAGCATTAGCAGTCAAGATGAAGAAGTCAGGGGTTCTTTATTTTCCTTCTATAGGAAATGAAGAGCCAGAAGAATATTTACTGTAATAATACTTTTGTCTTTTAATTTTTTTTCTGGATGATCAATCTACATTTCCTTTCCATCTTTACAGGTGTTTAGATGTTTTCCCGCATCACTGAAAAAAGTGAAATAGCCAATTAGTTAGGACACTTGCTATGTGTGTCTGGAAGTAACAGCAGAGGAGGTATTCAGCCAGTTCTGACAGGTTCTGGACAACCGGTAGTGGGCATTTTGAGTAGTTCGGATAACTGGCAAATGCCACCTCTGGTTGGCCCTGCCAGCATCTATTCGCTGTCTCCTGAATCCCAGCTGATCAGAATCCAAGCTGATCAGCTGGGTCTTCTTCTGTTGCCCTGCACAGGAGAACTGAGCTGGAAAACAGGTTAGTGGCATGGGGAGGGAATGGGGATTTTACAGTATCTTTGCCCTGGAGTGGGATGGAAATGGAGATTTTGCAGTATCCTTCCGCTGCCACGCCCACCAAGCCAAGCCACGCCCACTGAACCGGTAGTAAAAAATATTTGGACCCCACCACTGAATAACAGGTCTGAAATTCCTTATTGTTTGCATGTTTTGGAGCATATAAGCAAGGTCAACATTTCTTATGGTTAAGATCTATTTATGTCAAAAAAACCAAGCAGGTCTGGTTCATATAGAATCCAAAACTATAACAAAGTTCATTTGTTTTGTTTAATATATTATACTAGCCAAACCAATGAGGTTGATGGAATCCTTCAAAATAGATTCCACCATATCATGTACAGACAGAAATTCTATGGTTCTTGTCTCATAAATCTATGCCCTCCCCACCCAAAATGTTTATTTACTTTGTGTTACTTGTATACTATCTCTTCCTGAATACTCTAGACAGCAAGCAATTTTAGCATAAAATAATCTCCTTTCAAAAGACCCATATGTACTTTAAAGAGAATTATTTAAGAAAGATGAGACCAAACATCAGCATATATTTGAGAAAAGTAACCTTTAAAAAAGCATGTATAAATATACTTTCCACACTTACATATTAGAGATAAGGTGAAGTTTTCTTCAAGCTGAACTCAGTTCTTGGTGAATTCTTGGATATGTCTCCAGAGCTTCTTGGCAGCAATACAAAAATTATTTGCTTGGGATGTTTTTTGTGATTTCTCAGTTTAGCTTGCAACCTTTATATTCCCTGGATAAGTCCCAGCCACATATTATCCCTGTCTGACCAAGGTTTTTAAGCCCAGAGAAGGCCAGTTAGATGCTGCCACCCACAGAGTTCCATATTAAACTCAATATATTAGAGAAAGTTGCAAACAACAATAAAGAATGCTTACTCAGAAGTTAAAAATGCAAACATGTAAAAAAAAGGATAATAAAATTTACATCAGTTCCACAAATAGTCTCTTTTATTGGTACCAAAGTCATCCAGCTGGCTTTCATGACTAAGACAGAACTAGCATGTGGGCTTCTGCACTACTCAATTAGTGCTTTAATTGTTTGGCCACACTGATTCTCCTGACCGTGTATACTCAAAAATAAATTCTATTAGGTTCAATGGAGCTTGCTCCCAAATAGAAATGTGGTATTAAACCAGTTGAAACTAACATAATTTATTTTTGATTATAGATGTTCAAGTGAGTCAGTTTAGCCAAAAAGTTAAAGCATTAATTGAGAAGTGTAAAAACCCACGTGCTAATTCTTCTTCTTTTTTTTACATTTGTATTAGTTTATCAAAACTAATAAAACTAATATATCAAAATATGAAATATATAGAGAAATTCAAAAAAGGAATAGAAAATTAGGAGGGAAACAATAAAAGAAAAAAAATGGCGTAAAGAGGAAAAAGGAAAGAAAAAGGCACCGACTTCCAACTGCCTTTAGCACGGTAGAAAATAACATTACAACCTCGACTTCTTATTTTTACTTTTACACAATAATATGGTATATATTAACCATTTCTATAACAACAAACCTATCTCATTAGCAAAAACAAAATTTCATTTTTTTTCAATGCAATCACAAAATCCAAAAGCAATTTCCAGACAGATTTTTTTTTTAAGTATATTCTCTTCTTTGGATAAAACAATCAATAACCCATGGGCTAATTCTGTCTTAGTCATAAAAACCAGTTGGATGACTTTGGTATCAACAGAAGAGAATATTTGTAGCTCAGGGTGGAACGGTGAGGTCCTTTGTGCTCTCTGAGCTTGGTTGTTGTCTTACAGATGTTTCATTACATAACTAGGTAACATCATCAGTGCTAGAAAGGAAGGTTTGCTCTCTGTTTATATACATATGGTATATATTTTATATACAGAAGATGATTATGGGCCAGTCATTCTCTCTTGGCCCTAGAAATATGATAATGGTGAACTACTATCAAAAATATTGATAAGAAAACTAGTTGGATTTCTCTATATACTTACCAGATGTCATATCTGACTAGAAGGAACACACCAACAAAATTATATACTGATCTGCAGTGTACATTTGTCATAATCAGAAACTGTGCCAACATTTCAGCTATGTTGGCTGGGATTTCCCCTGCTCATGTTTTATATTTACATTTGAGTCTTTGAATACTTTCAACAATTCTTGTTCTCTTTAAGTATCCATCAAGGGAATGGTTGTATTGCCATTCTGCTTCCCAGCAGTACAAATCATCTAGCATTGTGATTCAGAGCTACTGGAAACTTCTACATTCTTCTTCCTGTTTGAGGTTAAAATGAAATGAAGGAAAATACATTCTAAGTCTTTTGTATTTGTTTATATGTGACAATAGCAATAGCAATAGCAGTTCGACTTATATACCGCTTCATAGGGCTTTCAGCCCGCTCTAAGCGGTTTACAGAGTCAGCATATTGCCCCCAACAACAATCCGGGTCCTCATTTTACCCACCTCGGAAGGATGGAAGGCTGAGTCAACCTTGAGCCGGTGAGATTTGAACCGCCAAACTGCAGCTAGCAGTCAGCTGAAGTGGCCTGCAGTACTGCACCCTAACCACTGCGCCACCTAGGCTCATTAGGGAACTATTGTCTCCAATCTTGGTCTCCAACCTTGGTCTCCAACCTTGGCAACTTTAAGACTTGTGGACTCCAACTCCCAGAGTTCCTCAGTCAGCAAAGCAAAGCTGGCTGAAGAACTCTGGGAGTTGAAGTCCACAAGTCTTAAAGTTGCCAAGGTTGGAGACCACTGTATTAAGGAATTAACAACAATTCTGCGTCAAAGACTAAAAATATTCCAATATTATACTGTAGGGGCAGTTCTTTTAGATTTTAGATTTTAAGTTTATTTATATGCCGCCCTTTTCCCTGGGGGGACTCAGGGCGGCTTACAACTTTAAAAGGGGGGGGGAGACAAACTTTTAACATATAAGACAAATACATAATTAAAACACAACATTCATACTATTCGGGCGGGTTGTAGTCTTAACCCCAGGCCTGACGGGATAGCCAGGTTCTGAGGGCTGTGCGGAAGGTCTGGAGGGTGGTGAGGGTACGAATTTCCATGGGGAGATCGTTCCACAGGGTCGGAGCTGCCACCGAGAAGGCTCTCCTCCGCGTAGTTGCCAGTCGACATTGACCGGCAGATGGGACTCGGAGGAGGCCTAACCGGTGAGATCTAATAGGTCGTGTGGAGGTAATTGGCAGTAGGCGGTCTCTCAAGTATCCAGATCCACTACCATGGAGGGCTTTATGGGTGGCAAGTAGCACCTTGAAGCGCACCCGGAGATCGACAGGTAGCCAGTGCAGCTCGCGGAGGATAGGTGTTATGTGGGTGAGACGAGGTGCACCCACAATCGCTCGCGCGGCCGCATTCTGGCAGCCCCATGAAGAGCACATTGCAGTATTCCAGCCTAGAGGTCACAAGGGCACGAGTGACTGTTGTGAGAGCCTCCCGGTTCAGGTAGGGGCGCAACTGGTGGACCAGGCGAACCTGGGCAAATGCCCCTCTGGTCACAGCTGACAAGTGATGTTCGAAAGTCAGCTGTGGGTCCAGGAGGACTCCCAAGTTGCAGACCCTGTCTGAGGGGTGTAGTTCTGCTTACAAATGCCAATTTCATCTATCAATATGGTCTTGACAAGTTAATTTTATTTGAAAGCTGCCTCCTAGAGAATAGGTTCTGTATGTAGTAGAATGCCCTAACACTTCTTTTTAGACAGTCCAAAAAACAACAACAACCCACTAATAATCTTCTGAATCCAAAATATATGCCAAATAATTGAAGGAGCAGTTGGATCTCTTCCAGTCTGTATTAGGCAAAAGCCTTCCACAGCAGTTGCTTAACCGTGAATATGGTTAACTCCAGAAGTTCTGGAGTAGGTGTAGATGTTGCTGATATAATTGCATCTTTGTTTTTGAAGGAGGATTGTCATTGCACATAGGCCTGACTTTACTCAAGCTTAGTTTCCCACACAATTTCTTGATGCCATAAATGCAGGGCCCTTTTGACTTTTTACTCAGTTTATTAAAGATTTCTATAGGTGCGTATTTAACTTATATGCAGAGAACAACATGAGAAAAGCGAGGCTAGATTAATCAAAAGTTGGAATTAAGATTGCTAGGAGAAATATCAACAACCTTAGATATGCATACGATACCACTCTAATGGCAGAAACTGAAGAGGAACTAAAGAGCCTCCTGATGTGGGTGAAGAAAAAGAGTGCAAAAGTTGGCTTGAAACTCAACATTAGGAAAATTAAGATCATGGCATCCAGCCTTTTCAATTCCTGGCAAATAGATGGAGAAGAAATGGAGGTAGTGACAGATTTTATTTTCCTGGGCCCAGATTTTACTTTCCTCCTGGGGAGGAAAGCTATGGCAAATCTAGACAACATACTAAAAAGCAGAGACATCACTCTGCCAACAAAAGTGCGTAGAGTCAAGGTTTTCACAGTTGTAATGTATGGCTGTGAAAGTTGGGCCATAAGGAAGGCTGAGCGCCAACGAATTGAGGCCTTTGAACTATGATGCTGGAGAAGACTCCTGCAAGTCCCTTGGACTGCAAGGTGATCAAACTAGTTAGTGCTAAAGGAGATCAACCCTGACTGCTCTTTAGAAGGCCAGATCCTGAGATGAAACTCAAATACTTTGGCCATCTAATGAGAAGGAAGGACTCACTGCTAGGATAGATTGAGGGCAAAAGAAGAAGGGGACGACAGAGAACGAGGTGGTTAGATGGAGTCACTGAAGCAGTAGGCATTAGCTTAAATGTACTCAAGAGGATGGTAGAGGACAGGAAGGCCTGGAGGAATGTTGTTCATAGGGTTTCGATGGGTTGGACATCACTTCGCAACTAACAACAACAATAGGTGCACTTGTATGGAGAAAGATAAAAAATGTAGTTTACATCTGCAGTCTGGAGTTCAGCCACATTAAAAGCTTTGTTAGTTGGCAGGCTATGACTCATCCTATTCTATGATTGTTACTGACCATAGAAAGTTCTGTGCCACTGATTTTATCTCTCTTGGAATGAACTTCAAAGGACTGGAACATAAGGAAATTACCTATGCCTAATGTGTCGCATTAGGACAAATGGTTCACACAGTACATCTTCTTGCTCAGTAGCAATTTTTGACATCTGTCAAAACTACAAAAACTCCCTCGGAGGATTGGGAGAGAGATCTTGAGGTTTCTGGTATGAGGTATTGTAGCTCTCTAGTTTGAGAGTGCATAAAGCATCCAAAATACTTTGTACAGTAAAAATCTCTCTGAATCATCAGCAAAATTAGAGAGTAAAATTATAGAATCAGAATAACGTCAGGAACAAAATTGGGACAATTTGGAAAATTCCAAACTTTTCTGGTCTAGTAGTTTTTCATAACAAAAATGTTTCAGAACAATTGTGATTGTTTGGTCATTTGCTTGGAATAAATTGGCTCAGTACCTATTTTAAATTAAGGAAGTTATTCTGTTTTTTTCTGCACATATGAGGATGCAGTATACCTTCTTGGCCTGTTTGTTTATTTATTGCTTGTAATTGGTTTCCTTTGTTTGATACTCAGGTTCACCGGCAAACATGGCATTTTGAAATGGGCATACTTACAAATTATTTAATTAATTTACTATAGAGAAATAAAAATCGCCTTTTTTGAAATTTTAGTCTGATAGTGGTCAGCGATGGATATAAATTCCTACCAGAACAGGTACAGTCTATTAAATTCTTTGAAATATTGAATTTGATGACAAGAAAACCAGGGATAGGAAATCCAGCTAAATGTTAAGAAAACTTTCTTAAATATTTTTTTTCTTTGGAATACAAAAAACAGAATAATTTTTATAGAACAATTGTAACAATTGCTAAGTATTTTCTAGTCACTAATTGCCAATATAACCAACTAAGTGCCAAAGGTTTTATCTATCAATGTAAATAGCTTTCTTGTCATAAATAAATACGTCTATTTTAGATGTGCTGTTTTTCACCTTCTTTCTTCCACTAGTTAATACTCATGATGAGCTGAGAAAGTTTAAGAGAAAAAGTGTGATGAAAAGTAATAGTTTGCACAGTACTTGGGTTGTGTCAATAGACATGCAGTGCTCAGCTTCTAAGATTCTCAGTCATTAGATTAAGTTATCACAATTACTAAGATGATTGAGTGTATTTTGGCACCACAAGTGGTTTTAAGGACTTACGTAATTCTGTATGCTTGCGTAATAGGAGTTTATTTTGTCTTTCTTTATTCTTCTTACTCGTTTTTCCCTGCTTAGAGAATCTGAGAAAAGGGAAACAAAATTCTTATCTATCACCAAAAGTCCTTACTAATAGCAAACTAACACTGCTAGAGACAATTGAATGACTTATCTGTACTATTCAGGTCCCTCTTGTTTGTTCTAGGGACTATGGGCTCTTGTTCACCATCAATTGCACTTCAACTGTTGCTTCCAAAGCATTAAATCCAAAGTGCAAAGGATTCAGTCATTTCTCCTCTTGGTACAATAAAGCCATCTCTCCCAGCTTTGGGGCTGTTGAGGTTAAATTTCTTAAGATTCCAAGAAAGTGTGGTCCAGTATATTTGGAGGAAACCAGATTGAAGAAGACAGTTCCGACGATCAGCTGGCCCAGCTCCCTGCCCCTACCCTATTCTGTCCTAGATTTCTTTCTTTCTGGCTCAATTGATTTGCATGACACTTTTCCACTGTTCTACTCACCAAGGCTGCCTTACAAGGTAAGCAGCTGAGCTTCAAATTGCTGTATTGTGAATGGTGTGCAAGTGTGTTAGGCGTCCACGCAAAGCGCATGATCACCAAATCGGTTGTTAAACTGGTTGCAGCCCACCCTTGATGTTAATGTGATTCTTGTCATTGTGTTTTTTAAATCTATATTTTTCCCTCTAGATTATTGTTAAAATATTACTATGAAAGCCACAAAATGAAAACAAGAACTCATTAAAAAATATAAAGTTATACGCATGAACTACCTATATCCTGGTTTGCAAAATTCATTGGTTACTTTATTGCTTCATATTTCTTGAGCTAAGGATGAAAAAAAGTTAAGGAAAACAAGTGATGAAATATATAAGAAGGTCCTTAATTCTTTGCACCATGCATTTAAATAAGTTTACATCAGAACGGGATTTTCCAGTTTAGCAAATGGATATCATATATGAGCAGTATATTAGCTGTTTACATTAAACTTGGCCAATAATAACAAGTGTAATCCTTTTTTAAAAAAATGATATTTGTCACTGGATTGGCACCAAGATAAGAGTACTTTTATATGCAGGGGAAGATTTTCCTGTATGTCTATGCTTGGGCAAGATAAAAATGCTTACTGTTTTCCAAATTTTACAGCTGTTTGTGCACTGCTATGAATGCATATCAGTTCCTGCGATGTCCCCTCCATATTAGACATGGAATTAATGAGAAAGTGAAGTTCATGTCAGTTTGGAAGCACCATCGAGTTGAATCAGTGGATTGTGTCACAAAGGCTAAGAGCCAGCCTCTGTCTGTTTCTGCTGCCTGTTACTCAATCTTTATAAAATGATAATGTTATTACAATAGTGTATAGTGTGGTTGCATCAGCATAATTTTAGCAGTCAAAGGAGGGGAGAGGAAAAGGGAAGTGGAAAATCTGGATATCCGTCTCAATTCAGCTTTAAACATTTAGTACTTTTTGAAATAAAAAAAATATTCTCCATAATTCTACTGTAATTCTTGCTTTTGGGTGCCCACTTTTGCAATTGGGCTATTTTATCTTAATTTGAAGAGCCTTTCTGGGACACTTTATGACTAGGGAATCCAAACTTTACCCATATTTTGATAGTTTGTCCCGAGGACTGTTGAAAGGCTTATTTCTGTTCAGGTTTTGTTGTGTACTATATAATAGAATGGCTTTTTTTTCAAATGCGTGTTAATAAGCTGTAGCCTCATCATTTCTTACTTGACTTTAAATTAATTCCCAGGACAATATTATACAGCTAGGTTTAGATATGTTTAGGTATACCCATCATGATATTTCTTTTCAGAGTAAGCATTGTTTGGAGAAGAAACAATAAGACAAAGAAATTAAATATTGTGACCTCATGGACAACTTTCCTCCAGGCCTTCATGTCCTCTACCATCCTCTGGAGTCCATTTAAACTCACACCAACTGCTTCAGTGACTCAATCCAGCCACATCATTCTCTGTCGTCCACTTCTTTTGCCCTCAATCTTTCCCAGGATCAGGCTCTTCTCAAGTGAGTCCTTCCTTTTCATTAGGTGGCCAAAGTATTTGAGTTTCATCTTCAGGATCTGGCCTTCTAAAGAGCAGTCAGGCTTGATCTCCTCTAGGACTGACCAGCTTGATTGCCTTGCAGTCCAAGAGTCTTCTCCAGCACCATAGTTCAAAAGCCTCAATTCTTTGGCGCTCAACCTTTCTTATGGTCCAACGGTCACAGCCATACATTGCACCTGGGAAAACCATAGCCTTGACTAAATATATGATATAATGAAATATATGATATAATAAAAGAGCTGAAACTTCTCACGCCAACACCATTAACTCTATTTTTAAACGGTCCTTGAACCCTTCTTTCTACCATGTGATTACACACCTTCACTCAGTGCCCTTTATTCTTTAAGCCTCTCTATTTCTATTTTTTTCAGGATCTAATCTTCCTCCTCCTGCCACAATTCAAAGGACTTGCTGTCAATCCATTACTCATTCATTTATACACTACTTCCCTGTTTACCACCCTGTAGTCCCTATTCAGATTAAAGTCAAGGCATGTGGATGGAGCCGAGCATTTACTGGCCAAATGCCCTTTCTGATGCCATGTGGAATTCACAGCAGGTACTTTATTTTTGCGCTCTAGGAGAGAAAAAACTGGCAATACCTAGGATTGGACTCTCAACCTTCTGAGTGTCTTTACCACTAGGCTACCCTGGCACTCTACTTCCTTCACACACTGTGAAAGTGTATGCACCATTTGTCAAGCTGGGCCTTTCAATGAACCCATAAGAGAACAACAGCTGACCTCTACATAGTACAGGCAGTCTTCAACTTACAACAGTTCATTTAGCAACCATTCAAAGCTACAACGGCACTGAAAAAAGTGACTTATGAACATTTTTCACACTTATGTCCGTTGCAGCATCTCCATGGACACATGATTTATATTCGGATGCTTGACAACTGACTCTTTATGACAGTTCCAGTGTTCCGAGGTCATCCCCTTTTGCGACCTTCTGACAAGCAAAGTCAACGGGGAAATCAGATTCACTTAACAACCGTGTTATTAATTTAACAACTGCAGTGATTCCATTAACAAACGTGGCAAGAAAAATCCTCAAATGGGGCAAAACTCACTTAACAAATTTCTCATTTAGCGATAAAAAAAATTGGGCTCAATTGTTGTAAGTAGAGGACTACCTGTCCTATTAAACATGACATCTTTCTGCAAAATTACTATTTATGAGCAGTGGTATACATTTCAAAGTGATCTCATTTAGTAACAAATTTCCAAGTCCATATTCCTGCAAAACCTTCTGGTTCAGACTCTGCCTCTCAATACAAAAAAGATGAACCTTAATGTGCAACCCAGCTGCCCCGCCCCTCTAATCCCGAGGTTATTCTTGGCACATTCGTTGGAATGCAAGAATAGGTTCTTGGAAATGCGTAGTTTTCAAAGATTGCAAAAACTATTCATGCCTGGGATAAGAATCATTTGCATGTCAAATTTATTTTTCATGCCTTTGCTCTGATGTTTGTAACGTGCAGACTAACCCACAGAAATCATCTTTGCTCTAAGTACCCAAATTATCTCTTTGAACAAACAGTGTGAACCACAAATAGCTAAATCAGACGTGTATGTCCACTGTTTGCTCGGTATGCAAATTAGAGTGGATTCTTGGGGATTACATTTGGCTTCCTGTGTGTAGGGGAAAAAAGAGAGAGAGAGAGAGCCGACATTTACTGTCTGAAACAGACGGTGAAAGAGAAAGAAGAAGAAAAGAAAAGAAGCTGCATTTGCAGCTTTAATGTTCTTTCTATAACCACATGGAATAACAGAGTGTAGGAGAACTGAAAGCAAAGCTCATCCACTTGGAAAACCCAGACAGAAACTTTTTAAGAAGTGGAAAGGACTTTTTTTTTTCAAAATCAAGAAAGTGGACTCCCCCCCCCAACCCCGAAATACGTGAGGTGGAAGTCCAAGGGGAATTCTGCTCATAAAAGAAACTGGATGAGAAAGGTAAAGGTAGTTACAAAAGCTGAGATTTTTGATCAGCGACACCTCTCGAGCAGTGCGCTGTCTTTTAGAAAGTTGCTGACGGAGCTTTGGCATTTGATCATCTCCAACTGCTGATTAACACAGCACTGTTTTATATTTAACTCTGACCAGAGCAGGAGGAGCTGGGGGTGGGGTTGTGCTGCTTATAAGGCAAATCGGGAGCAGCTACAAAGTTCTTCTGTATGCATTCCCTCTTTCTTCTCTCCTGAACCGACTTCTGCTTTCCAGTCATTTTCCTTTGGAAAAAATCAAAGTTTTTTTGGGGGGGTTAACTGTCTAAAAGGGAACCGAGGAGAGAGGCAAGCAAAAGCAGATGAGAAGGAAAGAGGAAGAGACTGCCTATTAAATCCAGCCCTTCAGCCAAAGAGAGAGAAGAGAGTGAGCAAGCCACCGCACTGTTGCTTAATGTGTCTGTTTTAAGTTTTAAGTTTGGTAAGCACAGTGGGAGATGCAAGGAATGGATATTGAAGACAAGTCATCCAAAATGTATTGTATGAGAGGCAAGCACGTGGCCATTATTTGTGGAGTGGTATCTGCTGTGGCCTTAATTTTGGGACTCGGATTAGGTTTAGGATTAAAACCTGAGGTCTGCTATCCTCCAGAAGACAATGGACAAGTGTCAACAAAACCACCCACCCACTCATCCACTACTCCACAAGTCACACCTCCTTCAGAGCCCAGTGTCTTTTGCAGTGCCAAAAATGATGAAAATGGACCCTGGATTAATTTTAGGCTGCCAAACTATGTTCAGCCAGTTCATTACGATTTGGACTTGACTCCTGAGATGGAAGCTGAGGTGTACACCGGAATGGTAAATATCTCCATCAGCTTGAAAGAACAGACAACAAGGCATTTGTGGCTTCACCTGAGAGAAACAAAGATCACGGAAATACCTGAGCTCAGGACATCCTCGGGCCAGGTCATTGCGATAAAGCGTTGTTTTGGATATGAACCGTATGAATATGTGGTGATAGAGGCCGAAGAAGACTTACGTCCTAGCAACTATGTCCTGAGTATGAAGTTCAAAGGCTATTTGAATGGTTCCCTGGTTGGATTTTATAGAACAAGCTATGAGGAGAATGGAAAGACCAAGTAAATCTCTCTTTTAACATTTTTGCACTATTATTTTTCACACAAGGCTCTTCTCTTTCTCTCTCCACCTTACACCTTCTCTTTCCTCACCACAAAACTGTGATCTTTCTTGTGTGTGTATATAACGAATATTAAGGAACCCAATAATGGGATAATGATAAGATACAATGAGGAGAGAGATGGTGGTTGTGGGAATATGGTTTAGTTTTGCTTATGAATTTACCACATATTTACAGAATGCAAGGGCAACAAAATAAGCACGTATCTCTTGGGCTTTTGTTCTATAACTTTCTTTATCTTATTCTTAATCATACTTTTATATTGTTAGACAGATGTTCCAAGACTGGAAACATATGCCTGGTAGTTTAATTTAAATTATTATGATATTATAAATGAAATTCATTATTTATACAATGATGGCCTTGTTTTCGTAGAAAATACATCCAGGAAGCCTTACTTCTCTCCCCCGCCCCCCCCCCACTTTTAATGCACAATTTCATCCGTTTGTTGCCTGTAAGGTATGTTTATGTATAATTGTTTGGCAGCATCCAGATTAAGAACTGACTACTGTTAGGTATGTAGAAATGTATCAGTGGAAGGTGAGATAGGAATCTGGTTAATGCTTCCCAATCTCTTAATCACAATTTCAAAGTGTTGTTGTTTTTGAAACGGGAGTTTGGTAGTGAGGGGTGTCCATCAGAGACATTTCAACATCTGAGTCCATATATGGAAATCATATATATTGGTTTTAAAATAATAACAAAAAGAGGGAAAAAGGAACAAAATGCAAAAACATTTATCATAGAAATAAATATATTGTCACAGAAAAAAATACATAAAACAATAGCTTGTAAGATTTTTGGAAACAATGTTCTCTACGCTGTAAATTTCTACAGCTATTGCTTTCTAAAAAGTAAAAAAAAAATACAACAAAGGAAAAAGAAAAAAAAACATAATATGATATGATATATCATGACAGCAAGCAGTTACGATTCTATACAGGTAGTCCTCTACTTACCACTATAATTGAGCCCAAAATTTCTGTTGCTAAGTGAGAGAGTTGTTAAATGAGTTTTGCCCATTTTACAACCTTTCTTGACACAGTTTTTAAGTGAATCACTGCAGTTAGTAATACGGTTGTTACATGAATCTGGCTTCCCCATTGACTTTGCTTGTCTGAAGGTCACAAAAGGTGATAACATGACCCTGGGGCACTGCAATGGTCATTGATATGAGTCAGCTGACAAGCACCTGAATTTTGATCATGTGACTATGGGGATGCTGCAAAGGTTATAAGTGTGAAAAATAGAAACAGCACTTAGACTTACATACTGTTTCACAGTATTTTACAGCCCTCTCTAAGCGGTTTGCAGACTCAGCATATTGCCCCCAACAATTTTGGTCCTCATTTTACCAACCTCAGAAGGATGGAAGGCTGAGTCAACCTTGAGCCTGGTGAGATTTGAATTGCCAAATTGCAGGCAGCTGGCAGGCAGCAGAAGTAGCCTGCAGTAGTGCATTCTAACCCCTGTGCCACCACAGCTCTTGTCATAGTCATAAGTCATTTTTTCAGTGCTGTTGTGACTGTGAATGGTCACTAAATGAACTGTTATAAATAGAGGACTACATGTACTTATCTAGTACAAATATCATTCAAATATTCATATATTTCTAATACATTTATCTAACTGTCATGTTTTTAACCTACTGTATTTTGTAAAAACAAGTCCCATGTTTAATTATACTTGTCCGTACAAAGTCTTATAGGCACTCCATTCATAGATGGCAAATACAATCAGGTCTTCCATCCATTGAATATATGAGGCCCTGAGTTTATCTTTCCAATGCCACAGTAGCAGCCTTTTGGACATAATAAGGGCACAGACAATCCATTTAAGCCCCATTTTCAATCCAACTATTACCTGGCTGGCAAATTCCATATACTAGGTATGTAGCTTAAGAGAATATTATTCTCTGAATATTTTTAGCACTTGTTTCTCTGCTCAAGTTATTAATGCTTTGATAAATAATCAGATTTCAAAATAGGCTTACTTTTTGCTGCTCCAGAGGCAGTGGTGGGTTTCAAAATTTTTTAGAACCTCTTCTGTAGGCGTGGCCTGCTTTGTGGGAGTGGCTTACTGGCCATGTGACCGGGTGGGAGTGGCTTGCCAGCCATGTGACCGGGTGGGATGGCTTGTCAATCATGTGACTGGGTGGGCATGGCCAACTTGTAAAATGTGGTGAAACTCACTTAACAACGCTCTTGCTTAGCAACCAAAATGTTGGCTCAGAAACTCTGGCATTTGAAGCACGTAAGTCTTAAAGCGGTCAAGTTACAAGACCCTTGCACCCCTAAACCTTTAGAAAAAAAACCCCAGGGACGTTCAAACTTGACAGCTTTAAGACTTTAAGGTTTAGATAAGACTCTTAGGGCGGGGAAATTGGTGAGCCAGCCAATCAATGAGCGACAGGCGGGGCAAGTGTGGTGTGGACCATGCCATGGTGTGGACCAGGCGGGGGGAGGGAGCCGGAACCAGTTCTAAATGGCATGGTAGATTTGTGGAACCTCTTCTATAGAAGAGGTTAGAACTGGCAGGAACCCACTCCTGTCCAGAAGGCTCAGCTAGAATCGATGAGTGGAAATTGCAACATTAGGGAAATTTCAAGCAGGAGCTGTTAGATGATGGAAGAGAGCACTCTGGGGAGGACCTATTAAGCAAAAGCTGAACAGCCATATGTTAAGGATGCTGTGGTTGCAAGTTCCCTGCAGTGAACATAATTCTATCTTGCAGGCTTTCATAACAGGCTGCATTTATGGTAGAAGTTTACAGCATAGAGAGCATTGTTTCTGAAAATCTTACAAGCTATTGTTCAATTGGAAATTCATTTCATCACAGTGAATGTTCCCATATTAAACCAAAGGTTTGGAATTCTTCCGTGCCTAGTCCAGCCTTTCCCAATCTCATGGTTTCCAGATGTATGACTACAACTCGCATTATCCAATGCCATTTGGATATATTGCCTGGAAGAGTGACAGTCTGAGTGAGTTTCATCCTTCATTCCCATGTTTAGTCATAATTGTAAATAGGAAACTGGGGATTGATGAAGCAATGTTAGTACTGACATAGTATTAATCATTATTTGTATCTAAAACCTAGAACAAATAATTTTCCACAGACTGATTCAGATATACACAATATGTATTGTTTTGTTTGGCCATGTTTGTACTGAAATGCTTGTGGAGACTTCAAAATTAGAAATTTGTTTTCTTAATAAAATGAAATTTAATGAAGTATTCAGAAGAATAGGTCAGGCTGAAAATTGTGTAAGTCATGTGGTGCCACAAGCTCTACAAAGACCCTGTTGTGGATTGTATTCTGATTTCTGAAATGCTGTAGAAATGCCTTAAATTGTAGTCTTAATTATTATGTTTCTAAGGTAGTTAGTTAGCACTATCTGATTCCATCCATGAACTCTTTCAACTTCTAGTACGAACCATAAACCCCAGTCTGTATTTTGTTCAATGGACAGAGATTTGAAAATCAGAAGAAACTCTGAACTCTACGACTGCAAGAAGAAATTTAGAGTAAATGAAGATGTGAGGCAGGATTGTGAGCACAGAATCGGTAAAGCAGAATGTTAACTAAAAAAAAAAAAAGCAAGATTGCTCTCATTATACACACGCAGGGTATGTGTGGCCAAGTCCCTCCTGCATGTGACAATTAATGGACTACATAGAGACTGTAGAAGAGGGAACATCTGTTTTATGGTAATCTGCTAAATAGACGAAAAGGAGTTGAAAGGGAAGCCTTATCCATTTGTTGATCTTAGTCTTCCTTTCAAAACCATTAAGGGATATGTACTCAGTAACAGCACCAGTAAAGAATCCTTTTCCCCTAACAAAGCTGTCATACACTTGACAGTTAAGTAATGTAAAAACGTGCTTTCACCACATTTTGGTATGTACTAATGGGTACTTTGGAACATAATTCTAATTTTGTCTACATCAGCCTTCTCTAACCTAGCACCCATCAAATGTATTGAGGCTACAGCTTTCATTATCTTCTTGCTGGGAATTCTAGGAGTTGTAGGGTAAGGAAAGCCTGGACAATATTATTTGGGCGGGATGGTTTAGAACTGTAGGTTTTCCCCAAACCAACTAAGACAAACTACTTACCTATTTAAATGTAGCTACGCTGTTTCCCTGAAAATAAGACCTTCCAGGATAATAAGCCCAATCAAGCTTTTGAGTGCATGCACTAAAATAAGCCCTCCCCTGAAAATAAGCTCTTCCTGAAAATATTGCAACACAGCAACGCTCGCCACCTCCTGCACCTCAAAAATAATAAGACCTCCCTGAAAATATGGCCAAGTGGTATTTTGGGTGTCAAAAGAAAATAAGACCCTGTCTTATTTTTGAGGAAACACGTTACTTGGGACTTGAAAAGAATGTACAGCCTCATATATTTCTTCCATATTCAAAATATCTATTTGTCTTCAGTATTGTGTGTGACTTAATTCATATGTACACATGGAAAGGAATAAATTGAAAAGTATGATTGATGTGACAGAAGGAATCAGTAACAAGGACATGGAAATTATTTGAAACAGAATGAAAACAATGGCATTATAGAGAGCCTGAAAAGTGTGTGGAATTGTACTAATAGGAAGCCTGAAAAAGAATGATTTTTGGAATGATGAAGTGAAAGAGGCTGTGGATGATGAAAAATTTCATATAGCAATAGCACTTAGACTTATATACCACTTCATAGTGCTTTATATCCCTCTCAAAATAGTTTAAGAGAATGATTGCTGACTAAAAAAATAAGAATGAGAAATAGGTTTGGAAAGCAATCACCATTTTTCAGAGCAAGACCTTTCCAATATCAACAGCATTATTATGACTTTGGAAATGGCATAGCATTTTATGAGCTGTCTCTGCTATGGTTATTTACTCCAAATGTAGTTTCTAATTCATTTTCTAACAGGTCATCATTGTTGGGACAATAGTGATAGAGCTAGAGGTCAAATTGGTGCCTGAATTTCAAAATACATTTTTGTATTTTATCAGTAAATGATGAAAATCCTAGCTACATGTTCTAATCAAAGTTTTAAGTCCAGTTTTTAAATTTTAAAGAATTTAAAGAACTGAAGGATCAAGTCAGGGACCCTGACAAGTTGTTTCTTAATGAAAACTTATAAAGCTTCAGAGAAATTATAGTCTATTATTTTTCTTCTTCTTTATTATTTTTTCTGTATTTCTTAGGACCTTCCTTACTTTTATACAGTTGACAGTATTTCTAAACATGTGGTTGAAAAATTAACCAACACTTTGAATTAATTTAAGAGACAAATCTGGTTGCATGTTCTCATCAATCAATTGCTACAATTGGAAATTGTGCACAATATACACAATGCTTTTAATAAACCATAATTCATCTCTATGTGAAAATGTTTAATATTAATTTTGGAAACAGTTTTAGTAGCAGTTTACCTTAGTAACTTAAATTATCTACACATAAATTAATATAAGAAACATCATTATACCAACTTGTTTTAGTAGGTTTCTGGGTGAACATCTGCAGCTCAATATTCCAGATTATTCAAGAATGCTGTTAGATTGCATTTCTTGAGCAATAGACAAAGTTAGACAGGATACTCAAATTGATGAATGATATTATTATGAAATACTAGTTCCTGGCTGTTTTGACAAGTTGTTAAAACTTATTCTAAATACACACAAATACACACAAACATTGAAGGCACTTGAAAGCCCTTAGCAACCTGGTTTTTGATTGCAATCTTGTTTGTTATATGTGTTGATCAATCAATCTGTCTCTCCAACCATCCATCCATTCTCCAACTATTAGAACCAATACGTGTTGAAAGTTTAGCAATATTACTTTTATAGAATTAATTCTTTGTCTAATTTGGACATGGGACATAGGTATCTGATATCCATTTTTTATTCAGATGAAATAAGTAAGCATTAGAGCCAAGGTGGCGCAGTGGTTAAATGCAGCACTGCAGGCTACTTCAGCTGACTACAGTTCTGCAGTTCAGCTGTTCAAATCTCACCGGCTCAGAGTTGACTCAGCCTTCCATCCTTCTGAGGTGGGTAAAATGAGGACCCGGATTGTTGTTGGGGGCAATATGCTGACTCTGTATTTATTTATTTATTTATTTTATTGAAAATTTATATGCCGCCCTTTTCCCTGAGGGGACTCAGGGCGGCTTACAACAGTGAAGGGAAGGGAGTGCAAGACAAGACTTAAAAAGAAAAAAAAAATCGTGATTAAAAGAAAATTGATCATAAAAACACAACATTCACTCAACATTCGGGCGGGGTGAGAGTAATCCTATCCCCAGGCCTGACGGGATAGCCAGTTCTTAAGGGCTGTGCGGAAGGCCTGGACTGTGGTGAGGGTACGGATCTCCACGGGGAGGTTGTTCCATAATGTCGGAGCAGCAACTGAGAAGGCTCTCCTCCGCGTAGTCGCCAGTTGGCACTGACTGGCGGATGGAATTCGGAGGAGGCCTACTCTGTGCGATCTGATGGGACGCAGGGAGGTGATTGGCAGGAGGCGGTCTCTCAAATAGTCAGATCCACTACCATGGAGCGCTTTATAGGTGGTAAGTAAAACCTTGAAGTGCACCCGACGATCAACAGGTAGCCAGCGCAGCTCACGGAGGATTGGTGTTATATGGGCGAACCGTGGTGCGCCCATGATCACTCGCGCGGCCGCGTTCTGGACTAGCTGAAGTCGCCGGATGCTCTTCAAGGGCAGCCCCATGTAGAGCACATTGCAGTATTCCAGCCTAGAGATCACAAGGGCTCGAGTGACTGTTGTGAGAGCCTCCCGGTTCAGGTAGGGCCGCAACTGGCGCACCAGGCGAACCTGGGCAAATGCCCCCCTGGTCACAGCCGACAAGTGGTGGTCAAAACTCAGCTGTGGATCCAGGAGGACTCCCAAGTTGCGGACCCTATCTGAGGGGAATAAATGTTGCCCCCCCAGCCTGATTGGTGGAACGTTAGCCAAATTTTTGGGAGGAAAACACAACAGCCACTCGGTCTTTTCCGGGTTGAGTACCAGTTTGTTAGCTCTCATCCAGTCTTTAACAGCCTCAAGGCCCCGGTTCATCACGTCCACCGCTTCATTGAGTTGGCACGGGGCGGACAGATACAACTGAGTATCGTCCGCATACTGGTGGTATTTTATCCCGTGCCTTCGAATGATCTCGCCCAGCGGTTTCATGTATATGTTAAATAGCAGGGGGGACAGAACCGAACCCTGCGGCACCCCATAGGTTAGGGGCCTCGGGGACGATCTCTCCCTCCCCACCAACACCGACTGCGACCTGTCCGAGAGGTAGGAGGAGAACCACTGTAAAACAGTGCCGCCCACCCCCACCTCCCGCAGTCGTCGCAGAAGGATACCATGGTCGATGGTATCGAAAGCCGCTGAGAGGTCGAGGAGAACCAGGATGGACGCATAGCCTCCATCTCTGGCTCTCCAGAGATCATCGGTCAATGCGACCAAAGCGGTTTCAGTGCTGTAACCGGGCCTGAAGCCAGACTGGAAGGGGTCAAGGTAGTTAGCTTCCTCCAAGGTACGCTGAAGCTGTAAGGCCACCACCTTCTCAACAACCTTCCCCAGAAAGGGGAGGTTGGAGACTGGACGATAGTTGTTAAGAACTGCTGGATCCAAGGACGGTTTCTTCAGGAGGGGCCTCACCACCGCCGCCTTAAGCGCGGTGGGGAGGTGTCCCTCCCGAAGAGAGGCGGTAACAACCGCCTGGATCCAGCCTCGTGTCACCTCTCTGCTGTTGGCAGTCAGCCAAGAGGGACACGGGTCCAGTATGCAGGTGGAGGAACTCACAGCTCGCATAGCCTTGTCCACATCCCCGGAGGCAACATCCTGAAACTCAACCCAGAGATGGTCTACCAAGTTATTCCCCTGTGTCCCAGCTGGATCTGCAGGGGTGGAGTCCAGTTCCGATCGAAACCGAGCAATTTTGTCCGCCAAGAACTGACTATATTCCTCAGCCTTACCCTGCAGGGGGTTCCCCGTCTCCCTCCTATTTAGGAGGGAGCGGGTTATCCTGAACAGGGCGGCTGGGCGAGACTCGGCGGACGCTACCAAGGAGGCAATGTGTGATCTTTTGGCGGTTCTCAATGCCCAAATATACTCCTTGGTGCAAGCTGTCAACAGTGCTCGGTTCGATACGGACCTGTCGGATCTCCACCGGTGCTCTAGGCGTCTCCTCCGGCGCTTTATCTCGCGGAGCTCCTCGGTGAACCAAGGGGGTCTCCGCGAGCCGCTGACCCGGAGGGGCCGTAGTGGCGCAATTCGGTCTAGAGACTCTGATGCCGCCGAGTGCCAGGCCGCAGCAACAGTCTCCGCCGAACTGTGGGCGAGAGCATCTGGAATGACCCCAAGCTCCGTCTGGAACCTAACAGGGTCCATCAGTCGCCTGGGGCGGAACCACCTGGTCGGTTCCTCCTCCCTACGGTGGGGGTTTGGCCTCCGGAAGTCTAGCCTCAGTAGGTAGTGGTCTGACCACGACAGGGGAATGATCTCATTTCCCCTCAGACCAAGATCATAACTCCACTGCTCCGAGAGGAATACGAGGTCGAGTGTATGTCCTGCCAAGTGGGTAGGGCCTCGAATTACCTGGGTCAGGCCCATGGCTGTCATGGAGGCCATGAACTCCTGCGCTCCATCAGAGTGTTCACCGAGCGAAGGCAAATTGAAGTCCCCCAGAACCATTAGTCTAGGGAACTCAATTGCTAGCTCGGCTATTGACTCGAGGAGCGCAGGGAGGGCCGCTGCAACGCAGTTGGGAGGCAGGTACGTTAGCAGCAAACCCGCTTGACCCTTGAGGTCCAACTTCACTAGCAGGGACTCACACCCGACAAGCTCCGGAGCAGGGATCCTACGAGGAGCTAAAGACTCCCGGACTACAATAGCCACACCGCCACCCCTTCCCTGGGCTCTCGGCTGATGAAGCACCTGAAACCCGTCTGGGCACAGCTCTACGAGGGGGACTCCTCCCTCCGTGCCCAGCCATGTTTCAGTAATACATGCCAGGTCTGCCCCCTCGTCTACAATCAAGTCCCGGACGAGGGGAGCCTTATGGATAACAGACCTGGCATTTAGCGACAGCAGCCTGAGACCAGGGTCCTGATCGCTCACGCCATCTGACCTTGGAGTGGGACTCATAGGGCCGGAAGGAGGGATCTCTGCAATATAGCGAGCCCTCCTTCCCCTATAATGGCCAGCCCTAAAGTCCCCGCCATATCTGCCTCTCCCTGTTATGACCGCAATGCTCCGACTCTCTCCCGTGGGCATAATTCCCCCAACCACCCCAATGGCCCCCGCTTGCCCCGCCAGGTCCTCCGAATCATTCATACTCAAACTCTCACACAAGCAGTCCTCACTGATAGAATTAAAACACAAATACAGCTAAATAAAAATAAAAGTGAGATCATTCATACAACCAGACAATCCCATGCACTCAACATACCAGTTAAAATTAGAAAATGATAGGGTTGCGCAGGTTCAAGATAGTATTAAGTTCGTAATAGTCCAACGTAATAATCCACCCTCTCCTGAGGGGGGGGGTCACACCCTAATGGGGGGCTCCACTCTTCTCCTTCTGCTATGCCCCAAAGAAAAGTCCACAACCGGAAGGTCAAAGTTCGATAGTATACAAGGCAGTCGTGTGTAATAAAGGGGAGGCAAAAATGCCTGATGTTTATAAGCAAGAATTGTTCAGTCTTATTCCCCTTAAAGTCCCAGAGAGAATCAGCGGACCACATAGGAGAAAGTCTCTTTCCTAGGGTTATATAATGTCCATAGTCTGGTGGGCCAAGATCTAAAGCTGGCCCCAGCTGCTCAAGGCAAAGGCAAAGGCAAAAGGGGGGAAAGCGATGGTTTTCTTGATACCCAAACCTTGTCCCTACTGCTGCCATCATCTGTTGTTCCCAATATTCCTAATCAACAGTAACAAAGGAATAATCTTAAGGCAGCTGCGATGGTAAATGGGACAAGGCTGGGGGGAGGGAGGGGCGTCCGGACTTTCTTCCTCCTCAGATCGAAATGTCCTATTCAGGGCTCCGTCTTCCGTCCTCCGTTCAGTCCCCTAGCCAAACAAGCAAACGGCCCAGGGACCCTAGGAGTGGACAGGCAGCTGGCAGCAAAGTCAGCCAGATAAAACGGGAGGGGGATGTCCGAGGGGGGGGGGCTACGAGATGGTAAACGCAGGCAATCACCCCAACCACCCCAGCCACAACTCCCAATGGTCTTTAGCAAGTTAATCTTCGCCTTCAAGATGGTAAGATGGTAAAATAGCTAATTGAGCCCCCCAAGCTCTCCGTACCAATCCAAGTCTGTCCCGACCAGCAGGGAGGGGGGGGAGCGCCGAAAAGTTGCAGAGCGCTGAAGTTATCAGCGCGGCGTCGCCTTCACGATGTTAGAAAGATGGTAAGAAGATGGTAAGAATTAATTAATTGAGCCCCCCAGCTCTCCACACCATTCCAAGCCTGTCACGACCAGCAGGGAGGGGGGGAGAGCCGAGAAGTTGCAAACGCTGAGGTTATCAGCGCGGCGTCGCCATCTTCTCTCCCGCGCCGCAGTCGCCGAACCAAGCCGCCGCAGTTCGTTACTCAGGGGGACAGCCACAAGCAAACCGCTTGTAAACCGCTTAGAGAGGGCTGAAAGCCCTATGAAGCAGTATATAAGTCTAACTGCTATTGCTATTGCTATTGTCCCCATTCTTCTAGTAAATTATTCCAAATATCCACGAGTAATGATTTAATACAATCATTTTCATTCTTTTCCAAAGATACATAGCAGCAACAGATCATGAGCCAACTGATGCACGAAAATCATTTCCTTGCTTTGATGAACCTAACAAAAAAGCAACATATACAATATCTATTACTCATGAACGTGACTATGAAGCCCTATCAAATATGCCAGTGGAGGTATGTATATAGACTGTTTCTTGTTTCTATCTATCTATCTATCTATCTATCTATCTATCTATCTATCTATCTATCTATCTATCTATCTATCATCTATCTATCTATCTATCTATCATCTATCTATCTATCTATCTATCTATCTATCTATCTATCTATCTATCTATCTACCTACCTACCTACCTACCTACCTACCTACCTACCTACCTACCCACCCACCCACCCACCCACCCATCCATCTCCTGTCTGCCTGTTAATATATCCTGCAACTTGGATCAATGAGTTAGCATACCCTTGCCCAATCTGGCACATATATGTGTATGTATGCACTTTTCCCAAGGAACTAATCAGACTATGTGCATATCAGTGGTGGGTTGCAGGCAGTATGCCCCGGTACGGGTGTACCGGAGCCTGTCCGGAGCACTGGATACCATTCCGGTACGGTGCTCCGGAGGGCCCACCCGCTCGCCTGAGCTCCTTACCAGTCTTTTAAATCTTTGGCACTTCTGCGCACGTGCACGCTGCACTTGACAATGTGGACGCTGCCTGGCCCGTTCCAACCCTACCGATTGGAATGGGATCCGGAACCCACCACTGGTGCATACCTGCTGTTTGCATGTGGGTGTGGGTGTGGGTATGTGTGTGGTTCTAATCATAAGTGCTGTGTCTCTGTGAGTGCATTTATGCTTTTCTTCTGTTGTATTTCTGTACTTATGTATCAGGGGTGGATTGCTGCTGGGGTCACTCCCAGTTTGCTGTGCGTGCATGCACAATTGCCTGTAAATTGTTCTGCACATGTGGAAAATGCTAAAAAAGGACTAAAACACATGCCGGCAACAGCATGGGTGACTGGGGAACTGATTCAGGGGTGTGGCCAGCCAGCCGTCTCTACCGGTTCGGCAACCCAGTCGCAATTTCCACTACCTATTCACCCAAACCAACATGAACCAGTAGCAACCCACCTCTGTTATGTATATACATTTAACAATAAGAAGTAGACTGCATATTATACATTTTTACTATGCTTCATGAGACCTGGGTATTTTAGAGGGGAAGAGTTGGCAGCATTCTGAACCATTGCCCGCTTGCCTTTCCCAGAGACATTTTGGAAGAAATTTTATCCAAAACATTTTTTTTCTCTGGATTCCCTAGTGCAATGTTTCTCAAACTTGGGGAATTCTGGGTGTTGAAGTCCATACATCTTAAAGGTGGCCAGCTTGAGAATTGCTGCTCTAGCTATTTTGGATCCAATGGCCACTTTCAAACTTGATATTTCTTTTCTTGGCTTTTCCCACAGCCAAATTTGGCCCCTCTGTGTACCGTTTTTGAAGAATTGTCCCACTGGTGGAGACAGTTCTGATCCATAAAAAGAATGACACAATATCTTTTTCATATTAGTACAATTTTCTTTGAATAACCCAAAGTCTGGAAATGCCATAGTGTAAAAGGATAGGATCCAATAGACAACTGTGTGTGATTATATGTAGTTTCAATTATATTGTTTCAGTTATGCTTATGTGTACAGATTATGTGTTGCATTGTGGCCAATTCACACTTGCTATATAACTTCCAGATTTCCCCTTCTGAATATCAATAAGTAACAAGGGGTATTTCTGGTATAATCTTCTATGAATAGTGAACTGATGAAGAGTATTTTTTCCTCTTTCTCACACACAAACACTCCTATTCAATATCATCAAAAGAGTATAATAGGGGCTGACTTTAATGCCTTGAGTGTATTTACCTGGAAATAAGGGCATTTGAGCTCAGTGGGATCTGCTTATCAGCAGGCATCCTTAAGTAATTGTAGTTGGGTTCCATAACCTATTTCTAGAAAAAAAGTTTGCAAATAGAACTTTTTTTGGGGGGGGGGAATTGAAATGAAGTTACTTTGAAGACTTGATGAAATTTCTGGTAAGGTGGACATTTCCTAACCGCTTTTGGAAATTGCTTATTAACCATCTCAAAGATTAGAGATCTTTGAAATGGTAAGTTTCAAAAGTCTTCATCCGGTGAGCTTATCTGCAATTCTGAACAAAAGAAAGATAAGACATAAAGCTTGTAAAGAGTTAAGTTTAAATTTTGAAATAAACAGCAAAACGCTAAGTGAGATTTTGATCTAAAAGCGTTGTAAGAGGATTAAGAGTTAATATATTTTTAATATTTATTTTTCATATAAGATTTTAGAATTAACTTTAAAAAACAAACAACTTGCCGTGGGAAACAGTTTTGTTTTGGCTATCCTGGCTATTGCAAGTCATAACACAAGATAAGTGATGACATCAGAAACTAGATCCTAGAGAGTACTTAAGATTTAAGCAGGATAAAAAAATGCAAGCCTGTTCGTGATGTTAGTTGATGATAGAGCTTATAATATGACGCAAAATGTTATAATGTTGGAAATATTAATGGGGATCAAAACAGGAATTAGTAATTATAATATTGATACTGTTAGTCTGCTTTTGAGGATAGACTATGCCTAATAGACATAATGAAGGAACGGGAGAAGTGGAACCTCAAATGATAAGCCAAGAGAATGTTTTGGATAGGATACTTTACTGGATATGCAAAAGAAAGAGGTTGAAGGTTTTACTGGATTTACAAAAGAGGTTGTTAAAACCTTGACGAAACCCACGTGGCAGAATAAAGACAAGTAAAATTCTACATGAATATTTGATTGAATTAAAGTTTCCATCTGTTGAAGCAAACTGTTTATAGTAAAGGAAAGGATATACAGATGGGTTAATGATCAAGGTTAAAATAAGATTCTCTCCCTCTGTCTGTCTGTCTGTCTATCTGTCTTTCTCTCTCTTTGTCTCTGTCTCTCTGTCTCTCTTGCTCGGTTCTGGGAATCATTTATGACCCTATGATTGAAAACTTTATGTTTTGTGGATGTGCTTATAGATAAGAAATGAGACACATGATGAAGAGATATCTGTTTAACCGTATAGTGAGTGAAGAGTTATTAAATTTGCTTTGTACTTGTGATGAAGATTGTAAGTCATTTCTTTATTTTTTTCTTTTTTTTCTTTTTTTTGTGCACTTTTTATTCTTACCTTCCATTCTTTTTCTTTTTCTCAAAGTTTAGCATGCATTGGTTTCAACTATTGTAATTAAATTCCTTAATAAAAATATATTTAGAAGAAAAAATGTATTGCAAGATAGTAAGAGCAATCAAGTAGGAAAATTCTGCTCAGCAATATTCCAGCAACAAAGAAGAGATAATTTTGGCTCACCTTAAATCCAGAGGACAACAAGATGACAACAAAGAGCTACAGAAAACTGAATTAGATGCATGAATTCATATAGTCCAAGAACATTAACAATGAAAAATATTGAGTTTCTGGATTTCATTCTGTACATAAAAGAATCATAACAGGCAATTGTTTTTTTTACAGAAATGCTTCATCTGTAAGCATTTCGCTTATTTTTTCCATATTTTTATTCCCCAGAAAACAGTTCCAATAGATGACAAATGGACAAAGACAATATTCAGGAAATCTGTGAAAATGAGTACTTACTTGGTGGCCTGGGCTGTGCACCAGTTTAAACACGAAGAGAGAAAATCATCTCGTGGAATTCCAGTAAGTTCTACGTTGGTTATTTTTGCAATCTTTCTCAAGGATGAATGAAAAGCAAACTAGAGCTTTTACCAAAAGTCATATCGTAAGTAATTTTCCCGTGGTTGGGTTTCTCTGTCTGCAAAAAGAGACCATATCATTTTCTGCTCCATTGTGCTATTTCACAAAGTTCTCTTATATCACGTTCTAAAGATTTAGTAAAGACGTTTATAATTTTGAAGCCTGCTTGGCTTTCTTCTAATTATGCAATTATGCTACATTCTGAGAAGATACTTGAAACTATACTTTTATCTAAGATCTGAATGAAACCATGTATTCAGAGTAAGTGTGAAATAAAACCTCAGCTAAATAGAATACATTGTGCAGAATGTCCTAATACTCATCCACCAGCCTTGAGAAGCCACTCCCCTCGGTGAACCACCAAACTACACGACAACCTACCAGCTATGTGTGGTGGTTTGACGAAGCAGATGGCAGCATTTAGCCAAGTTTTGCTGATCAGCACCCCCACACCCTCACCCCCATACCCCACTTTTACTAAGCAGTAAAAGACTCTTCCCTGCTTATTTGGATGGAGAAAGCAATAAGAAAGTCAAGGCTGGGTTGTAAAATTGAGAAATATTTTAGACGAAGGCAAACCATTCTTATATTGACAATAAATATACACACAAATATTGAGCTCTACTCTATTTATTTTAAATGCTTTGCATCTTTTCCAAGGGGAACCATTCCAAGTCCTCATTTTAAGTTTTGTATGACTGAGGTCCAGATATTTTCATGACCCCTATCTTGAGAAACACAGCTTAATACAATACAATAATACAATAGCAGAGTTGGAAGGGAACTTGGAGGTCTTCTAGTCCAACCCCCTTCCTATGCAGGAAACCCTATACCATTTCAGACAAATGGCTATCCAACATCTTCTTAAAGACTTCCAGTGTTGGGGCATTCACAACTTCTGGAGGCAAGCTGTTCCACTGATTAATTGTTCTAACCGCCAGGAAATTTCTCCTCAGTTCTAAGTTGCTTCTCTCCTTGATTAGTTTCCACCCATTGCTTCTTGTTCTACCCTCAGGTGCTTTGGAGAATAGTTTGACTCCCTCTTCTTTGTGGCAACCCCTGAGATATTGGAACACTGCTATCATGTCTCCCCTTCTTTCTATTAAACTAGACATACCCAGTTCCTGCAACCGTTCTTCATATGTTTTAGTCTCCAGTCTCCTAATCCTCTTTGTTGCGTTGCACTCTTTCTAGAGTCTCCACATCTTTTCTACATTGTGGTGACAAAACTGAATGCAGTATTCCAAGTGTGGCCTTACCAAGGCATTATAAAGTGGTATTAACACTTCACGTGATTCTTCTCCCTAATTGCACTTACTCCTGCAGCTTTCCAGAAAGGAACTGCAGTGGAACTCTTTGATGGGGTCTTGAAGTTATTGTTTGCCTCCATGTAGATTAAGCTTGATTACAATAATAAGGTTATTGTTACTGATGTTTTATTATCTTATTAATATTGTGGTTGGTTGGTTTTCTTTAGAATAGAATATAGAATATTCTTTATCAGCCAAGTATGATTGGACACAAAAGGAGTTTGTCTCCAGTGCATAAGCTCTTAGTGTACATATAAACAACAAAGTGGTAAATCAAAATTATCATGAATAATAAGATACAAACAACAAAGTGACAAATCATAAGATACCAATAGGAGAAGGTAATTCAGCCATAATAGCTGCTGGGGAATTCTGGGAGCTGAGGTCCACACACCATCAACTTGCCAAGGTTGAGAAACACTGATAGACTGATAGGAACTTTTACATTGGATATTTTTTACTTTTGGTTTTATTTATTGTGTTGTAGGCTACCACAAATTAGTATGAATTGGTAGCATACTATTTGCTATTTCTAGCATAATTTGTCAAGCCTATGATAGGCTAACATCTGAATGAAAAAATACCATATTTTTCAGAGTATAAGATGCACCAAGATTTTGAAGAGGCAAATTAAAAAAAATTTTTTGCACTCTTCAGACCTCCCAAAAATGGCCCATTTTTCACAAAATGGGCCCATTTTTCACAAAATGGGCCCTTTTTGTCAAAAAAAAGGGCATACATAGCCTTTAGGAGGCTTCTAGAGTGCTCCTGGAGGCTGGGGGGGGGGGAATTGAGCAAAAAATGGCCATTTGTTTGCTCATTTCTGTGCTCCCCAGCCCCCGGGAACACTCTGAAAGCCTCCTAAAGGCTCTGCATGGCCATTTTGGTGAAGGGAGTGGCGTTTCAGAAGTCAAAAAATGCTTTATTCAGTGTATAAGATGCACCCAGATTTTCAGGCTCTTTTTTGAGGGAAAAAGGTGCATCTTATACTCCAAAAAATACGGTAAATAATAACTTCCCTTTCAAATCAAATTTGATTCCATACGACCTCATGGTATTGCTTATATCTGGACCTTGATATCTCCTAATAGATATGTGTATAAGTGATGCATAATGGTCATAGAAAAATTATAGAATAAGAGAGTTGGAAGAGACCTTGGAGCAGGAGACCCTATGCCATTTCAGACAAATGGCTGTCCAATCTCTTCTTTTAAAAAAAGCACCCACAACTTCTGGAGGCAAGCCATTCCACTGATTAATTGTTCTCACCATCAGAAAATGTCTCCCTAATACTAGGCGGGATTTCTCTTTAATAACCTTTCACCTGTTACTAATTCTCCTGCTTTCAGGTAGTTGGAGAATTGGTCAACCCCCTCTTCTCTGTGACAGCCCCGCAAGTATTGGATATCATGTCATCCCTAATATTTCTCTTTGCTAGTCTAGACATACCTAGTTCTTCCATACTCTTTTTCCTTTTCATGAGGCAGTTGAAAAATTGGCTGGAAATTTCAATGAAATAATAGGATAAACCAGTGGTGAAATTCATTTTTTTTTTACTACTGGTTCTGTGGACATGGCTTGGTGGGCGTGGCAAGGGAAGGATACGGCAAAGTTCCGCCCCCCACTCCTGGGGGAAGGATATTGCAAAATTTATATTCCCACCCCCCTCTGGGGCCATCCAGAGGTGGTATTTGCCAGTTCTCTGAACTACTCAAAATTTCTGCTACCGGTTCTCCAGAACCTGTCAGAACCTGTTGAATTTTACCCCTGGGAGAAACTCTTTAATATGTGACTCTGCTTTGGAAGTTCTTTCAATATTAAAATAGAGACTTACATATAGAATGAATCAGATGAGATGACCTTCACAATCCTGTGATTCTTTATTCAAGACTATAATGAACAAACATTTGCTACCTGATACTATGTTTTCAATTCAGATTCACAATTTCTGAAATCAAATAAGACAGAGACCCAAAGTTGTATTTTAACAGGATCCTATTCAAGTAGATTGCTCCAGTGCTTTGATATTGTATCTTACCAAATGTTGGCTTTTTTCTGTTAATGAAGATTACATTAACAAAAAAAGGAGAAAGAATTATATTGTACCTGAAAGCATAAAAAGAACTTTCATAATATCCAAAACATTTTGGACTTTGCATGGAATGATATATTATCTATATGGTTATCTTGATATATTTTATGCTTGTACTAAATTCAAGATGCTGAGAACATAAGTTAATAAATAATTCACAGAGATAATCCTTTATGAAAGGATTGTTTTGTGTCTGTGTGTGTGTCTGTGTGTAGGACATTATTAACCAAGGATACTAACAATATCAATAAACCTGTCAAAATATGCAATTTTACTAATAAAATTGTTTGAAAAAAATTATGACTTATCCATAACTTAATACAAGTAATCCCTGGGTTATGAGCATTCCCTTAGCGAAGGTTCAAAGTTACATGATCAGCGCCCCCTAGTGTTTCCGAATGAGACCCGAAACTACAAATCTTGCAGTACCATGGCAGTTGTTCGCCCTTACAAACAACTACAAAGGGTCTGCAACATTCATCCGGCATTTTGCCGTCCGAAATGGAGCTTCTGAGTGGCTAATCCACCACTCAGAAGATCTGATTGGCCATTCAGAGGCCTCCTCTGGCTCGTTGCAGGCCGAAGTGGAGCCTCTAGGGTGCTAGATAGAGCCAGTGGTTGGAGTCAAATAATTTAACAATAGGTTCTCAGCCCTAATGATTTCTTGCAACAACCAGTTCACCGAACTGCTCAGAAACTTAACCGGTTCTCCCAAAGTGGTGAGAACTGGCTGAATCCCACCACTGGATACGGCCCTCTGAGGCTCTGTTCAGCCTTCTACGGGCTTCCCCCGGCCTGTTCGTCACTCCAATGAATCCTCAAGTTACAAATAGAATGGGCAGGTTCCATTCCATTTGTAATTCAAAGAATACCTGTAACTCCACTTAATAGCAATAGCACTTAAGAGTTATACATTGCTTCATAGTGCTTTACAGCACACTCATAGTGCCTTATAGCACTCTCTAAGCAGTTTACAGAGCCAGCATGTTGCCCCCAACAATCTGGGTCCTCATTTTACTGACCTCAGAAAGATGGAAGACTGAGTCAACCTTGAGCCAGTGGGAAATCAAACTGCTAAACCACTGACTGTCAGCAGTCAGCAAAAGTAGCCTGCAATACCACATTTCAAATGATATCAGGAAGGTTAGCTTTTAGAAGAAGAAGTAACTGAAGAAATATAGTATCAAAGTGGAATTTCTCTGGTAATATCTTCTATATTGTTTTACAGCTTCGCATTTATGCCCAACCACTCCAGCTAAAAACAGCCAGCTATGCAGCAGACGTAACCAAAGTTGTATTTGATTACTTTGAAGACTATTTCAGCATGAACTATTCGCTTCCAAAACTGGGTAAATTTCTGTTTTTCATTTTTAATGAATGTTAAAATTTTGTTTTCAGTTTATATGTTCTCTGAAAATTGTATCTAAGATTAAGTTGAAATAATTGGCTTTTTGTTGTTCACAGTTGTGTTTTATAGGCATATGATTATTGGCCCACAGCAACAAGTATAATCTACTCAGATTGGCAACAGATTTCTCTTTTCAAGCAGTTTTAATCTCATTTCTCAACTAGGGGGAAAGTACGTCAAGCTGAACAAAGTGCAAATAGTGGAAACAATTTTAAAACAGAATCTTTATCTCAGAATAGGCTCAAAGGACCACAGAACATATACACAAACCATATACATTACATTAAACTACATATTTGGCTTCCAAGCAATGTGTATTCAATCGCTGTTGACTCTTCTGCCTTAACTTGGGTATTTTCTGGGTGTGGATCATACATATTGTATATCATTGCCATGTTTTGGAAAATAATTTAACATTGTAGTGCCAACAAGTAATTGAGAAAAATTAACATATCTCAATTGAATTGGATAGAATCCACTTTAAGCAAGTATTTTATGCATTTATATACCTATTTTTATTTATAATTTTGTGACCACTCAATAAAGCACACTTTAGAAGTACTTTCAGTAAATAAAATGGTTACTGTGAGGATGAAATAAGTGTTATCAAATTCTGAGTTAACTGTGATAGATATAAGTATAAAGGAAGTAGAAATTAATATTAGCTACCAGTCAGTGGTGGGTTCGTACTGGTTCAGACTGGTTCGGCTGAACCGGTAATAGCTTGGCAGCCTGGGTCGCTAGAATTGGCAGCGACCCAGGCCTGCAACGCCCCTGAACTGGTTCTCCCGGTGGTGCCATAGGCGCCGTCATCTTGTTTTTTGCTTCTGCACATGCGCAGAATAATTTTAGCTATACTGTGCATGCGTGCGTCCCTGAACAAACCGGCAGTAGTCTCTGCTGGAACCCACCACTACTATCAGTCAAGAAACCCATGTTGAAAAAAATAAAGAAAGAAGATATGGGGATTTTTGAATCCAAAATTCTTGCATGAAGCTTTTCCATCTGAGAAACAAATTGACTTCTAAGCTGGTGGCAATATTGTAGGCCCTCCTCCAAGGATTGTTCTTTTTTTTTAAATTTAAAGTTTTTATTTTTTAAACAAACATAGACAAACAAGATATGTAACATAAAAAGCATCCTCTATTGCGTACAGTGTGTCGATTCGTTACAAGGTTTTTGTGCATCCTTTCCATAGCCATCACTTAAATTTTATATAAAGTTACATATTGTCAATCAAATATATTTATATACATTATTATTATGAGCCAAGGTGGCGCAGTGGGTAGAGTGCAGTACTGCATGCCACTTCAGCTGACTGCTATCTGCAGTTCGGCGGTTCAAATCTCACCGGCTCAAGGTTGACTCAGCCTTCCATCCTTCCGAGGTGGGTAAAATGAGGACCCACACTGTGGGGGCGATATGCTGACTCTGTAAACCGCTTAGAGAGGGCTGAAAGCCCTATGAAGTGGTATATAAGTCTAACTGCTATTGCTATTGCTATTGCTATTGCTATTGCTATTGCTATTATAGTACTTCATTTGTTTGACTATCACTATCATTTTAAATGATAATATGGGTTCATTTATGTTATAATAATTCATTACATCATCTTCAATATATCCAATAATAAAATATTTTTGTATCCTATTCTAAATCATTCTATTATTTTAGTGTTGGTAACATTCTCTAGTAATTTTCAATTTCATTTTTTTTTAATCTGACCACTGATAAAATAAATCCCATATCCTATAAAAAAAATTTATCTTCTTGTTCTCTAATCCTTTTTACATCCTTTTTATGTGAAGTATACTAAATTTAAAGTAAATTTATATTTTGGCATTTCATCACATCATCCTGAAATCATCCAATGGTAATACATCTTTATATTCTGTTCTATATAGAATTGTTTATCTTTTATAACAAAACTTTTCAACATCATCTCCATAGTCCTCACTTACAGTTTATATAAAATTTCATATTATCAATCTAGTGTATATAAATGCATTATTATCATTGTTAATCATTTATTTGACTATAACTATTATTACTTTGTCTTATACATAATACTCAAAATTTAACTAAGTTTAGCTTAATTTTTATTGTGACATTTCATTTCATCATCCTGTATCCTTCCAGTAGAAGTGCAGTCCAATATCTCTTGCCATTTGTAAAATCTGCATTCTAATTGTTTTCTTAATAAGTCTGATGTCGACTTCTCTTGGCAGCTTGTTGTTCATTGCATATCTTGTAAAGACTCAAAACCCTCCATCTGTTCCTTCCATCAGCTTGCCTTTGATTATCACTGGTGCTTCAGCCAAAATTACTCTCATTGTTTCTGCCAGATTTTCTCTCTTTTCTTCTTCCATGTTTTGAAGTCTGAGATAGAGTTCCAGTTCGTCAATCTCTCCTTTCGATATTCCACATGTATCATTTCCCTCCACTCTCAGTTTGCTGTCAATGTCAACAATTTTCTTATCATTTTGTTCATGTTTTTCTGCAATTTTTTGAATATCCTCAAATTTCATCATCGTTTTGTAAATATTCTCAACTCTTCCCTCCATTATTTCTGTTCTTTGTTCTATAATCTCAAGTCCCTTTCCAATATTCTCTGTACTTTTTGAATTTCTAGCATAATTATTTTCAATATTAATTCCTTTAATATTAATTTTATCCTGGAATAAAATTAGAGAAAAACATTACATGAAAATACTGACATGGCTTTCCACTATGGAAGCCATGACACATCCCAATACACTAGATCTATCAAAAATGGTTAGATATAGTGAAATTTTAGACAGCCAAGGGATAGACAGCCAAGGGAATTTGAAAACAAATCCAGAATTAAAGGAGCAAAATATAAATATAGATTGGTGGCCATATCTCCAATCGAGATACAAAAAAGATGTAAAAGAATATGGAATATACACAGAATTACAACTAATAGATAAAATTTTAATTGGCCCAGAAAATAAATTCATAATAAAAATTTACAAATATTTATTAGAAATAACATTAGAAGAAGAAAAAGTTAAAGGTTGCATGATAGCGTGGGCCAAAAACTTTGGCATAGATCTAGTGGATTGTGAAAGAATTTGGAACACAAATTATAAACTAACACGATCAGCAGCACTTAAAGAAAATATGTACAAAATGTTTTATCATTGGCATTTACCACCAACAAGATTGGCTAAAATGTACCCAAATGTGAAGCCAACCTGCTGGAAGCGTAAAAAAGTACAAGGGATTTTTTTATCCCATATGGTGGACCTGCCCAGAAACACAAAAATATTGGACAAAAATTTGGAAATGGTGCAAGAAATTACAGGAGAACATATAAAATACAAACTCAAAATCTTTCTGCTTTCATCATTATTATATATAAATTGTTACAATAATTATCTTCTTTTATTGCCTCTTAAGATAGTTTCTCATGCTCTCTCTATTCCTGTTGAACCCATTCTACTTAAAATTCATTCAGTGGCTAAGAAAATGGACAGACTGGGGGACACATTCATGACGCCATACTTGATATATCAGTTGCAATCTTTCAATTATGTTTTCACTCTTAAATCTAAAGGTTTCCTTGAATGATATGGAGGGTTGTGTCTAAGTTCACTTGGTAGAAAGATAAAATGGAATTCATAGGTATTATCCTGTCATACCCAACTATGAGTTTCTGTATTGGAAGCACAGAACAGGCATTGTCAAATTGTTGAGAGGCAGATGTGCTGTGAAGCAGGCCTGTCAAACTGGCGGCCCACGGGCCGGATGCGTCACATGCAGACCACACCCACCCCACATCCGCAAAGGCAAAAAACATTGTGATAAGTCATGATACATCATGTGATGTGATCAAGTTTGACACTAGAGGGAAATGAAAGAGTTTGAATGCTAAACATGTCTCTTGTTCCATTTAGACAAAATAGCAATTCCAGATTTTGGCACGGGGGCCATGGAAAACTGGGGGCTGATCACTTACAGAGAAACTAATCTCCTTTACGATTCACAAGAATCTGCTGCTTCAAACAAGCAAAGAGTGGCAGCTGTGGTTGCCCATGAACTTGTCCATCAGGTATAGTTTGTTTATTTATTTATTTATTAAATGTATATGCCACCCCTCTCACTATGCAAAGCGCCTCTGGAGATTTACTGAATATTGTTGTCAACATGAAACTAAAGTACATTATTATATTTAAGGAAATTATAATGTGCTTAACCTACAAATCATTTTTGACAGGAATTTTATCTGTTTCCTTCTGAGTTATAAAATAATTAGGTTAATTTGATGTTTCGGATACATATTTCACAAACAGGTTTTACCTCATCCTTTATCAATATTTTATTTTTAGATGGGGTTTACTGTTGGCAGCTGCTATAGCATAAAGCTGTAGCTATTCTTCAGTCTCTGTATTATTCAGCATATATAAATCATGCTAAATTGTAAGTGTTGTGCTATTTATAAGGACTCTTTTCTCTTGGCCTCTCTTCTCACAAAGGAAGGGAAAAGAAAAATGTGTGAAAAAATGACACTGATTTCAAAATCTCAACTTAGCAGCAGAATTTCTTCATCAAGATTGGTTGAAAGACAATGGCTTCCCAACAATATTTACAATACAAGCACTCATTAAAATTGCATCAAAATTAAAGTAAATTCTTATGTTTAACATATTCCATTTTCAGATAAATGTGCTCTGAGAGATCTCATCAGACTTTTAAAGGATAACATTTATGATCCAGTAACAAACATTGTGTTTTCAAAATTACAGTCTCTTTTAATACTGAAATATTTCTATCCACCTTTTGACAAAAGGCTTTCAAAGTAGGATATTTCAGCTAAGGGTTTTATTATCATTTTTAAATGGAAATGCATTTCAAAAGAGTGAATTGAGATGTCATTAAATCACTGAAAAGGAATCATTTCCCAAACTGTTCAACCTGATGATATCTTGAGTACGGTAGTTCCCTTGCTTTGAGTTCTGACTGTGTTTTTTCAAATAAACCATTATTATAAATAGAGCTGTCAAGTTTCACTTGGTAATATGTATCTTCAATATATACCTGTATATACAAGTATTATTGTATTATTGTAAGATTAGAGAATTATGATTAATGTAACCAATATTGTAAACCTTGATTGTAATACCTATATAATATATATACTGCAAATATATTGAAAATGGAAACGAAAAAACCTAGGGCTGCTTATAGTTATATTTATTTAAACAAGATGTTCACAAAGATGGAAGACGAATATGTTGATTCCCATATGATAAATATTTATGCAAAGGCAATCAATATTTAACAAAACTAGCTGGAATCAGGCAAACATAAAGCTTCAATAATAAAGCACCATAATTATAGCTGCTCAACATATGGGCAAGTTACAACAGTTTAGATTAGTATTTGACAAGAGAAAGAGGACATTTTCATTTCAAATGATAGAGTTTTGCCACCCAAAATGTCCAGTTCTCAGTTATTATATATCTAAATGCAAAACGGAAACTCTTGGTGGGGGGGGGGGGGACTGGATTTTTTGAGCTGCGGTTTGTGTTGCCTTTGTGTTATTTTCCAGCAAAATGAGAAAATCTCTTGCACAATATGTAAATAGCTCATTTATGAATGATACATTTCTCTTCTAATTCATTTTCTTTTGTAATGCTGTTTGCTTATTTTTTATTTTTTTTACTTATTACAGTGGTTTGGAAATATTGTGACCATGGATTGGTGGGATGACTTATGGCTCAATGAAGGATTTGCCAGTTTCTTTGAATTTATGGGTGTAAATGCTACAGAAGCAAATTGGCAAATGGTAAGAATTTCTCATCTTGGTATAATTATAAAATATGAACAAAGGAACCCCTGCTAAACATTAAGTATGGCTGCTCAACAGGCGATAGCTATTAGCTGACCTTATTTGAGTTATTTGAGTTCAAAAGCAAGACAACATAAGGTTTGGTTAGTGATTGAGAAATATTCAGGATCTCAGGGCTGTAGGCTAAATGAAACATCCTGGGGAAAAATAGTGTTGAATTGCTGCCAAATAAAGTGAATGTTTTTTTAAAAAAAAACAGGAATTCAGCTTCACTGAGGTATTTTTATTTTTAGTGGGATAGCTTTAATTAAGTTACTTAGCTCTGACATATGAAATTTATAACCGAGGTATCCAACTTTGGCAATGTTAAGGCTTGTGGACTTCAACTTCCAGAATTCCCTGGCCAGCCTTTCTAGCTGGTGAATTCTGGGAGTTGAAGTCTACAAGACTTAAAATGGCCCCTGATTTAGAAGCTTCAATCTATAAATTTTCCTCCTTGAGTTATCAAACTTGATGGTAGAAAACATCTTGACCAAATATTAGCTATTTTATAATATGTAATGATGATACATATGATAGATATATTTATATAATCTTTAGGTAAAATTCTAGAGAATCAAGAAAGTGAGCAACACTAACTATCTCTTTTTGACTATTTCTTTGCTCTCTATGCTGATAATTGGCTATCAATCCAAAACTCCTTTTATCCCATGATAGGTGAAATTGACATGTGGCATGATTTTAGTTATGCTCATTGTTTATCATGCATTAGCCTGCTTTTAGCTAATTAAGTAAATCATTTTGGGGAATAATAACTTTTCCCATCAACTCTTTTTTTCTCCACAGCTGGACCAAATTTTAATTGATGACCTACTCCCAGTGCTGAAGGATGATTCTTTGGTTTCATCTCATCCTATTACCGTGAATGTGTCTTCTCCTGATGAAATAACTTCTGTGTTTGATGGCATATCCTATAGCAAAGTAAGAGCTTAAGTTTCCCCACATAACTGGGACAAAAGAAGATAAACATATTTAGTGTTTGAGCTTTTTTTTTTTTGATCTTGGGGAAAAAAAACATGAGATGAATGTTGTGGGATATGTATATTTTACACTTCTGTTATATGTGTACAGTATATCTGCACTTTATGGTGTTACAGTTCAGAGGCAGGAAAGATAGAGAACTTGGTTTCCTTGAATAGCAGAGAACAGAATACAGCAAGTAGTCCACAACTTGCAACCCAACCAATTGGGACCAAAATTTCTGGATGCCAAGGCCCAAATTTTGATCACATGACCATGTGGATACCGTGACAATTGTAAATTCAAGTACTTACTTGAATTGCAACTCACTTTTTTCAGCACCATTGTAACTATATAGAGAGTGTTTGGGTCGATAATTAGATAACCGTGATACACTACACTGTAATTTTCACCACTTAGTGGTTTGCAAGAGTACAGCTGCCCAAGTCAGTATAAATTATATGAAGTGACGACACACAGGAAATGGCAAAGGTTAGGCAAATTAATCATTATCTTTGTCCTGGTAATGACTTGTGGATATTGTTCCTACCTGCTGATATTTTTTTATAGTGTACTCTCTGGGTCTCTCTATAGCAGGGCTGTCAAACTCGCGGCCCGGATGTGTCACACGCTGGCCACACCCATGCGTCCGGTTTAGCAAAGGGGAAAAAGTCATGATATGTCACATAACGATGCTGTAACAATGCGAGTTTGACACTCCTGCTCTACATTGTATCGATAATGAATGATACTTAGATGAAAATGGCCTTGCCTTTTTGCAATAGCCATGTGTTCCGATCACTACTGGCTTCTATAATTCAGGGAAAGTGGCTATTTAAATGGATGTTCACTTTTATAGTCAGCCTCTTGAATGTGTATTTAGGACTTTCATAGTCAAGGTATGAAAAGAAAAGAAAGAATGGTCTGAAATTTACAACTGATAATGGGATTCTCAGGTATGAAATGTATGTGATACAACCTTCACTTTTGCTTGCACAGGGGTACTGTTGTGGTCCAAATCATATAAGATTTACTCATGACCAGGCATGAATCACCAAGTATGTTTGCTGGACCAAGGCTGAAATCACATGTCTGGATTGAATTGTGGAAAACAAAGTTTGCTTGCAATCTGTTTATAAATGAGGAAGATGTCTTATATCAAATTAGAGTGTTACTCTACTTCTGTCAATGTTGTCTAGGTTGATTATGAACAGATCTCCAGACTCTCCAACTTAGCAATGCCAGTGATTGAATTTGGAACCATCAGTATGCAAAGCATATATTTGCTACTGAACTCTGACACTTTTCTCACGGGATTGCCTCAAGTTGGAATGGGAATGGGGAAACAAAGCCACTGACCATAAGAAATATGTACGTCGGCACAAATGACATGAATGGGCATGCCAAATGGAGCTGGCTCACATTTATCAGATGATATCTTCATTTGGTGCTGATAAATCTTCAATTTTCCAGATGTTTTTTTCCTGTTTCTGTTTTCTGCACCTTTCTGTCCCTCTTGTTCTTTAGAACAGAACAGAATTGAATTGAATTCTTTATTGGCCAAGTGTGATTGGAAACACAAGGAATTCATCTTTGGCGCATATACTCTCAGTATACATAAAGAAAAATAAAATAGAATACATTCATCAAGAATCATAAGATGCAACACTTAGTGATAATTATAGGTTACTAATAAGGAACCAAATTATGCAAGGAAATACATAAAACAATTTAAATTTTAAAGATACAAGCAACATGGTTATAGTCATAAGTGGAAAGAGATAGGTATTAGGAAAGAAGTAGGAGTGTTTAGTTAGAAAGAGATAGGAGTGTCTAGTTTCTTTTTGTGGTTGTGAGGTATCAAGAAGGATACTTCTGTTATTTTCTGTTCCTTCTGTGATCCTGAATTTCCCTTGGCTATCTCCATTTCCCAAACTTCTAAAGTTCCATAGAAGTATGTTCCTAACCTTATCTGAGGTTTAATTGAAACGTTGAAAGTCAGGGAACTTGTGTATGGTTTGAAAGGTTATTGTACCAATGAAAGACAAGTCATTAATCTGTCCACAGACATATGCTCACTTGGTTATAATAATTCTGTCCATCAGTGAGATTTGTATTAAAGTGTTATCCTTGGAACTGAAGTCCAAGTTGACGTGATCTTCATCACAGTATTAATATGCACAAGTAACTGTGGGAAATGTTTCTGAACAACACTATGTGTGTATGTGCTGCCTTTTACCAGCATTTATATAGTGAAGTCTGGAAACTAGAAACTTCAACAGACCAGAATTTTTAGATATGTTGGTTTTTATCAATATTCCCCAAAATGTTTTTTTAAAAAAATCAATATGAAGCCACAAAAATCCAACAAGGGCTTGAGTTCAGTAATTTGGGACTGAATGGTTTTATATATCTGCTTATGTAAAGATAAGATTTCAACAAATGGGTAGGCATTGTTTATTAGTTTTGCTAGTTCTTGGTTATAAGGAGTTTACTACAATATAAAGAATAACTCATACTATGCTTGTATTTCTGGATTGCACAGAAATAGGGAGAGTATACATTATCATTGTGTCTTATTAAGGCAAGCTGGAACAGTTTGTTTACTTTTTGAATACCATGAATACAAATTGGTATATGAAATACTATTTATCAATATTATCAAATCTCTGTCTATCTAGGGAGCATCAATTCTCAGAATGCTTGAAGATTGGATCTCACCAGAAAACTTCAGAGCTGGATGTCAGGTATACTTTCTGATGAAATTAAACTCCAAATGATTAATCATTTGAGCTGTATATATTTTTCTGGGGAAAAAATATTGGATTTTAGTTGTGAATTCATAGACTTTGAGGAATGTGTGTGAATTAGGGGTTAGGACAATCTTCTCTAACCTAGTGCCTTTCACTTGAGTTTGGTTTAAAGGGCCCTGAATTCTTTTTTTAAATGTTGATTTTATTTACAATGTCCTCCCTCCTTCCATTAACATCGCCACAATTCCTGAAGAGGTGATAAGAGCAACTTCCCCCTGAACCCAATTTTGGTCAGAATTAAATTAGTTAAAAATGTTTTCCCTGTGCCCCCAGAAGTGTCAAGAAAAATGATACCACCGTGTTCTTTTCCTAGCTGATCCAAAATCATATGGTATGCTTTTTTCTGATCTTGACTTAGAAGTGGCTTCTTGTCCATGATAACTGCACTAAGCTGTTCGACATTGTAGTTCTTTTCTCATATATAATCTGTGTGAAGTACATCTTGTCAGTTTTGTAGTGGTGCTGGCAGGCCGAGTTGCAGTAATGTTTTATTGATCATGGCCATACATTTGTCCTCAATAATAATGAAAGCCTTGTTGAAAACGTTGGGACCAAACATAATTTCTAATGTTGGATTTTCTCTCTTACCAGGGAGAGCCCCCTTGTGGAGTACTGTGAAGCCATTACCATGGCAACTCCACTGCGTTGTACAGTAGAAACCATTTTAAGACAGTACAGTAGAAGCCATTTTAAGGCACAACAGGCTGTAATACACACCCCAAGGGTTGTTAGGGATTTCTTACACCCACAGTATTGTTTTTCCATAGAGTAAGTCATCTGTGTACCACATTTAGTTGAAATTGTTTGAGGCGTTCCGAATTATACTGGAACACTCTCCCTCTCCCTCCCTCTCTCCCTCCCTCTCTTTCTCCCTCTCTCTCTCTCACACACACACACATTTAGATAGATAGATAGATAGATAGATAGATAGATAGATAGATGATAGATAGATATAGATATAGATATAGAGATAGAGATAGAGATAGAGATAGAGATAGAGATAGAGATAGAGATAGAGATAGAGATATATAGATAAAATGTGCCCCACAAGACTGTAAACATCTAACATTATTATGTGATTTATATACATTAACTATATTATATGGAGCACAAGTAAATTCCTCTTCACTCAAAGCAGCCTAGGCAAGGCAAAAGGTTGGGCAACAATGTTTTAATCCCTTTCAGCACTTCATACTTCTGTCATCTTATGGTCTTCTAAAAACTTCATGGTTCCCTTCTTAGCACAGTCAACCAATCAGTTTCCTTAACAAATTGAAATGTTCTTCTTTCCTATGGACATAACTGATTATTTAATTCAAATATGTCTTTTAAATACTTTACATGAGGTGATATTCCAAACTTTAGTCCATTGTTTTAACTTTCTTATTCTAAAAACTCAGTAAGCTTTTTGCATTCAATTCTTTTTAAATCTTTGTAATTGCTTCCTTCTTTTTATTTAATCTGTCCTAGATTGAAAATACATTAACTCAGATAACTTTTGGATGCTTGTTACACTTTAAATATGTTCCATTTAAACATGCTTTAGGAATTGGATCAGGCAGACCCAATGCCATTTTAACGTACTTCCTGCATGGCTGTGAAAATGGTGTCTTCTTCTGTGGCTCCTGGTACTCTATTCACAGGTCACCCTCAGGCAAGGGTGAGATTCAAAAAAAAATTAGCAAATGGTTCTTTGCCTGGTTGCTAGGTAGGAGTGGCCGTGGTGGGTGTGGCCTACTCAGCCTCCTGCACCATAGCAGGGGTGGGTGGGTGCGTTTTCATCCTTCCCAGGCTCCAGAGGCTTTCCTCGAGCCTCAGGGAGAGACTCTGGAGGCTGGACTTCCAGAACTTCCAGGTGATCTGTTTTTCACCCTCCCAGACCCTCCATGCGGGCCCTACATTTACCTGGCATTCAAATCAGGCCTTGTGGAGATTTCTGGGAGGGGAAAGGTGGGTGGGGTCAACCAGTCTTTGCAACTACCGGTTCAGCAAATCAGATGTAAAACTAGTTTCTGGTTTGCCCAAACCAATCCAAACTGGCTTAATTCCACCCCTGCACTCAGGGTCCCTCTGTACTCTGTGGACTTCCTCCTGTGCCCCCTCCCCAGAACACATGTGGGCAATCTCATGAGTTTTCTTTTTCTAAAGAAACTACCGCATTTTTCGAAGTATAGAACGGACCTTTTTCCCTCAAAAAAGAGGCTGAAAATCTGGGTGCGCCTTATACACTGAATACAGCATTTCTTGCCGCCCAAAACTCCGCCCCTTCACCAAAATGGCCGTGCATACTCTTATGGAGGCTTTCAGAGAGCTCCTGGGGGCTGAAGAGGGGAGAAATGAGGGGGGAAAGGTCCATTTCCCCCCCCCCCCAGCAGCATTCAACAGCACTCTATAAGCTTCCTGAAGGCTATACATGCCCTTTTTTTGACAAAAAATGGGCCTGTTTTCACAAAAAACAGGCCATTTTTTGCTCGTTTTTGACCCCCCCCCAAGAGCACTCTACAACCCTCCTAAGGGCTATTCATGCTCTTTTTGTGGGGCGGGGGAAACGGGCCCATTTTTGCGAAAAATGGGCCATTTTGGGGAGGTTTGCAGAGTGCAAACCTTTTTTTAAAATTTTCCTCTTCAAAACCTTGCTGCGTCTTATACTCTGGTGCGTCTTTTACTTTCAAAAATATGGTTCAGTAGCTCAGGTATTTTATCCAGCTGTCAGTCTCTGTCTCTGCATTATCCCCACTGTTCATAGACATGTGATAGTCTGCCATGTTTCCACCCTGAGGTCCCTGTTCATCTTTATCTAAAAAAAAAAAAACATTTTGAGGTTTGTGTGTGTGTGTGTTTATTCGTAGGTGTAGGTATGCTGGTCTTGTTATATTTGGGTCTTTTCCCGTGTAAGTTACATACATACATACATACATACATACATACATACATACACACACACACACACACACACACACAATACATACATACATACACTTTATCACGAGGGGTCGGACACAGCTTCCCAAATAACAACAATTTATCTCAATATACAGCGTGCACACATACGCACACACACACATACACACCTCTTTCTGCCTTAAGAGTGCTGGTTGAATAAAAACTTTGTTTAAAAGGAAGAACACACATCATGGTGCTACATGCTGCCTACCTTATAAAAAGGGCACCTATTACATAGAGCTGGAACTGAGATCAAAGCAGTTTAAGGTTCAGAGCCTATAATAATATTGCTCATAATTACTGGTTGAGAAATAATGATTGTGCAAGCAGCTGTCTACCTTCTACACTTGATCAAGATGCAATTGGGTAGCATATTTGATCTGTACTTCTGATTCAAGTTAGGAATAAATTCATGAACGCGTCGAAGTGCTGAGTGAGACAAACAGTGCCATCTATTGGTCTAATGCAGAACATTCAAATATGCAGGAAGAGCCAAGAAAAATATGATTTACTTCCAAGGTATCAAACCAAGAGACGACTTCTGGGGCACATGTAACAACTACAACTATAACTACAATTATACAACTACACACACACACACACACACACACACTTAAGGAAGGAATTTTCTGAAACTTCCTCATTGTATATGTACATAGATACAAAAAATTTTCATCTTCACGTCAACTTCCACGTTGCTGCTATGAACACATTCTTAGAAACTGTGTCCATGGTTGATTTCCATCAGAAGAAATCCAACTGCTCCTGTTTTTCCCACCACATCCTCCACACCTTCTGAGATAGGTTACGCTGAGGAACAGTGACTAACCCAAAATTGTTAATGAGCTTCTGCGCGTGAGAAATTTTTACTCTTTCTTCTCTATCATCTTATCCACTAAACCATATGAGCTCCGACAAAGGGAAATATATAACTTTCAATGTCAGCCATGACCATTCACACCACAACTGTTGCAACTTTCAATAACAGCACAACCGAGATAGTGTCTTATCAAGTCTAATTGTGGGAAGAAATGTCCATCTGGGTTCAATTCCAAGTGGGGATAAAGACACTGGAAACATGGAGACTGTTTGGAAAGATGGTTTAATGGTGGACAGGACCACATGGATTTGAAGTCCTGGGCAATTGAGCCCATGGGTGTGTGTGGGTGTGTAAGAGAGAGAGGGGGGGAGGGAGGGGGGAGGGGGAGAGGGAGAGAGAGAGAGAGAGGGAGGGAGGGAGAGAGATTGATTTATACCCTCTCTTGGGCTTTGAATCTTGGTTGAATCTTGCTGGGTGATGAAAATGAAGGGGCTTTGGGCAAGTCCTATTATGGCTTAATGGCATTGTCTGGTTTGGATCTTGAGTGAGGGGTAATCCTATCACTCTGGAGCTGAAGGTCTTTTGTCTTGTAGATAAGCCAGCATCAAAATATCTGCTGAGGCTGCGTTTCTGTGTCCCTTAAGATTTCTATTTCTCTTTTAGGGGAAATACTCTGCCTTTTTCATATTTCCTAGAATATTTCATTTTTCTAGGAGAAGGGTTGGTGCTAACTTTCTACAATACAACGTTCTTCATGTCTCTGTGGGACGCATTGGAATAGCCATGTCCTCCATCCAACCCACAAAGTGAAGAGAAACTTGTCCCAAAGGTTCATTTTTTCCAAAAGACCTCTGGACTTTTATTGGCTTAGAATCGAACATAGAAGAACTGAATAAGCATCTTGGATGTGAGAAGTGAAACCTTTTCAGAGGAACAAAGCCCAAGAAAGTCCAGTTGCCATTTGAAAAAAAAAACACAACCACAACCTGGATGATTGAGAATCTCCATAGACAAGGAAAGAGGAAGGTTTTACTGATTTTCTTGCACTCGGTTATTAATCTGAAGAAGAAATAGAGGTAGTCCTCGACTTACGACCACAACTGAGGCCGAAGTTTCGGTTGCTCAGTGAGTTTTGCCCCATTTTACTGCCTTTTTTGCCACAGTTGTTAAGTGAATCACTGCACTTGTTAAGTTAGCAACTTGGTTGTTAAGTGAATCTGGCTTCCCCATTTACTTTGCTTGTCAGAAGGTCGCAGAAGGGGATCGCATGACACTCTCCCCCCCCCCCCGGGACAATGCAACTGGTCATAAACAGTTGCCAAACGTCTGAATTTTGATCAAGTAAAGGTTGTAAATGCAAAAAAAAAAAATGGTCCTAAGTAACTTTTTTCAGTAGTGTTGTAACTTCGAGCAGTCCCTGGACAAGTTGTCATAAGCCAAGCAGGGATGGGCTGCTGGGGGTTTGCAGGGGTTCGGGAGAACCTCTAGCTTTGATTCTGTGCAGTTTGGAGAACCTCCAAATCCCACTCCTCGCTGGCCCTGCTCACCCCACCCCTGCCCTCCCAGGAATCCCTAGGCAACCCTTTTTGGATGCAGGTAAGTGCAGGGCACACCAGGAGGCTTGGGGAGGGCAAAAAATGGGCCTATTACAAGTTTGGGCCTCCAGATGGCCTCCGGAGCCTGGGAAAGCCATTTTCGCCTTTCTGGAAGCTCGAGGAAAGCCTTGGGAGGGCAACCTTCAACCCTACCATAGTGCAGGCAGCTGATTAGGCCATGGCCACACCAGGGGTGGGTTTCTCGCCCCGTTCCAACCGGTTCGGTTGGAACGAGGCCGGCGGTGTCCTCGCGCATGCGCACGCTGCGCGCATGCACGCACGCACCACGTGCATGCGTACTAGCGTCTGTGCGATGCTCCAGCTGCTCCTGGAGGATTGCGCAGGCGCTGTATGCGTCCTGCGCATGCGTGGAAGCGCAGAATTCGGCAAAACGGGGTAAGGAGTGGGCGCAGGCGGGCGCGCGGGCGCGGGTGGGGGGCCTTCGCCGTTCCCAGAAGTTACTTACTTCCGGGTTCGGCGACCAACCGGATCGCAGGGACCTCCGCGAACCGGTTGAAACCCACCCCTGGGCCACACCCACCCAGCAACCAGACAGAGAACCCCTTGCTAAAATTTTTGAAGCCTGCCCCTGAAGACCAGGACTATCTGAAGCTGTAGAATCTTCTTTGCCACTTTTTGCTTGTGGCCCTGTGGATAAAAACTGATGAAATATGTACCTTTAATCAACCTATCCATTTTTTTTAGTAAGCCAGGCCCGGTGCATCCATAAAGAGCATCCCATACAGCAGACGGTATCCTCACACACAGTTCTTTTTCAAGCTCACCTCTTTTGTTTAAAAGCTGACCTCAGGTAGAAATTTAACAAGAAGGGGGGGAAAAATAAGTTTGAAACAAAAGTGCTGGGTTAGGGTGTTGTGTGTAGAGAGGAGGTAGAGAACACTTAAAAGACAATTCAGCAAAAACACAGCTGTTCCCTGACAATAAAATCCACACTCCAAATCTTGCATGTCTGCAGCATCGGCTCGTTGGTCCCTGAAAGCAAGTTTCAATGCTTTTGAAAGGACAAATCTATTCTTTATCCAGCAGTGACATTGAGAGTCAGCAGTTTTTAGCCGGACAAATGTATTGGGCTGTACATTAGGGCAAAGAGCTGAGAAAGAACGAGAGAGAATTCTAGTTGTGTTCTTTTTTTCTCCTTTTTTTCGGTTGTTTGTTTACTGAAACCTACGCAGTGTGCTTAGATTATAAATTCCTGTCTTGTTTAATGGATGAGGGACTTATTTTAAGATGTGTGTTCTTGAATAATTGAAATAGAAGGTGAAGCAGAGTATTACGAGAGCAATCCCACTTTACCTAAATAGCTTTCACTTGGCGAAATAATTAAGGTCAACGAAAGTAACATTTCTAACTAGGTTTAAATCAAGGGCATTTTTAAAATTCAGTTGTTGTTTTTTGTTCCTCTTGGGGAAAAAAGTATAGACGTAAATTATTTATTTCTGCTTCCTTAATAAATAATTAAAAATTATTCATTTTTAAAACCTCAGCATTGCACACCCATATCCTCAGTGGTGGGATTCAGCCGGTTTGCACCTATTTGGGAGAACCAGTGGTTAACTTTCTTAGCAGTTCAGAGAACCGATTGTTGGAAGAAATTTCATTTTGGTTTTTTCCACTTTACAGGGCTAATCCTGTAAGGAAGGCAGGAAGGAAACATTCTGGTTTTTTTCTAGCCTCATCTTTATTGCCCTACTTACAGAAACTGCCTCTTCGGTTAACCCTTACTACATTATAACAGCTAAGGTGAAGCGTCCATCAATGTGAGAGATGTTGAGTTGGCCACGCCCACCCAGTCACATGAACACTGAGCCACACCTACTCAGCCAGTCATTAGGGCAGAGAACCGGTTGTTAAATTATTTGAATCCCACCACTGCATATCCTATATATCAGAGTGGAATCTTGCAGCCCTCTGGATCTTCTTGGGTGTTTAGTGGGATATGATGAATTGTCCTGAAACATTAAAATCACAACTGGAATTGTTTAGAAAACAATTGAGCACTAGCTACTTGTTTGCCTCCTCCGTGTCATGCTTTATCTGTGTATTGGATGGAGTTTGTCCACTTCACTAAGCCATGTACCATGATCAAAAGTGATCTGGAGGATGACAAGTTATAGAAAGATGTTCTAATAACAATCAATATAACTTGTTAGAAATGTTATGGCAAATGCTAAAGTTCAGAATTTGCAACCTCATGTAATAACTTTGTTTTCCCCCACAGAAATACCTAACAGACCATGAATTTAACAATGCAAAAACAGACGATTTCTGGAAAGCAATGGAAGAGGTATGTTCTCTTTCTTTCCAATAAGTTCATACTTTTCACTAATACCAACTGAGCTTGCATCAGAGAAGAAATAATAATTTAGCATTAATCATGCTTTTCATGTTGTTGTGATGACACAATTAGGAAAAGACAAGGAGAGCACCAATGAATTAAAGAACTATGAATTAATGGTATGCTAATAGAAATTTGAGGCTAATAGCAATTTGCAGCTTTTTGTGTGTGTACTTATCTTCCAACTGCCAAAATTTGCTGGCTAGATTTGTAAAGTAAACAAACTGAAGTAGCCAAGCAAGACTCAAAGAAAAAGTACCAAAGATTGAGCCTCAATTATGTTGTACCCATTAGGCTGGGGTACTAACCAAATACAAAGTTTGATTGGCAGACCAAATGATTATGTTAAAAGTGCTCTGAGAAACCAATCAAAAGAAAAAAAAATGTGCATTAGCACAAGATGTGCCACCAAAACTCCAGCTACAATTTAATATCTGTCGCAAATAAATGAATTGCTCAAACACCTCCTGGACAATTGATACCATCTCTACTTATGATGCTGAACACTCTCCCAGCATGATCATCTATTGTTGTTTTTAGGTAAGTGGAAAACCTGTCAAAGAAGTGATGGACACATGGACCAGGCAGATGGGTTATCCTGTGCTGAAAGTCAATAATTCAAAGTCAACAGTTACACAGCAACGTTTTCTATTGGATCCCAAAGCAGATCCTTCCAAGCCATCTTCTCCATTTAGGTATCTTCTGTTTAACAGTTTGATATGATATTGCTAGACTGGGGAAGTTTGTTTTCTCAATAGTCTTTACCAAGTTCTTCTCACATAGATAATTGATATTGTAATAAAATAGTTTAGTTGACTTTTATTTTAGAACTGGAGAACCTATCAACTTTCTGATGTAGTTGTGGTATAATTTCCATTTTTATGCCAACTGGTAACTGGAATTAATGGAATTTGGAGCCCAGCATTTTCAGAACAAATTGCCAATCTTTGCCTTAGTTAATTGCAGTAACACTATTTTTCTCCCAAATCAACCATGATTCTACAAATCAGTGAAATTGAACCGTGGTGGCGCAGTGGTTAAATGCAGTACTGCAGCCTACTTCTGCTGACTGACTGCTGACTGCAGTTTGGCAGTTCGAATCTCACCAGGCTCAAGGTTGACTCAGCCTTCCATCCTTCCAAGGTCGGTAAAATGAGGACCCAGACTGTTGGGGGCAATATTCTGAGTCTGCAAACCGCTTAGAGAGGGCTGTAAAGCACTGTACCAAAGGTACTTTGTCAAGAGGCAACTGGACTTTCTGGTTTTTCTTGGAAGATGTTTCGCTTCCCATCCAAGAAGCTTTTTCAGCTCTGAAACAGCTCTGGAACAGAGCTGAAGAAAATTCTTGGATGAGAAACAAAATGTATTCAAAGAATAACCAGAAAGTCCAGTTGCCTCTTGAAAAAGCAACTATGGGACAACCATGACCTGGACGTGTGAGAATCTCCATAGCCATGATGAAGCGGTATATAAGTCTAAGTGCTATTGCTATTGATCAATTCATTTCAATAGCTTGATTAGTCATTGCTTTGCTGGAGATTCATTGATTCCTCACTGACAGAGTATCTGTTTGCATTCAAAAGGTCTCTGAAGGAAAGCAGCGGCCCAGTAAGTTTGAGTAAAACTAAATTTGATGGGCAGACAGGTTAGCATGGTAAAGGCAGCCTACATTGTTGGAACTGTTGCTAATTCCTATAGCTGAGCTACAGGTAGTTCTCAACTTACAATCACAATTGACCCAAACTTTATGATACTAAGCAAGATAGTTGTTAAGTGACTTTTGCCCCATTTATGACTTTTCTGGCCACAGATGTTAAGTGAATCACTACAGTTGTTAAGTCAGTAGCACGATTGTAAAGTGAAACTGGCTTCCTCATTTTGCTTTAGTTGGCAGAAGGTTACAAAAGGTGATCACATGACTCCAGGATATTACAATTGTCATAAATACGAATCAATTGCCAAGTGTCCAAATTTTGATCATGTGACCATGGGAATTCAGCAATGGTCGTGTGAAAAAATGGGTATATTGAAGCAAATATTCTAACCAGCAAAACCACAGATGTTTTAATAATATCTTTCAAAAATGGTGGCATTCATTCACTATAAAAATTCTTTTAAAAATATGTCTCCTTTCTGAATTTTCAGTTACAAGTGGAATATTCCGGTGAAGTGGGAAGAGGGGAAAACATCAAATATAGCATTCTACAATAAATCAGCATCAGCAGGTAATCAAACCTAATGGATAGTAACCATCCACAAAGTAAAGATTTTCTTGAATCACATCCATGGAGGGCTAATACCAAAGTGGTTTGAAAATTGCTTTCCTCCACTGAACTGTTTTCTCAAGTTCCAGTCTCTCCTATAGGGTGGAATTCTTTGATGATGTCCCATTTAAGTAGATCCAGGCCAAATCCAACTTGGCTTCCAAGCCTAGAAAAATCAGAGTAAGTGGCACTAACGTGATAGGAGTTTCTTTTGAAAGCACAAGGTTGGCCAAGAGAATTCACCACTTTGAATTCCAAAGAAGAATGATTCTTCTTTTCACAGTTCCTTCTCAGGTGGTAGCAATGCCCCAACTCTAGAGCCTTTCAAATCTTTGATTGAAAGTTTTTGAGATATTACTGATAGCTGTCTGTGCAGGCAGATACCCTATCCATCTCTCTATGAATTGCTTTGCAGTACATAGGATAACCAGTTAAGGTGACTCCAAATCACTCCAAAACTCAAAACAGCAGGGACTCACCTTAGGTATAATGAAGGACTATAGAAGGTAGTCATACCATAATCATTGTCTATGCTGGCCTGTAGCCTCAGTTGGCTATTCATTATTCTTGGTAGAGCTAACAATTTCTTACATTTCTTAATAATGTCATGTGCCTTATATAGGGCAGAATAAAGTAGAGTAGAGTAGAGTAGAATAGAATAGAATAGAATAGAATTCTTTATTGGCCAAGTGTGATTGGACACACAGGGAATTTGTCTTTGGTGCATATGCTCTCAGGGTACATAAAGAAAAATAAAATAAATACATTCATCAAGAATCATAAGATACAACCCTTAGTGATAGTCATACGTTACTAATAAGCAATAAAATTATACTAGGACACAAATAAAACAATATAAATTTTAACGATACAAGCAACATGGTTATAGTCATAAGTGGTAAGAGATAGGTACTAGGAAGGAAGAGAAGAATAATAGTAATACAGTCTTAGTACATAGTTTGACAGAGTTGTGGGAATTAGTTGTTTAGCAGAGTGATGGCATTCGGGGGGAAACTGTCCTTGTGTCTAGTTGTTCTGGTGTGCAGTGCCCTATAGCGTTGTTTTGAGGGTAGAAGTTGAAACAATTTATGTCCAGGATGTGAGTTATTTTCACAGCCCTCTTTTTGACTCATGCAGTATTATACAGGTCTTCAATGGAAGGCAGGTTGGTAGAAATTGTTTTTTCTGCAGTTCTAATTATCCGTTGAAGTCTGCATTATGTATGTAGTAGTTTGAAAATTTCAGTGAATACAGAACAGCACAACTCTCCTGAATATGGAATACAGAATTTAGCAGCCATGCTAGTCTCCAAATAGTGCTAGAAATACTACACAGATTAATCATTTATTTATGGAAGGATTACAGAGCTCTGTTTATAATCCTTAAGATCCTATATGGCTTGGATCTAGGCTACTGGGTTGCTTGTTGTTAATGATTATTCTTTATGCAACAAGATTATATGAGAAAAGTCACTGTATAATGGTGTTTGGCCTGATAAGATAAAGGGCTGAAATCCTCTGGGTTTACACAATAAATTTCTTACTTCGGGGAGTCACCATGGTGACTATTGATCTTCCATGAAGCATCTTGCTTGTCCCCTTCCCCTAATTATGGTCTGTGATACAAATAGGCCCTACACTGAGTTTAGAGTTTAGAGTTTTATTTCATTTGTATGCCGCCCTTTTCCCCAAGGGGACTCGCGGCGGCTCACAACTCAAGCAAGGGAAGGGGGATACAGACAGTTTAACAACAACACAAAACAATACATAGTTAAAAGCGCAACAATCATACCATTCGAGATAGGGGCAACGATTCTTTAGCCCCAGGCCTGTCGGAACAGTCAGGTTTTAAGGGCTATGCGGAAGGCCTGGAGGGTGGTGAGGGTTCGAATCTCCACGGGGAGTTCGTTCCAGAGGGTCGGAGCAGCCACAGAGAAGGCTCTCCTCCTGGTAGTCGCCAGTCGACACTGGCCGGCGGATGGAATTCGGAGGAGGCCTAGTCTGTGGGATCTAATTGGTCTAGTGGAGGTAATTGGCACTGCCTGTCCTTACAGAAGTAATCAATGCAGTTTTTATTAAAAAATAAAATGATAAAACACAAAACGCATTTATAATTCAAATATTAATGCCATGTTGTCTCTTAAAAAGGGAAAGGGAGGGATGGCTTGGTAAAACAGATACTTCCAAAATGCTTAAATGCCAGGGAAGGTGAAGGAGGGGTTACAAAACATGATGCATGTTCCAGTGACACCACAAGATGGCGCTGATCTGTTACAAACGGCTAGTCTAGTACTCAGATCAATCTTGCACTGTTCCAAATTTAACATGGGAAAATAAAGTCATGTTCATCAACTTTCTTCAAAATATATAGCTGGAAAACGTATGTACTAATCCACATTTGGACAGATTTCCTGTGTAAAAATTTTACCTATTTCTGCAGAAACAAACTGAATTTTGATGCCAAGTCCTTCCCTTCCTTTCCCTTTCCCTTTCCCTTTCCTTGCTTTTCGTTTCATCTGTCTGCTGTCTGTCTTGAAATTATATGCATGCCCTACTCACAAGCGCCTCCTGGTGACTACAACAATTATCAGTCAGTCAATCAACCAGAATAGAGTGAAAGGGACCTTGGAGGTCTTCTAGTCCAACCCCTGCTCAAGCAGAAGACTCAATACGATTTCAGACAAATAGCTACCTGGTCTCTTCTTAAAACCTCCAGTGATGAATCACCCACAATTTCTGAAAGCCAGCTGTTCCACTGATTAATTCTCCTTGCTGCTTCTCCTTAATTCTAGGTTGCTTCTCTCCTTGATTAGTTTCCATCCATTGTTACTTGTCCTGCCCTCTGGTGCTTTGGAAAATAAGTTGACCACCCCTCTCTTCTTTACAGCAGACCCTCAAATATTGCAATACTGCTTTCGTGACCAGCCTAGCCCTTCTTTTCTCTAGACTGGCCATACCCAATTCCTGCAACTGCTCTCTGCTATTTTTCCCTGTTCAGATGAAGCAGCTTCTTTTTCTCTCTTTATTCTCTCTTTGGATTCAAAATCCTCCTAAAATATAGCAGAGGGAGAGAAATTGGGGCACATAAGTGACAGAAAAAAATACCTCCCCCAATGCTGATTCTGCTTAACATGAAAAATGTGTATTCCCAGTCTGGCAAGCTAGGAATGCAGGCTGGCATAACAACATGCTTATAGTATTCATTTATCTCTTTATAGCTGCTTCAAAAACCTTACTCCAAAAAGACACTTAGAAAAAAACGATTGCTTTTACTGTTTGATTTTATCTGTGGTTCTGACTTTGTTTTTGCTGAGAATGGGGGGAAAGGGCACAACTGTTTTCACGTCTACATGGTCATAGAGTGGAAAAACAACAACGATTACCCCCACCCTAAATTGGGTAGCTCAACTCCATGACCCGTCAAAACCGAGGTCCACAAAAGCGCGATCGGCGAAAGCACGCATTTGACGTCATCACAGCGCGACGAAAAAAATAAAAAATTGAAATAAAAATAAAATTAAAGCAAGCCAATTCACATAAAGGTAAGGGTTAGGTTTAGGGTTAGGGTTAGGGTTAGGTTAAGGGTTAGGGTTAGGTTTAGAGCATTAGGGTTACGTTTAGCGTTATGTTAAAGGTTAGCGTTAGGTTTAGCGTTAGGTTAAGGGTTAGGTTTAGGGTTAGATTTAGGCTTAGGTTAAGGGTTGGGTTAGGGTTAGGGTTAGGTTTGGGGGGGTTAGGGTAAGGATTTCGCTTTATTTTTACATTTTTCGATCACAGCGCGATGTTTTCGTCGCGCTGTGATGACGTCAAATGCGCGCTTTCGTCGACCGCGATTTTGTCCTCCGCGGTTTTGTGCTGGAACCGCTCAACTCTATCCACTCAAATGCCTTTCTGATGCAACAAAAGAGGGAGAATCTTTCCTTGCATTCTATGCAATAGGAAAAGTACAGGTCAATGCTTTTCATAGACTAGGAAGGTGGTTGTACCTGTTTCTCCATCACTGAGTTGCTGGGTTCAGGGGTGGAATTCCCTTCCCTTCCCCTGATAGAATATAGTCCACCCTGTCCGTGTGTGAATGTGCTCAAAGCATAATATGATTTTTAGTCCAACTTGGTCTCTGCAGGAGGTGTTGCAAAATAATCTCTGATTTCTGCCTACGAAGATGGCAAATCTGAAACTCAGAAATTACTGATGTACGAGCAGATTGATTTGTAGATGAATTACAGACTTTCTGACTTAAAATGAACTCATTCTGGTCGTTATTCTTTATTAGAATAAACCACATCAGCCACACCATGTTCAAATTTATTTAAACTATGGTAATCATAAAAATTTAGCCCTTTTCTTTCCAGCCGTATTTTAGGCTAATTTAACATGCTATTCAATGCCTAAACAGTGATGGCTCAATTTGTACAACATGCAAAAAACACGGGCTGAATTCTTATAAAGAACAATAGCTATCCAAGACTTCTTTAGTGTAGACTAGTAGATTATATGAACCCAGTCTAAAGAAAGCACTTCCTTAGCATTGTTTGAATGCTGTACACCAGGGGTGTCAAATTCAAAGACTGAGGGCCAGATCCGGTGCGTGGGGTACTTAGATCTGGCCCAAGGGGGCACCCTGGAAATAGCGAAGGACCTCTACAGTGCCTCTGCCAGCAAAAACAGAGCTCAGTGGGGCTGCACACAGCCTCCTCAGGCTTCATTTTTGCTGGCAGAGGGCTAACCAAACAGACTAAAATCAAAACTAAACAAACAGAAAAATATTTCCCCTTTTGCATTCAACATGCAAAAAGGGACAGGAAAGGAGAAAGGGAAAGGGGAAAGACAAAGAAAAAGAAGGAAAGATGAGAAGAGAGCAGGGAAGGAAAAAGAAGGAAAGAGGGGAAGGAAGAAGAAAGGATAATAAAGATGAAAGGAAAACAAAGGATTTTGAGGAGGGAGGAAGAAAGGAAGGAAGGAAGGGAGGAGATTATAATGAGGGAGGGAGGGCCTGGGTGTGCTTCCTTGGCACTTGGGCCACCCTAGGTGCCCCTGACACGAGTAACATTGATCTGGCTATGCCCCACGCTGGCCCGTCTCCTCCCCAGTCAATCAGAACCCTGATGCGGCCCTCAATACTCTACATAGTACAGATAGAGTAGGGTTGGAGGCAACTGCATTGCAGTTCTGCTAAAAAAATGTTAGAGGACAAACAATATCCAGATGTGGTTGCTAATTCTGAGGAAACTCCCATAAATCTCCACTATTGATTTGATCAGCTGCCCACATCCAGAGACTCAAAATAGATGAGATGTGAAATGAATGTTGTAGAGGCTGAATAAGTAGGTGCTTGTAAATTATTAGATATATTGCAAGAGGATTTTAGCTTTTTCACTTTTGCTGAGATCCTGGTGAGAATTGTCTAAGGGTAGAAGATTTTTCTCTCTCCTCTTGTTTCCCGCTATTGGAAAGGAAATGGTGAAGTCAGCAAAAATGTTAAATTCCTCCCCATAATAATTCTCTCTGGGTATCTCCCTGTCTGCATTTTTAAAAAGTAGTCCTTTTAAATAAAGTCAGTGTTGTATCAGTTTTGGCTTTTCCTAATGTTTGTCTTTTGTAACTGCAACATATTTGTAACTTTATTCCCTACTTTTTTTGTTGTTGATACCACCACAGGAATTACTATTCCACGACCCAGTAATCCTCCTCCCGATTCTTTCTTGAAAGTAAACAAGGATCATGTTGGTTTTTATCGTGTAAATTATGAACCCCACGTCTGGCGTGATGTAGCTGATATTATGAGAAAGGACCATCAGGTCAGTCTGCTCAAATTAAACGCTGGTTCAGTTTTGGAGATGATTATTCACTGCATTTTAATTTTACCCATCTGATGTCAATTGCTTCTCTCTTTTTTTTTCCTTTTTAGAAGTTTAGTCTAGCTGATCGCGCCGGTTTTATAGACGATGCCTTTGCATTGGCCAGGTAGGTCTCGTAATTAAAGTAAGTAAATGAATGAAATACAATTTGTTTGATGCTATATTACAAGTTAGCTGTTTAACATAATATTACCTCAAGAAACATATGTGAATGGACACCTGCAAATATATTACAATTCATTTTCTTGTTGCTAAGGTTGCAATCCTTTACTTTGCAATAATATCCAGGGAACATAGAGGAACTTACTGCAGAGTAATTACAAATGTCCTTTCATTCCTTGAGGTTTATTCTCTTACTGTCATACTTAGTTCCCAAGAAACTCTTTTTTTGGGGGGGGAGAAAACAGAAGCCATCATTCATCGTTGGATTTTGCAATATAGATATTCCATTAGTTCTAGAATCAGTGAATCTGGAAAGTCTGTACTGTATTTTTTGGAATATAAGACACACCTTTTTTCCTCAAAAAGGAGGCTGAAAATCTGCGTTTTATACACTGAATACAGCATTTTTTTGCCTCCTGAAATCCCGCCCCCTTCACCAAAATAGCCGGGCTGGGGAGGGCAGAAATGAGTGAAAAATGGACGATTTTTTTGTTAAATTTGCTCCCCCCCAGCCCCCAGGAGCACTCTACAAGCCTCCTAAAGGCTATTCATGCAATTTTTTTGACAAAAAGGGGGCAGTTTTCATGAAAAATGGGCCGTTTTTTGCTCGTTTTGGGGGGGGGGCACCCCCCAGGATCACTCTACAAGCTTCCTAAAGGCTATTCATGCCTCTTTTTGAAAATAATGGGCCTGTTTTTCCGAAAAACAGGCCGTTTTTGGGAGGTCTGCAGGGTGCAAAAACTTTTTTAAAAAAATTTGCCTCTTCAAAACCTTGGTGCGTCTTATACTACGGTGCGTCTTATATTCCATAAAATATGGCACTTACTGAATTTGCAATTTGGAATGCTGTTAGTCAGATCTTTAAAGTTTTATGAGGCTGCTCTCCGTACAAACATACTAAAATGTATAGTACATACTGCAAGCTACATGTGATTTTATTCTTATTGCAGTTCCCTTAATCTGTTTTATATAAACTGACGATTAGATCATCAAACACTATGTGCTCATTTATGGATAGAATAACTCCTAACAGATAACAGCAATAATAACTAAATAACTAATTAATAAATAAGTGATAGTCCATTGGATTTAATTCCTAATAGGTTTCTTCATTTTCCTTGCTTTTTATTTCCCCATTAGAGCTGGCCTTCTGAAGTATGCTGATGCATTGAACCTTACAAAGTATCTGCTTGACGAGAAAGAATATATACCATGGCAAAGGGCTGTAGTAGCGGTATCCTATATTGGACACATGATTGAAGATGATACGATACTCTATCCCAAATTTCAGGTAAAGTTCCCTGTGAAATTGAATATACCATGAAAACAACAATAAAAATCTCTAGTCCTCACATTAATTTTCCTTCTGCAATAATGCTGAAGAACTGACTTCATGAATCTGTAGTCATTTTTTTTAAAAAAAAAAAAGAGTCCTACTGCATTTCTGAAATGTATTTGTTGTTAGTTCCGAAGTCATGTTTGACCCATCGTGACCCTATGGACAACGTTCCTCCAGGCCTTCCTGTCCTCTACCATCCTCTGGAGTCCATTTAAGCTTACACCTACTGCTTCGGTGATTCCATCCAGCCACCTGATTCTCTGTCGTCCCGTTCTTCTTTTGCCCTCAGTCTTTCCCAGCATTAGGCTCTTCTCTAGTGAGTCCTTCCTTCTCATTAGGTGGCCAAAGTATTTGAGTTTCATCTTCAAGTTCTGGCCTTCTAAAGAGCAGTCAGGGTTGATCTCCTCTAGGACTGACCAGTTTGATTGCCTTGCAGTCCAAGGGACTCACAGGAGTCTCCGCCAGCACCATAGTTCAAAGGCCTCAATTCTTTGGTACTCAGCCTTTCTTATGGTTAAATATTACAATTTAATCTTATGATTTTTATAATTCATAATTTAATGTATCATTATAATTATATATTATAATTTATTATATTACATATATTTTAATTTAATCTTATGGTCAAATATTATATGACAAGTTAAATAAAGTGTCATGCTATGGAAGGTTCCTGTTCAGAAGGTCTACCTGTCCCAAATTTTTCAAATTTTAGAAGTGTTTGTGGTACTTATACCAATCGAGACAGTCCTACTAAACCCACCAGGTTTTCTCTCTTATGGATGATTGTATAATTGTGAAGTGTGAATACTTGGAATGCGAAAGGCAAGGAAGTAAGATTAGCTTTATGTTGTCTCCCCACCACCATCACTTCCATACGTCCCACAAAAAAAAGTTATATTACCCCACATCAAAATCACAAAACAGCATGTAAGCTTCTGAATTCTGAAGACTTTTGGAGAGCTCTTCATCAGCAGGAAGACGAAAGAGAATTTGCTTCTGTTTTAAACTATGTGCCTGCATGTAGATTTAATCTGGGGCAGAGCAGGACTAGGTGGCCAAAGAATAAATTGGTTTATATGAAATAATTTCAAATTTGCATTTACAAATTTACAAAGGCACTCCGAAATGGGTGATATTAATGATCGTGATAGAAATAGAGAAAGAAGAGGATGTGGAGACTCTAGAAAGTGCAGAGAAGAGCAACAAAGATGATTAGGGGACTGGAAACTAAAACATATGAAGAACGGTTGCAGGAACTGGGTATGTCTAGTTTAGTGAAAAGAAGGACTAGGGGAGACATGATAGCAGTGTTTCAATATCTCAGGGGTTGCCACAAAGAAGAGGGAGTCAAACTATTCTCCAGGGGACCTGAGGTTAGAACAAGAAGCAATGGGTGGAAACTAATCAATGAGAGAAGCAAATTAGAACTGAGGAGAAATTTCCTGACAGTTAGAACAATTAATCAGTGGAACAGCTTGCCTCCAGAAGTTGTGAATGCCCCAACATTGGAAGTCTTTAAGAAGATGTTGGATAGCCATTTGTCTGAAATGGCATATGGTTTCCTGCCTAGGAACTAGAAGTTGGACTAGAAGACCTCCAAGTTCCCTTCCAACTCTGCTATTGTATTGTATTTCCCATTAAAAAAATAAATTCATGGCCTTGATATTTGAAAGCATAAATAGAAAGAAGATGGACAATTGAACTAGGAATATTTTACAGGAGAGAGGGAAGGAGGGAGGGAGGGGAGGAAGAAAGGAAGGAAGGAATGGGGAGGGAGAGAGGGAGGGTGGGAGGGAGGGAAAGAAGGAAGGAAGGATATTTTATTGAAAATATAAAAACCTAAGCTAATTTGTGGAAAATATAAAAATTTGTATGCTATTCTGTAATTTTAGACTTAAGAATGAGATAATTACTTAAGTTTGGGGAATTCTAGAACTTTGTCTTTTCTGTGATACAATGAAAAAGGTCATTCACACATATAAACAACCAGTTGTTAGAGAGATTTAATATCAGCTCCTCTCAAGGAAACAGAGATCTTGTACTATTTCATTGGAACAATGTTGTTTACCCAAGAGAATGCAGACGTTTGGGACAATAGTAGTGCAATTGAAACGTATCCAGTGGGAAAGCTATCTGACTAGACACAATGACAGCAGGATAAGCAGTAACCTGTTTTGCTTCCTGACGCCTGATCTCTTCTAGTGACTTTGCAGTCAGTGTCAAAAGTCCACTTAATGCAAAGTCTCTTGTTTTATGGCCTCAGATTAGCCCTAAAAAAGACCATGTTTTAACTATATCCATTCCCATCTATTCAAAAGGAAGTTCGTTTTTATGAACTGCCATTGGGGTAAGAGAAACTCATCCATATCAATCATAATCAAATTCCTACTGTAATGTTTAATATACTGTAGAGAGTACTAATGTTGATAGTTAGCATAGAAATTGTAATCAACTGTTTTCTCTTGATGTTCTGCTTAATGCTGATGACCTCTAGAGGTTTCCTGAAATTAACACAAATTTATCGCCACGGTGTTGGAAATACAATGCTGCACTAGTGACCTTCTACCATATGTGGTGGGAGTGCACGAAAGCTACGGTTTTTTGGCACCAGATAAAAAAGTATTTGGAAGAGATGCTAAATCAATGGATGGAGTTGAGACCAGAATTATTTCTACTAGGGATCACAAAAGAAAAACATGGCAAAGGTGGACTATATTTAATGCTGCATATTTTAACAGCGGCAAGACTGGTTCTTGTTCTCTCGGAACAAGAAATAATAAATAATATACTGACGTGTGCAGAAATGGACAGGCTGACTCTAGAACTCAAAGACAAGGGTGAGACGGAATATCACGAAATCTGGGACAAATGGTACTGATGGTTAGAAATGAGGGGAAAAGACAGAAAAACACAGACAAGTTAAAAATATTGGTATTAAGAATGTGTAATTGGATATGTATTTGTATGATTAGTAATTAGGGTCAACGGACAGGTAATCTGACTAACTACACACCCCTGTGTAATGGATATAAAATGTAATTGTGGTAATAGCAATAGCAATAGCAATAGCAGTAGACTTATATACCGCTTCATAGGGCTTTCAGCCCTCTCTAAGCGGTTTACAGAGAGTCAGCATATTGCCCCCAACAATCCGGGTCCTCATTTTACCCACCTCGGAAGGATGGAAGGCTGAGTCAACCCTGAGCCGGTGAGATTTGAACCGCTGAACTGCTGATCTAGCAGTAGCCTGCAGTGCTGCATTTAACCACTACAAGATCTAATCACTACATGGAAACATTTAACCAGAAATGTCACACTGTGTCCAATGTTTTTAATGTTTAAGTAATAAAAAAAATTTTTTTTTTAAAAAAAAGGAGGTCTCCTGAGTGTAATTAGACTATTTAAATCTGATTTCTATATAGAGATTCCAACATGAACCCTTATTGCTTCTGTTTTCAGAGTTATTTTGGCAGCCTGGTCAAGCCCATCGCAACTGAACTGAAATGGGAGACTGATGGTGACCATATCAAGAGGTGAAGCATTTGTTTCAACTGCATTATATGCAAACTTGCTTTGGAGCATTGTATGTTGTGTATTATCTTTCAAATGACCCTTAGACGTCCCGCTGATGTTTATCAGCCCTTTATTTGTAGGATCAAAGTTACAGACAAATGAAACCTTGTGCATAATGAGATTTAATCATCCTATTTATGTTAGAGGAAGACCTTGTTAGTTGTTAAACAGAACAACCCTAAACAGCTGTACTAACCAGCCTTTTAATCTGCATATACATGAGACAGAGAGAAAGAATGTGGTGGCGGTGGGGGAAGGTTTGAAGATAGTCTTAAAGCTTAGTGCTCCCAGATAAGGCGCACTATGTTTTTAAAATATGTGGAATTACCTTGTCATATATGGACACTGTTTCTTTCATTGATAAATTTCTTGGGTTTTCTAGTGTTGTTTCTGCATCTTTTCACTGTAAAAAAGAGTGCAGCGCAATTGGTGTAACTATACAATTCTCGTTGACTGATAGTTCTTTCCACCTTCCCTCGCTCTTAATTTCATCATCAACATTGACCCAAGCCTGCCTCCCTAAGCTTTTGATCTACCCTGGGACAATACGATAGGGCATGCAGTAATCTAACATTTCTCTAGAAGGAATATGATGCGATAATCAAATCAATATCCTCCAGTGTCAAAAGTTTCTTTACGTGACAAATGTTTTGTTCATTTTCCAAAGTAGCTGCATGATCAGATGAATCACACAGCAAATATTGGGTTTTTTTCAAGCTTTCCATTCCACAGAATTGGCTTCTATTTCCGTTTCTTTCTCGTCTTGACCTTCATATGACCTGAAGGAGATCTGTAACTGGAATCTGACTTTTTGGTTACTTAAATGGGTGTGCAGCAGTGGTGGGTTGCAAGTGGTACACCCCAGTATGGGCATACCGGAGCCTGCCTAGAGCACTGGGTACTGTTCTGGTATGGTGCACCGGAGGGCCCCCTGCCTGCCAAGCTCCTTACCCGTCCTTTAAGCCTTTGGTGCTTCTGTGCACGTGCATGGTGCGCACAGGCCCTGCCAAGCAGCTGGAGCATTGCGGAGGCTTGCGGAGGCATCACAGGCAGGTACGATGCATGCACGCACTGTGCGCATGTTTGCACGTGCTGCGCCCGTCCATGTGGATGGCGCCAGGCCCGTTCCAGCCAAACCAGTTGGAATGGGATTTGGAACCCACCATTGGTGTGCAACTCTCAATGGGTGTCAAACCTTTATTCAGGTCCTGGAGTGCATACGCTGGTTTATTTACAGGTAGTTCTCGACTTAACAACAGCTCATTCAGTGACTGTTCAAAGTTACAATGGCACTGAAAAAAGTGACTTATGGCCGTGTTTCAAATGTATGATCATTGCAGTACCCCCAGGGCGACGTGATTTACATTTGGATGCTTGACAACTAGTTCATATTTGTGACGCTTATAGTATCCCAGGGTCATGCGATCTCCTTAACAACCATGTTACTAACTTAACAACTATAGTGATTCATTTAACAGATGTGTCAAGAAAAGTCGTAAAATGGGGCAAAGGTCACTTAACAAATTTCTCAGCGGCATAAATTTTGGGCTCAATTGTGGCCGTAAGTCGAGGGCTACCTGTATATTCAATCTAATTGAATATACCTTCCCTTTAAAACTCCTGCAGAAGAAATAATTAGCTTGAATGCATGAAGAAAGCTTCTATAAGTACTGTATAGAATCTAGAGCAGGGTTCAGCATTCTTAAACACTCAAAGAGCCATAAAGCCCCCTGTTCAATTCTGGAGCTGATCAGAAGTCTGGTTCTTCCACCATAAAGTCTCCTCTTAGCACTGTGTCCATTTTTCCCTGCCAACCAGAAGTCCAGTTCCCCCACCATAGAGTCTCCTCCTAGTACTGTGTCGCACCTACCAAGGTGGCGCAGTGGTTAAATGCAGCACTGCAGGCTACTGCTAGATCAGCAGTTCAGCGGTTCAAATCTCACCGGCTCAGGGTTGACTCAGCCTTCCATCCTTCCGAGGTGGGTAAAATGAGGACCCAGATTGTTGGGGGCAATATGCTGACTCTCTGTAAACCGCTTAGAGAGGCCTGAAAGGCCTATGAAGCGGTATATAAGTCTACTGCTATTGCTATTGCTATTGCTATTTTCCCCTGCCGACTAGAAGTCCAATTCCTCTAAGTCTCCTCTTAGAATGCCGTCCTTTTTCCTTTTACCAACTGGTGACAGGGAGACACAGAGAAGGATGAAAGAGCCACATGCAGCTCCAGAGCCGCGGGTTGCTGACCCCTAATCTAGAGGAACAAAGACCATATGGGGTTTCCCCTCCCTCCTACAACAGTTCCTGTTTCAAACTCCACTCTTTCAGACCCCACCCCTCTTTTTCAGAAATGAACTGCCATGTGTCCTTTAGTACTGCCCTTTGAAAGTTGAATGTGTGTAGGTTTAATATGTTTGCATATATGTAGTTTAATACATAAACTACAGCATATTCCAAGCAAATAAAACTTAGTTTTCCTTCGTCCTTTTCTCCAGCCTCCTTCGTACAACTGTTTTGGAATTCGCATGCAATATGAATGACCCACAGGCTTTGGCGAATGCCTCTTCACAGTTTGAGACTTGGATGAATGGAACAAGGTGACTATACATATTTATGTGCAGATGCAGAGGGTGTCCATGAGCAAAGTGGCATGGAAGATAGGCCTCTTTCGCTAACAGTATCATTCTCTCTCATGTTAGGCTAGATGTAAACATCCGCCTCCTGGTGTACCGTTATGGGATGCAGCAGTCAGGTGACGAGGAAGCCTGGAATTATATGTTTCATCAGTACACAACTGCAACATTAGCTCAAGAAAAGGAGAAGCTTCTCTATGGCCTGGCATCAGTGAAAAACATAACCCTGCTGAACAGGTTTCTTTAAATTACCTTTAACTTTCTGTATGAGAGGTATCTGTTTGCTGTTCTTAAACCCTAGTTCCCAAAACCACAAAAAAGGATTGGTGCAGAAAGACAAAGCAGAAACTCTGAGCATTCTTAGTAGGCATAAAAGTTTAGCAGGAAGCAAGTGGTTCTTAAAAAAATCTGTGATTAATCTTCCAATAGATATAATGCTATCTTTCTAACAAGTTTTTCACCAATGTTTTTATACTGGGGACATGAGTTATGGCTTCACATACACAGGGTTGCCTAAAACAATAGTTTGCCTATCCATTTTGTTGTTGTTGTTGTTATTATTATTATTATTATTATTATTATTATTATTAACATTATTATTAACATTATTATTATCATTATTACTGCGTGGTTAATCTTTGGTGAGATTCACAGCCTCTGGGGCTGGTTGGTAGCTCAACAGCTCGAGTCCTAACAAAGGACCTAGGAACTGTTAAAGTAACATCAGAGGATATAAGTGGTTCCTATTATTGTTGTTGTTGTTGTTGTTGTTGTTATTATTATTAAACATCCATCTTGGGTGTGTACATGGTTGGTTCTAGTTATCATTCATATTCATCCAATTCACAGTAACAATATTAGTAATATCTATCACATTTATCAAATTTAAGTAATCCTCACTATATTGTTACCAACAAAAAATGCCTAACTTCTCATCCTTATCTATATCTTCAACTCTATCTTTCTTGTTCAATCTAAACATTTCTCTATTGCGTATGAACAAAATTGGTTCTGGGTATCATTCATATTCATCCAATTCATGGTAACAATAATCTCTGTCACATTTATCGCATTTAAGTAATCCCCATTATATTGTTTAAACATACATTTTTTTAAAAAATGCCAAACATCTGTAAACTAATCTTTCTATCTATTATTTTTATTTATTCTATAAAACTTATGTTCTAATATTTCCCCTATCTCATTTTATTTCTGTCTCTTTCAAGTTTATAATCAAGCTGCTAATGCAGTAGTTTTGAACCAATTTCATTGTATTTAAGTACAATGACAATAAAGATTATACTTATACTGTGTTTTGCTGCCTGTGAAGCAAAGTTCCTTGAAATTGATCAGGTGATTCTTTAATCAACAAGAAAAATAATGGACATCTTCCCTAAATCACCATAAGCACCATAATCTTGCAAACTGAACAGAAAGGGAGTTGTGTTTTGTCCAAACAACCAAGAGGCACAAGTGACTTAGGACAGTGCCTGAATCATAACCAGGGATGAAATGCTACCGGTTTGGATTGGTTCGCCTGAACTGGTAGTAAAACATGCTACTGGTTCGGGCGAACTGGTATTTCCGATGACCAGCTGAGTGACGATCACCTGTGACGTGTAATTTATATTAGCTAGAATCGTCAGATTTCTTGTTTTCTAGCTAATCTAAATCGCGTGGCACAGCGGATTCCCCCCCCCCCACTCCATGCTGTTCTACTTGCCTTTGCAGACTTGGAAGCCTTCAAAATGTTCCTTTTTTAGCACTGCCAAGGTGGCGCAGTGGTTAAATGCAGCACTGCAGGCTACTGCTAGATCAGCAGTTCAGCGGTTCAAATCTCACCGGCTCAGGGTTGACTCAGCCTTCCATCCTTCCGAGGTGGGTAAAATGAGGACCCAGATTGTTGGGGGCAATATGCTGACTCTCTGTAAACCGCTTAGAGAGGGCTGAAAGCCCTATGAAGCGGTATATAAGTCCACTGCTATTACTATTGCTATTGCACGGGCCTGCCTCAGGTGCGCATGCACTAGGGGTGGATTCCTGCCAGTTCTAACTTCTTCTATAGAAGAGGTTCCACAAATCTACAGTGCCATTTAGAACCGGTTCCAGCTCCCTCCTCCCGCCCATCCGGACATCATCAAGATGAAGAGCAAGAGGAGGAATTCTGGGAGTTGAAGTCCACAAGTCCACAAGCTGCCAAATTTGAACACCCCTGGGTTTTTTTTTCTAAAGGGTTAGGGGTGCAAGGGTCTTGTAACTTGACAGCTTTAAGACTTGTGTGCTTCAAATGCCAGAGTTTCTGAGCCAACACTCTGGTTGCTAAGCAAGAGCGTTATTAAGTGAGTTTCACCACATTTTACAAGTTGGTCATGCCCACCCAGTCACATGACTGCCAAGCCACTCCCACTTGGTCACATGGCCGACAAGCCACTCCCACCCAGTAACATGGCTGGCAAGCCACTCCCACAAAGCAGGCCACACCTACAGAAGAGGTTCTAAAAAATTTTGAAACCCACCACTGGCATGCACCCAAATTGCACACTCGGTAGCAGACTCACCGAACCGGTAGCAGACTTCAGAGGATTTCACCGCTGATCATAACCAATGCCCTATTATTCAGAAATATATCAGGAAGGTCTAGTCTAAAGGTTCCTATTCAACATGCTCCTTTCATCTTTCTTGATAGAAGTCTGGAGAATTCTGATATTTGGTGTTTTTTTTAAAAAAATTCTTATGTCATGTAAATTAGGTCAAGAAAAGCAGTTTAAATATCATTTTCTATACTATCCTAATGAAGTGCAAATCATCAGATACAATTGCTTGTTTCGTTTCTAGATTCTTAAATTGCATCAAAAATACCACTCTCATAAGAAGTCAAGATGTCTTCACAGTCTTGAGATACATCTCCTTAAATAGTTATGGCAAAACCATGGCATGGGACTGGGTACGCCTCAACTGGGAGTATTTGGTCAAACGGTAAGTGCTGGCTCCCTAGACACTTCACTCTCTTTTGGAAGTCACCTTGATTTTTGTTGAAAAATAACCCCCCTAAATAGAAGGATATCAGATTTTAACATCTCCACATGCTATCCAAGCTGGAAGATAAATTCCCTTCATTTAGTTGTTTTCTGTTTTATGAAAACAGAACATCTTTAGATTGTTGTTTGCATAATTTAGAAATACCATATTTTTGGAGTATAAGATACACCAAGATTTTGAAGGGGCAATTTTTTTTAAAAAAAAATTGCACTCTGCAGACCTCCCAAAAATGGCCCGTTTTTCGTGAAAACAGGCCTGGTTTTTTTTTTCAAAAAAAGGGCATGAATAGCCTTTAGGAGGCTTATAGAGTGCGACTGGGGGGGGGTCAAAAGTTAGCAAAAAAATGGCCCGTTTTTCACTCATTTCTGCCCTCCCCAGCCCCCAGGAGCACTCTGAAAGCCTCCTAAAGGCTATGCACGGCCATTTTGGTGAAGGGGGCATAGTTTCAGGAGGCAAAAAAATGCTGTATTCAGTGTATAAGACGCACCCAGATTTTCAGCCTCTTTTTTGAGGGAAAAATGTGCATCTTATACTCCAAAAAATATGGTAATGTTTATGTCAGACCTGAAAGCCATCTTTTACATTTGGGCCTTTAGGCCTGCCATATTTTCTACTGTGAGAAACTGTGTTACTTGGAATGCTGACAGTTTAAACAGAACTTTCTCAAGACATTTGGTGCCTCTTCTCGCATCACATGACGAAGAAAGAAATGCATAGCTGCAGATGAAGCTGAAAGAGTATTAAACCTCCAGGGCCTGATATTTGTGATGAGCCATGCTAGAAAAGGGAATTGAACAAGTCAATAGGTCGTAAGTCCCCTATTCAGATTCTGGCTTAAAAAAACAGAATGAGCTATTTCTATGATTGGAATAACCTCTGGATTCTCCTACTCAGATAGTCTATGGAAATATAAAAGGTGAATTAAAACGAAGGACAGAAAAGGTCAATCAAAGCAGGATCAAGCCAGAGTATTTTGTGGCAGCAAATCTTTGGAAGAAATTGTTGGTTGCATCCCAGGTTCTGGCTTGAAGGAGACTCTTCCATTGGTCCTGTGAAAATAAGACGCCCCTGCCAATCACATCATTTCTCCTCGGAATGAAAAAAAAAATGTGTTTTTTGCTCTTCAGTAGCAAGAGGGAAAGAGAAAGATTGAGTTTATTACAGTCAATGACTAATCTATAAGGCATATCACGTACAATTAACTAATAGTTAGTTTAGATAAAGATGCTAATCAAACTACTGTACATTTTACAACAAAATTTGACAAAACTTTTAAAAAACCACATTGCCTGAGTATATCTCCTCTATGGAAACCACAAAATATCTTGGGCTAGCCGCTAGTGCTGTATATGGACTATGCCCGTGATTGCTAACCTTTTTGTTGCTGTGTGCTGAAAGTGAGTGCATGCACACATCCATAATGCAATGCACGTTCAACCCCCCGCGTAACCCTGCCAACCGTGCATGAACATGTGACCCCCCCTGTGTGTGCCCCACCCCTGTGAATACAGATGCAATCTCCCTGCATGAACACGCCTTATCAAGTGGCCATTAGCTGAGAGATGATGATGATGATTCTGTTTCCACTAATTATTTTATCTTGAAAGCCAATATGTAGTAGCCACCACGTTTTGCATGTATAAGGAGTCGCGGTGGCACAGTGGTTAGAAAGCAGTATTGCAGGCTAATTTTGCCAAATGCCAGCAGTTCAATTCTGACCGTCTCAAGGTTGATGCAGAATTCCATCCTTCTGATGTCAGTAAAATGAGGACCCAGATTGTTGGGTGCAATATGCTGACTCTGTAAACCACTTAGAGAGGGCTGTAAAGCACCATGAAGCGGTATATAAGTCTAAGTGCTATTGCTATTGCCAAATATGAATATCTTCTTTTTTCACAGATACACTCTTAATGATAGAAATCTTGGTCGCCTAATATCAAGAATATCAGGCACATTTAACACAGAGCTCCAGCTTTGGCAGGTAAGACACAACGTGGTTTGCTACTGTGCAGCTATCCAATTTTCTAAATATGAAAACTGCCAAGGGACTATTCCTCATTCCTCTTCTAGGTGCACCTATTTAATGAGATGGATATTGATAGGGGCAAGCGATTTCTTGATTGTTGCACTGGCAACTCATAAAAGTTTGCCGAGTTCTGATTGTATAGTCTCCTGACACTTCAAAATAAAACAGTTTTATTGGGCATGTATATAAGCATTAACTAGAATGATAAAACCAGAACAAGAACTTGGTAATGGAAATCTAATAGGAATATTGCTCCTGCCATTTTTTGTGGCAAACAAAATACTACAATACATACAGCAGTACCGGTCAGCTCAAAGCTAGCACAGAAGGCCACTGTTCCCCAAAGGACTACCTGTACAATATAAGCCAATCAACTCTAACTCCCTTCCTCCTCCACAAAACAAAGTAAAATAAAACAATAACAAATCAAGGGAAAAATTTCATATCCAGCCACAAGCCTCAAGTTTGTTGCAACCCTCAAAAGATAGAAAAAGAAAAAGAAAAGAAAAAGAATTTGCAGTCCTTGCTGGCAATAAAGTTTCCTAATCCATCCTAAATGTATTTATTTTCAGGACTTATATGGCCACCTAGCTCATGTGTCATCTTTCTTTGTTTTCCCCATTTGTCAGAAAGTCTTGTTCTTTTCCACTCTTTCTAGTTTTCCTGTAAATAGTCTCTGAAAGTTGTGTGACTCACTCAGTTTAAGGTGGGGAATAATTTAATGTACATGGAAACCAAGAGTAGGGCCTGTACATACCCCAGTACCAGTGGTGAAATTCAATTTTTTTTACTACCAGTTCTGTGGGCGTAGCATGGTGGGCGTAGCAGGGGAAGCACACTGCAAAATCTCCATTCCCACCCCACTCTGTGACCAGCCAGAGGTGGTATTTCCCAGTTCTCCGAACTACTCAAAATTTTCACTACCGGTTCCTCAGAACTTGTCAGAATCTGCTGAATTTCATCCCTGCCCAGTACTAACACATTCCAAACCAAGCAACTCATTAGATATTATTAAGGAAGAAAAGAAATATGGGAAGTTATAACCAAGAATGTTTACAGTCTGTGAATAATCTAACATCTGTGGGGGACATTTCCTAGTTCAGACATAATTATTCTTTAAAATGAAAAGAGGAACGTTAGCAAGTAAGTAACTCTTTTTTTAAAGAAAAAATCAGAACAAAATATAAGTTTAAGAAAAGCTAGACCACTAAAGGAGATGAGTCAATTGCAAGGACTTTCAAGTTTTGCTACTTAAAAAAAGTTTTAAATTCTATAAGGTCCTTGCTGTGTGGGGAGATTTTGCAGAAAAATGGCACTTTCATGAAGAATATCTTGGGGACTGTAAAACAGCTATATAGCAGAGGAGTTAATGATGGTAACATTTGATCATGCACATCTTGTGCATCTGACGTTCAAAATCATCAGAAATCTAAAAGATTGGCTCATTGGTCTTTTTCTATCAGCTAGTTAAGATAACACATCAAACACAGTCACGCAATGATGGGTGAAAGTCTAGTAAAAAAATCAGATGGTGTGAATGGTAAAACAAAAGTTATCTTTGGCTTCAAGAATTCTCCAGATTCCTGCTGATAGGATGACATGAGTCACTTGAACCAGAGTGATTGGAAGGGTCACTTTGAGTTGAGGTGTACATCTTGGTCACTATTTAAGAATGACTTGGTCTCCTCCTTCTCCCCACCCTGGTATTTCTTTCAACCAGTAAATTTTAGCATGACAACCATAATGCACCAAAATTCCAGTACAACAAATCAAGAGTGAAGTTTGAAATCAAAATCAGGTGTGATAAAAAGTGTTCACTCTATGTTGTGTAAATTATAATCTGTTTTGAATTACTCTGATCTGCTTCAGAATTCAGGCTTCATTCCAAAGCCGATGCATAGTGTTAAACTTAGATGCATAACGACCCATCAGGTATAACCAAGCTCAAAGCCTATTTACAAAATATATTTGATAATTATTGACTTGTAGATCTATGAAAAATTCTGCAAACTGGAGATACACGAAACTGTTTGGTCTTCTGAGAAACCAGTTCCATGTTGTTAATATTTGCACATGTTTTATCTTCTTTAGATGGAAAATTTCTTTGAGAGATATCCTGATGCTGGAGCAGGAGAAGCCTCAAGAAAGCAAGCTTTGGAAACTACAAAGAGCAACATCGAATGGCTAAAACTATACCGAGATGACATAGCAACCTGGCTTAAAGATTTATAACAGCCAAACTTTGTATAATTTTGTCTCAGTCCTCATGAAAATTCTTAGGATTTTTTTTTTAAATCGCACCAGCATGTAATTTGCAGAAATACTACTTTTCGATTTTGACAGATCTGTCAACTTTGAAATATCTTAATTTATTGAAATACATATTGAAAATAGCCAAGTCATTCTTAAATATTCCTATAAATGTTTCTAATCTCTTAGAACATTTGTTCACATTTTAATTGGACAAAATGTAAATTGTCATTTGCACAAACATAATTATAGGATCTCCATTACCTTTACGAGCATTACTGATGTTTGTACTTAACCACATATTCGCCACGCTGAAAACGAAACTTTTATACAAAAATATTTATTATTCCATGTGTTCAGGAGGCCCTTCCAAATAAAACTTCAGAGAATCCATTCCAAAGGGAGGGCTTTGCCTCTATTCAGAAAAAAAGATAATGTGTATATATTCTGTTAAAAAATAAAAGCACAATCCAATGTTGGCAGGGAGGAGGGAAGAAATCAGAAAACTTTGAGAGACAGACAGACAGAATAAAGTGATTAGTCTAAAGCAAGGGTGTCAAACTCGATTTCATTGAGGGCCACATCAGGGATTTGATTGACCTGAAGGAGGCAAGATGACTGTGGCCGAGGTAGTCATGGACAGCTCGAGATCACTCATGTCGGGGTGCCTGTGGTGGCCTGAGCACTCTGCCAACAAAATGAGCTCCATTTTTGGCTGTAACAGCCTCCTGCAACCCTCTGCCAGCGAAAGCATAGCTTGGGAGGTGTGCCCACAGCCCAAGGGAGATCTGTTTTCGCTAGCAGAGGCACCGCAGGCCAGTCTGCTGTTTCCAGGGCAATCCCGCAGGCCAGATCTAAGCAACCGGGTCCCCGGATCCTTGAGTTTGACACCTCTGTTTTAAAGTGATTTTGAGAAACCCATAGCTTTGTTAAAGATTATATCTCTGGCAAGAGAAAAATGCATATTCCGAAATTTCAGGTAAAGAATCTTTGGTAGCAGGCTTGATCTAAAAATTCTCATCTTGAACCCTGAAAAGCTGTTATCACTCAAAAGAGGAGCCAGCAACATTTTAATTGGTGGGTACTGCTTCTTTGGCCTTTTTAAATTTTTTAAATTTATTTTTTAACGTCCGGCTCTCACCTCCATGTATCATATAATCTTATATGCAAACACTAAAATCTCTCTCACATTTTAACAATCTTGAAAAAAATTCAGCCATCGGAGATTGGATTTTAACAATGAAAAAGGCTACTATACAATTTTATAAACAAAATAATTTACTCTTTCTGAAATGGGCACTTTATACAGCAGCTGAGCCCTGCTGAGAAAAACAGCTAGGAATTAATTAGTCCAAAACCAAGGGACATGTCTGATATGAAACAATCATCCAGTAGAGCAAATTAAGACCTTGAAATATCTGGATATTGTTTTCCATGTGGCAGGCAACCATAAATCCCATGCCAGCTTTAAGTCCCATTATGTCAGCTTAAATGCACAAAAACAGCATCAACTTTACAATCTTTCCACTTCTCCAAAGGAGCTGAAATATACCTGCAGCATTTTTTTTTTCTCAGCTGAGATCTGAGCCCAGCGTCTCTTTTGAGTTCAGGTTATTTCTTTCTCTTGAAAGAGTTCAGTTCTAGCTTCTGAGATCTAAAGGTAAAGGTAAAGGTTCCCCTTGCGCATATGTGTTAGTCGTTCCCGACCTCTAATGACTAAACCCAATGACTAAATGCCAAAGGCGCACGGAACGCTGCTACCTTTCCACCAAGGTGGTCCCTATTTTTCTACTTGCATTTTTATGTGCTTTTGAACTGCTAGGTTGATGGAAGCTGGGACAAGTAACAGGAGCTCACGCCGTTGGCACTAGGGATTCAAACCGCCAAACTGCTGACCTTACTGATCAACAAACTCAGCATCTTAGCCACTGAGCCATTACTTCATTCCAAATGGGATATTTTGCCTTGAAGCCAGCCTACTTAAAATAGAAAACTCCCCCTCCCCCCAATTTGACCCCTTTAATCATGACTTTCACTTTTCCTGGTGCCAGACAATACTTACTCAACTGCAATGCTATGGCTTTACATGGGCAGCTCTTACCCTGAAGGGCTGTGAATTGCATCAGCAGATCTTAAACAATGGGCTATCGATCAGAGCTGCAATCAGATTCATCAGTTCCACACAGAAAAATATTTTTGAGCTACAATATTTTGCATATTTTCTCTGACCAGTCAGATACCTAAGTTTCATAACGGTTCAAAATTTAGAAAGGCTTATCTAACTAAAGGGATGTGGTGGCTCAGTGGCTAAGATGCTGAGCTTGTCAATCAGAAATGACAGCAGTTACACAGTTCGAATCCCTAGTGCCGCGTAACGGAATGAGCTCTCGTTATTTGTCCCAGCTTCTGCCAACCTAGCAGTTTGAAATGCAAATAGAAAATGTAAAAAATGCAAATAGACTTGGGAATGACTAGCACATATGTGCGAGGGGAACCTTTATTTTATCCTTGACTAAATTTAATGCCCTGCTCCTAAGAAGATCTAAAACATCCTTTTGTATCCATGAGGTGGAGGAATAGTTAAGGTAATGGAACATGTTCTCTTATATTGTCCCTTCTATGCAGGAATTATCTCCATTCTTCACTTGGTTGTTTTATCATTTTTAAGTTCTCACTATCTGATTTAACTTCACTGACCACAGCCAAGAACTCTTCTATAGTTGGTATGGTCCACTGTAGTATCTCCTCTCTTCTTTTACATATTTCAGAATGTTATGTCTTCCTCTTTTACTTTAATTAATTATGATGTTTTGTTTTATTTGCTGTTCTGTGACTGAATAAATATTGATTAATTGATAATAAATATTGATTGATAATTTAATCTGAAGTTTTTATGCTTTTATATAATTGCAGTAATACGCTTGAGAGGTTGTATTTCCAGTCCCTGAAATAATCAGTAGTGTAGCAAAACTATCATCCCCACAAGATAGATCAGACCAGGAAAAAACCAGCTGCAGAAGAAGACTAAACTAGACTGACTAGACTAGATTAGATTAACAGAGTTGCAAGGGACCTTGTAGGTCATCTAGTCCAACCCCATACCCAAGCAGAAAACCCTACCTATACCATTTCTGACAAATGGCAATCCAATCTCTTCTTGAAAGCCAGATGATTTTTTAAAAAAATTACAGTAAAGGCAAGCATATTTAATAACAGAAACTGATTGTTCCTGATCCCCCTCCTCCTTATGACCAATGAATTGGAGAGAAGTTTTCCTGAGTTGCTTCCAAATACTACCTTGCTTTCGGAGACTTAAATCATGTTTTAGCCCCCTTTGCTTATGTATCAGTTCTTGCGTATTTCTATCAAAGTCACCTCTCTTACTCTCAAGTAGACTAGTAATCTAAATCATTGTAATATAGCTTGATATCTGCAGATGTAGGAGAGGATAATCTGGCTACAGTGCCACACACACACACACACAGACACACACAGAGACACACACACACAAAAACACATTTTTCTCTCCTAAAGAAAGCTTTGGGTTGTACAGCCATGTTTTTTCCATTCTCTTCATTACATCACACTGGATCATGGAAAAAGGATGGGCTTCTCTCCTGTGGTGTTCATCGTGCATGGCTTCAGGTGCAAACTGGTACCTAGAATCAATATGGGGAATATGTAGGCATGAATATGTCTGCTCAGTTTATTAGTTACCCAGTTTTAAATTTATTTCATCTTATGTTTTCATTTTGTTTGCAATTCTCAGTATCCTTATGCTGTTTTGGACAATTAGTCTTCTAAGAGACATAATTGTGTGTGCCCTTTTTCCAATATAGGGATAAATACAATCTTCACAACTGTAAGTGCATGATTTTTTGTTATTTTAATGAGCATAGATTAAATCTATTGCATAGATTTGTATACATGCTTTGGACAATCACAATGAGTGTAAAAAACCTCAGAATATCAAAAAGATTATTGCAATTAGTTGAGGCTACATTTAAATGTAGACATAATACATTTTACAAAGAAAAAATGTATTTATTCCTACTTTTTATTCCACACTTGCTGGAAAAACAAACAGATTAAGTAGTTCTAATATTACAAATCAAAATAGTAAATTTCATTAATACTGTTGCAGGTATACAAACTTACATTTTATCATTATGTATTAATAGCAGCCTCTATTGGCAAAAAGAGTCATTGCAAACAATTAACATTTTAAGCTGCCTTATTGTTTAAGGCATAAGAACATTTGGCACATATTGGGAGACATGACTTCCTTGAGATTAGGGACCACACTTAAAAAATGAGCACAGTTCAGAAAAACAAATAAAAATAGTGATGTCTTATATTGTGTATTTCATAATTTCAATGTCACATTAAAAATACAATTTGATTTTTAATGCTTAAAGGGACCCTGGGTGCTACATAAAAGATTTTTTTGGGGGGTGGGTGGGCAAATAGCCTTGAAGTTGTAAGTTACAAAGACTTAGTTTAAATAAACATTCTTTGCAGTATTATGGTATTTACTATAGTTTCATTTTGCTGTTCCTAACTTCAGAAGATCATTATCACAGGCTAATTTTATTTATTAGCATTTTATCCATGAGTAATAAAAACTGGATGTGGTGGCTCAGTAGCTAAGACGCTGAACTTGTCAATCAGAAAGATCGGAAGTTCGGCAGTTCGAATCCCTAGTGCCGCGTAATGGAGTGAGCTCCCATTACTTGTCCCAACTTCTCCCAACCTAGCAGTTTGAAAGCACATAAAAATGCAAGTAGAAAAATAGGAACCACCTTTGGTGGGAAGGTAACAGCGTTCCGTGCACATTCGGCATTTAGTCACGATGGCTACATGACCATGGAGATGTCTTCGGACAGCGCTGGCTCTTCGGCTTTGAAACGGAGATGAGCACCACCCCCTAGAGTCAGAAATGACTAGCACATATGTGCAAGGGGAACCTTTACCTTTACCTAATAAAAACTGAAAACAATGAATAATCAAGTGTTTCCTGTTTAGAGGATTCAGTCTCCTTTTGTGATTGGTTTCAAAGTTCAGCTGCTTATCTCCCAAGTCTGCAACAGTAAGTAGAACAGCAAGGGGCAGAAATCAGCTGTGCTGCACCATTGAGATGAGCTAGAAAGCAGGAAATAAAGGACAGGATAGGGCAGGGAAGGTGGGCAGAGCCAATTGATCGTGGGTGCTACCAGTTTGCCTGGACCGGTCCAAACTGGCTGAATACCACCTCTGCTTGCGATGCTATCTTGAAGAAAAGTTGCCTTTTTGTTTTATTTTTCTACTTAGGATTCTCCCCCATAAGGCGACATAAGTAAGAGCATGAAGTAAATGATTTGTATGTTATTTCCTCTTGCATTCTGCCACTAAAATATTTGGGGAGAGAGTCTGTGACGCATTTTATTTTACCTGGAATAAAGATGTGGACAAATACAAACCAACCTAATTTATAATTTGCAAATTGGAAAACTTGCAGGAGTTTCCCAAATGTTGTCATGCAGTTTCTTGACTTTGGAAAAAAAAGAAATGAGGTGAAATTGCCCATAAGAAAATACAGATTTTTCGTTTTTAGGCTAAATTAATGGAGGTCGAGTTGAGGCCGCTGACATTCTAATGCCCTTCTTCACATGACCATCTTCCTTCCATAAACTCCATAAATTAGATAAACCGCTCCAAGTGGTCCCTAATTTTGCCTCTCATCCAGCAGCCATTCTGTCAAACAGCAACAACAAAAAATATTGAATGGCTGGAGTGGGAGTCGGGATGAGGAAAGGCGAGGAACTGGGTTAAACTCGGTTAATAACATCAATTTACCATGTGCTGTTTAATTGCATTGCAAGTTATCATTGAGTTGTAAGCCTTTAGAGCAGGCCTGTCAAACTGGCGGCCCATGGACCAGATATGTCACCAGATATGTCACACTCAGGTCACACCCAACTTTGCTCCGCAAAAACAAAAAACATCATGGTACATTATGATCCAGCCTGTGCCACGATCAAGTTTGACACCCATGCTCTAGAGGTTACTCCCAAACGTATGTAGGGCTTCTGCAGCCTTGGGACACGAAGTATGACCGGAAAAGGCAAGATGGTTTCTGTGGTACCTGTTTATCATTTGCAACACATATACAAACAGGTGGAGCTTGAACCACAACAATGTGGGAACCATCTTGGTTTTTTTTAAAGACTAATTGTGACCATCCCTACGCGCCCTAGGGTACCATATTTGGGCTGCAAAATTCCTGTCAGTCAGTAAATATTTATTGTTTACTGTATCTCTTTGCTGCCATCTTGTGCCCGCCTGAATATTTTTTTTAGACTCAATATGGTAATCTAGAAAATAAACAATGAATAATAATCCATCGCTAAGGATTGAAATGTTGACATGCACTTTATGGGCTTTGAAAGAAATGAGGAATTGTTAACTGCAATGGAACATGTAGAGTTTTCTGCTGCGTTGTCTAAGATACTACATTGTTAATGCAGTTATTATACTTGTTACAAGAAACCGGTAACTATAAAGAGGCAAAAAATGGCCCTTTCTAGATATTAAAAGTAATTCCTTCCAACAAGTATAGCAGCAAGAAAGACAAATGCTTTACAAATATCATAATGCTGGATAATTGTGTAATTTGTCTGCAAAGGTATCAAATGATTCTTACCAATGCTTCAGATGTAACTTTAAAAAAAAAAAGGAAAAAAAGCCTTAAGCAACAGAGCTAGGATGTCTTTTAATTAAAAAAGAAAAGAAAAAAAAAACTACAGCTGAACTTGTCTAATGAAAAATGCCCTAAAGATTCTATGATTCATGTAATGGTATTTTTTTACTTCAACTAACAACCAATTAAATTGTTTAATATAATTAAGTCAACCCATGAAAGTTTTCTTGCAAAACCAAATCATACGTGATATATATCATGCACAATGGCCAAATTGATTAGTATAAATGCAGATATCTCTTCAATGGTAGGTTTTACACTCTGACGATGTTAGCAGAGGCTAACGAAAGCTAAGTGGGTAATATATTTTAAGTTCCAGAGACTGCAATATCTGTCTCTTCTTCTCTGTGTGTGTCTGTATAGTTTTTTTCTTTTTGTCAAAGCACCTGGTGTGCCCAAATATGGAAGGAAGCATATTGCTTCCCTTTCGCCTTTCAGTCCCACTCCAGGAGCCTTCTAGCAGTCGCTTACATGACAAACTATTTTGTGTTACATTTTTGTTGATAAATAAATGAAGGGAGACTAGTATAGATCTATTTAAGCTATTTAGCTCTCATCAGCTAGCCTTCCCCTTACTGGGATTCAAACTTGGGCTATTTTTACATATTAGGTAGTTGTGTTAAACTCTAAGCCACAAGCTCTCCTTCCTTATCAGCTGAGCCAGGGGACTAATTTAATGTTTTTTTTTCTTTTTGCCAAAGCACCGGGTGTGCCCTGGTGGGGGGGGGGCTCTGGAGCACCGTACTGGAACGGTACCCGGTGTTCTGGGCAGGCTCCAATATGTCCGTACCAGGGCGTACAGCCTGCAACCTACCACTGCTACATTTCCTTCCATAGAAGACCAAGTTCAGATCAAGCAATGGTATGGCTAGCTGATGAGAGCTAAATAGCTTAAATAGATCTATAGTAGTCTCCCTTCATTTATTTATCAGCAAAAATGTTTCTGTGTGTGTGTGTGTGTGTGTGTGTGTGTGTGTGTGTGTGTGTGTGTGCATCAAGCATGGCTGCCATCATCTAAATGCTAGCAAGTGACCCAAATGATAAAGAAGTAAAACAATAGTAACATGTGAACATCATAATCCTCTCAGAGGTGCCTATTGTAAAAACCACTAGCACTGTGAAGCTTCAAAGGTAATCTTCACTTTGACAAAAGTTCAAATGAAGCACCATCTGCAAAGCAATGCACACTCCAAGGTTCTAAGAGACTATGAAAGCCACCAGATTGGCCTCATCTACCTCTGCTTCATGGCTTCAGCAGGTACGGGGAGATTGCTCATGTTTGTGTCAAAGTGGTCTAGCATGACGCAACCCAGAGGTCCACCAAATATTTTCCACTCTCTTTGGAATTGGCAAAGAGGCAAACAGCATGCTCTCTCTGTGGTAAGGAGAAGTGAGTGATCAGGAGGAAGTAAGTTGGAAATCTTCTACAACGTTAGCCAAGGGAGAAGACAAACAGTCCATGCAAACACCCTGCATCTTCTTTGGTAAGCACTGCAGAGCAAGGCTTACTCCAGATGTCTCTCCAATAGTTTTACGCACTGAAGGACTTCAAGGCTGGATGATTTGAGGGCATATTGTGGGTCATCCCAAAGTTAGCAAACCTGGAAGTATTTGAACCAGCACTGGAAGAAAAGGTTCAGACAAATTCTCGCCTGTAGCATTGGCCTGAAGGGTGTTCAGGGCCACTGAATATATTGAGTCAAATCAGATAGGCCCTTACTTTAAACAATGTGAATAGTGTCACTACAGTTCAGTGGTGGGTTCCGGATCCCATTGCAACCGATACAGTTGCAACAGGGTCCAGCGTCCTCCACATGAATTTTTGCAGCACATGTGCACACACGTGCAGCGCGCACATGCATCTTACACTCCAGCGACACTCCACGAGGCTCCACAACTCTCCAGCTGCTAGGTGGAGCATTGCACAGGCACTGTATGCGCCATGCATGTGCACGGAAATGCCGAAGAGTGAGTTTAAAGACAGGTAAGGAGCGCGGGCGGGAGGTAGGTCTTCTGGAGCACCGTACCGGAACGATACCCGGTGTTCTGGGCAGGCTCTGATATGTCCGTACTGGGGCATACTGCCTGCAACCTACCACTGCTACATTTCCTTCCATAGAATCTTTATGCTGAAGCAATTGTAAGTCACTTCACACAGACTTAACACTCCAGTAGACAAACCATGGTATAATCCAGGGGTGTCAAACTCGAGGCCCACGGACTGGATGTGTCACGTGCTGGCCACCCCACTCCCATTTTAGTGAAAGAGAAAAAAGTTGTGATACGTGACGACATGAGTTTGACACCACTGCTATAATCAATATGTGTTTTTCTTACAAGACACAAACACTAGTTTTGAAAAATCCTCTCCGTTTTAAAAATGCTTTGTGGGAGAAGATATTGATATTGATATGAATGATATTTGAAAAAAAGAAAACTAAAGCCGTCTTCAGTTTATCAGGCTCAGGAAATGATAAGGTAGAGGTAAAGCTTCCCCTTGCACATATGTGCTAGTCATTCCTGACTCTATGGGGTAGTGCTCATCTCCATTTCAAAGCCAAAGAGCCAGCACTGTCCAAAGATGTCTCCTTAGTCATGTGGCCGGCATGATTAAATGCCAAAGGCACACAGAACGCTGCTACCTTTCCACCAAAGGTGGTTCCTATTTTTCTACTTGCATTTTTACATGCTTTTGAACTGCTAAGTTGGCAGGAGCTGGGAAAAGTAATGGGAGCTCACTCTGTTATATGGCACTAGGGATTCAACTGCCGAACTGCTGATCTTTCTGATTGACAAGCTCAGCGTGTTAGCCACTGAGTCACCGCATCCCTGTGAATGATAGGTTCTGCCTAAAACAGGTAAATTTAAAGTGCGGTACCTAAAGCTCTATTCATGCCAATGAAAGTATTAGGCCACCGCAATAAAGCAAATATTGCAAATCATATAGACCTCGACTCACAACTGGAATTGAACCCAGAATTATGGTTGTACATCAGACATTAAGTGGGTTGCCATATGATTGCACCTGATTTTATTACCTTTCATGAAGCAACCACTGCAGTCATTCAGAGAACACTGTAGTTGTTAAGTCAATCCATTGTCCGCAATGAACGTTTTTGGAAGTAAAAGTTGATTTCTGGCAAAAAAAAAAAAAAAAAGTAATAAATTGTGGTCATGTGATCACAGAACCCTGGAAAAAAGCCATTAATGCAGGCCAACTGCTGACTGCCCAAATTTCTATCATGTGACCACAGGAGGGCAGCTGTTCCAACTTCAAACCCAGGTCATAAGTAGCTTTGGAAAGGTCTGTTGTAATTTCAAATACTCGCTAAGTGATTGGTGATAAGTTGAAGATTACCTATGAAATGAATCACACAAACTTTTAGTTTTCCAATGCATATAAAAGTTATGTTTACACTACACTATATAGTCTATCGAATGTGCAATAGCATTGTGTCCTTAAAAATGTATATACTTTAATTTAAAAAGACTTCACAGTATTGCTTAAAAAAAATGCTAAGCCTCACCTGAGCCTTCAGTGAGTTGCAATATTTTTGCTGGTGGAGAACTCTTGACAAAAGATGCAATATCTATGAAATGCAATAAAGCAAAGGACGATAAAATGAGGTACATCTCTAATATATGCTGAACTCTTAAATTAAGACACAATTCAATGGCAGTGTTACACCTGAAGATGTCAGTTCTAGTATGACATCACTAGAGGGAGCAATTCCTTCTGAAATATTAGAACTAGTTTAGTTTATAGGAAAGCTTTCAGGACTTACAATTTAAAAAAAATATTATTGAAATAGAGATCTGGGAATGGAAAGAGAGAGAACAAAGATGACAGAAAAAAGTGTGGCACCACAGTATTTAAAAATAAATGCAACGACATGTATTCATGAAGGACTGAAAATGTCCAGTCCTGAAAAAAATTGATTTTGAAGCTGAAATATTTTATGCTATTATACACTTTTGTTTTTCTGGATATGCTGACTGTTGGATTTCATTTCTCAATAGGTTTGTCTGAAGGACCTTGTTCTGACTGGAACTATATTTTAAACTTAATTTTAAGAGAGCTGTATCTTAGTAACATTATGGGGCAGCTTTGTATGAAAGGGTTGATTAAATAAAAATAGCCCACCTTGGAAAACAAAATAAATTCCAAATATCTGACCTTTTTAGCCAACAATAGACTGAAAGTAAGTCAACATTTGCTTTCTAGCCTCTATTCAAATGTGAGGCATTTATGACTACTGTAAACATTCATTTAGGACTGTGGGTGAAGAGACAAGGCCGCAGCTGAGGTAATATGTTGGTTTTACTGTTCAAAATCTTAAATGACTGCTTGTTTTGAGGCAACATTTTCAAGGCTAATAGTCCAACTAACAAGCCTGTTCTGGTAAAGTTTGAGTCTTAAGGTAATTTAATCACATCAAAGACAACTAAAACTAAATTGTCTGAATCTTGAATTTCCCATAAAGAGGGTGATTCTGTGCACTATATTTCCTGAAATTTTCAGAAACAACCAATGTTAAGGTGATATTTTCCATTTAGACCTGACTTGCCCTCACAAATGGATCTGAAAATATTTACATGGGCTAAAACCATTAAGGAGCTACATGTAACTAATCGTATATGCCCACATTTTCTATACAAGGTAACATATTAAAATCTTATGCATGTAGAAAACAGCAAGCGAATTCTTATTTCTTATTTTCTTTTTTATTTCAGAAATAAGAGCCATGAAGTACTGGTATGATCCAGTGGTGGGTTTCAAAAAAAATTTGAACCTACTCTGTGGATGTGGCATCCTTTGTGGGAGTGGCTTGCCGGCCATGTGACCTAGTGGGAGTGGCTTGCCGGCCATGTATTTTCTTTCTTTCTTTCTTTCTCTCTCTCTCTCTCTCTCTCTCTCTCTCTCTCTCTCTCTCTCTCTTTCCTTCCTTTTGTCTCTCTGTCCCTTTTTCCTTTTTTTCTTTCATCTCTCTCTCAATTTTTCTTTCTTTTTTTCTTTCTTCTTTCTTCCTTTCTTTCTCTTTCTCTCTCTGTGTGAGTCTGTCTGTCTGTCTGTCTGTCTGTCTGTCTGTCTGTCTGTGTGTCAGTGGTGGGTTTCAAAAATTTTGGGAACCTCTTCTGTAGGTGTGGCCTGCTTTCCGGGTCCACTGGTGGAACCTCTTCTAACCGGTTCGGTAGATCTGACGAACCAGTTCTACCGAACTGGTGCGAACTGGCAGGAACCCACCTCTAGTATGATCTATCACACTGCAAAGAACAAGAGAAAGGATTTGTCAGGGAAAGAAATAAAGCAGATACTTTTGGGGGAGGAAAGAAAATTAACCATGTTAAAGTTTTGGTTGAAATGAGCTGCTCCTTCTCTAGCAATCTCTTACGTGAAAAGAAAGTCATTTTTCTGGAGTGTTAGGTCTGTGTGAAGTGACTTACAATTTTCATTTTTCTACATAGAGTAGCAATAAAGAGGAGGTGGAAGAGAAAATGGTAGCATTAACACAAAAAAGGGCAACAGAAAGAAGGTGGGAAGATTTGCCATTTGCAAATTCCACCCTCAACAACAGCAGCAAGAAGCTCTTTGTTGGCATTACCTTGATTTGGGAATAGCTCTAAGACTTTTCTATATAGTAGTGGGACCTGTTTACAAAATGAGCAGCTAAAAATAAATTAGGAACATAAAATGTTGCTACAAACAATACTGATCCAGAAAAATCAGTCGCTTGATTAAAAGCAAGGCTGTTTCTTAGGTTCACAACTTTCTTATGTTGATGCTCTTGCTAGGGTAGTCTATAAATCTAAGGTGACAGAGGAGGAAAATTAATATATGACAATTTGCTTTTTTGTTTTTCCCTTCAGGCAAGAAAGAATAACAACTAAAGATTCAAGGATTATGATGAAGAACATGCAAACTGTATGGCTGAATAAAGTCAAACAAAAGATGGGTCTTTAGAGTACTAAAAACATCCAAGCAGTAAAAAGTCACTGTATATGTATATACACACATACATATGGAGTGTGTATGTATGCATGTATGTGTGTGTGTGTATGTATATGTATATGTATATGTATGTATGTATGTATGTATGTATGTATGTATGTATTATGTGTATATATATAAATAAATATATATGACATGTATATAAATATATGACTTTGATATAATATATGACAGCTGATAAGGAGGAGACCTGTGGCTTGATGGCTAAGACGTTTGCCTAAGATGCAATACAGCCCAGGTTCGAATCCCAGTAAGGGTATGGCTAGCTGATGAGAGCTAAATAGCTTGAAATAGATCTATACTAGTCTCCCTTTATTTATTTATCAGCACAAATAAAAAGACAGACAGACAGACAGACAGACAGACAGACAGACAGACAGACAGACAGACATACATACATACATACATACATACATACATACATACATACATATATATATATATATATATATATATATATATATATATATATATATAAAGTCACAACCCCTGGTATGCCCAAATATGGGAGGAAGTTCACTACTTCCATTCTCTGTCCATCAGCTCGTCACAAGAGACCATCCAGACAGAAACCCAATATTTTTACTGTTGCCTTTGGTGTGTGTGTGTGTGTGTGTGTGTGTGTGTGTGTGTGTGTGTGTGAATGTATGCATGTATGTATGTATCTGTGTGTGTGTGTATGTATTGAGGGAAATGTCTTGGATTAAAAACTCTTTTTACCCATGAAGGCTAGGAAAGCTTAAGACCCTTGGTCTTTGTGGGATTTCATAATGGGTCACCCATGAAGAAAGTTGAAGTTGGCAGCTACAGTATGCCATTACAGTCCAATCTTTTTTTAAAAAAAAATTTTTTAAAAAATATTTCTACAGGATTCCCAATGAAAATCCAAATAGACATGAAAGTGACTGTTCTGGTTGATAAGATCTAGAAGAGGGCTAAGGCATACATTATGGGGTTACATTCTTTAAAAAATTGAGAATTTCCTTTGTGCTCTCTGAGCTTGGTTGTTTTCTTGCAGACATCTCTTTATCCAAACTAGATAACAAAATCAGTGCTAGTAAGGAATGGGATTTGTAGTCAGAGGTGGTATTCAGCAGTTCGGACTGGTTCACCTGAACCGGTAACCCCTGCTCCATGCCCTCCTATTTAGGCACATTTTTGAGGCTGAGTGTATGCGTGGAAGGCGCACGCATGCGAACCAGTGGTAACTAAATGTGCAACCCACTGCTGGGTTTACTCTCAATTTATATTCTTGCCCTGTCAATGTTGGGGCAAGTGGCCTTGGGAGTTCTTTGGGCTGTTTACTGTTAGCTTGTTTGGCAGCTCCTGGATTGGGGTATTGTTTACTTCTTGGTTGCTAGTTTGATTTTAATCTTGTTGTTAATCTATGCTCATCTGGGTGCTTGATTTCTGGTGAGGAGGTGTTTTGGTCTTTTTGCTCCTTTTTTTGGCTTGTTGATTGTCTCTTGAACATTAGGCGGATATTGTTTATGTCTATGTGTCTACTGATACCAATTTGTCAGGCTACCAGGAATATTTGAGCATTTTTGGTCTTCTGTCTGCTAGTTGCTGTTCATGGATGTGTTCTGCTAGTTTTTAAAAGATTGGAATTACAAATTTCATTTTGTCCAATTGGCCAGTTCCAGTCAGCTTCTTTAATGATACAATTGTTCTTAACAATTTAGATGGATATAAAGAGAAAGGTGGATTGCTCTCAGGATTGGGGTCAAAGTCAGAAGAAATCACCCACAAATATGGGTGAAACAAAATAGGTGCCTTTTACTTCCAGTAGTGAACCAGTGACACCTGTAAAATGGACAGATAGAGAGAGCTAGAGTCTCTTAAAGAGATAGGATCATATACCCATGGGCCTTGACTCAGCAGCGTGGAAAACAATCTAATTTGCTTTTGAATTATTCAGAGCCATCCCAGCTCAAGTTAGTTTGAGGTTGAAATGATATCAACAAGCCACCCATTAATAGTAACTAATTTCTAGTGAGAGAACTGTGGCACATAGAGGAATAGTAATTTTTATAAGATGATCCTTGCCAAACATTGTGATGGCTTAAAGCATAGAAATGCAAACATTTTAGAAGGACTACTACAGCATTTTGGTTATTTTTCTATTTTTTTTAAAAAAAAACATATTTTAAAGAAGAGGGAAGTTCTTGGTTTAAATAAACAGTTTCTAAGAGCAATATTGTCAGGCAATTGAGTAAATCTTGGGTTGCTGCACCAAAGCAAGACTCGGCAGGACCGTAAAAAGTGAAGTGCAGTGGAAGATCTTTCCCCAAGGCGGTGCTGATCCCAGGCTAAGATACGAAGCCTGACAAAAAGTTCTGAAAAGTTGACAAATGTTGGAGTGAAGACAAATGAACTTGGCTGAGAAACAAGCTACAAGGCTGAAGTACCAATCATTGTCCATACCTAAGTCATGCTTGGAAGGTTTTAAATAAGCAGACCAGATCAGAAGAACTGTTGATGGTGGGGATACTCTGGGTCTTCCTTCCTTCACTTTGTGGTATTCAGTGATTTGGTGATTTGGGGGTTTCCAGAAAATCAGAAGAGTGCTTGAACCTTAAACTCTCTTCATTTGTTAATGACAGTGATGATGGTTACTAATACCGCTGTTGACTTTACATTGCTATAAAAATTATTCTGCTATATTTTATTAAATATATTACTAGACCATTTGATTCAGAATATTTTTCCCTTGTTTTCTTCTTCTAAAACCTAGGTATGTCTTATAGTCAGGTGCATCTTATACTCCAAAAAATACGATAATCTGTGTAACAATGCCACTGGTATTCAACAGTGGCCCTTGCATAAAGCTTTGAACCTCTAGAAATAGGTTCTCATTTTTAGTGTCTGGTTCAAAATCTGAGATCTAAGTAGTTTCTGCTTCCAAAGCCATTCTGGAATCCATCACCTCATCATCTAGAGAAGGTGACATATTTGAACTGCTATTCTCATTCCCTGCCACCCCTCTATTTTAGTAAGGAGTTTAACCAGATTAAAAGTTTAACCAGTTTGAAATACAATGTTACAGCTCCAGGAAAAGAACCAGAAAGTGGTTGTTCAAATGAAAAATAATCCTCATTTGATAACCATTCGTTTAGCAACTGTTTGAAGTTGTAATGGTACTGAAAAAGTGACCATTCCTCACACTTACAACAGTGGTGGATTAAAAAAAATACTACTGGTTCTGTGGGCATGGCTTGGTGGGCATGGCTTGCTAGGCCTGACAGGGGAAGGTTATTGCAAAATCCCCATTCCCTCCCGATCAGCTGAGACTCAGGAGGCAGAGAATAGATGGGGTGGGGCCAGTCAGAGGTGGTATTTGCCAAACTACTCAAAATTTCCACTACTGGTTCTCCAGAACTGGTCAGAACCTGCTGAATACCACCTCTGCTGGCAACCATTGCAGCATCCTCATGTTCAAAATTTGGGCACTTAGCAACCAGCATGTATTTATCAGTGTGATGAATCCTCCGGATGCTTCCCCAGATACCTCTCCAGATGTCAGTTCAGGGGAGGATGAACCAGTTCCTGGCACATCAGGAGGATAGTTGGTCAATGGCTCCAAGCAGCTGTCTGTGAGGGATATGGCTGAAGCACAACAGCAGCAGGACAGCCCTGAGGCATCAGAAGGGGAAAGCATGTACCTGCAGCCGATCAGGGATGAAGAGGAGGAACTGCCTTCTGCAATTGATCCAAGAACACATAGGGCAGAGAAAAGGCAGGAGCACAAAAGGTCATCCAGATTACTCGCAGGGAGAAAGCTTTCTCCTTCTTGATGGGCTGCTGTTTAGTAAAGCAGACAGGTGGAGGCGATGCTGGGAACAATGTGTTCTTTTCTCAGCTGTGTGTTTTCTGGTCGTTGTGATTCATGCCTTGCTTTGGATTGGCATCCTGCCTTGACTTGGAGCATGCCTTGTGATCCCTGGACTTTTCTTGCCTCAGGAACTCTTTCGTATTGTGGATTTAATTTTGCATCTTGGGTTTATTTTGAGTGAGAAATTTTCAAGTGCCTTGTGGACTCATTGGCCAAATAGTATATAAGTCTAAGTGACATTGCTATTTCTCTCTGGACCAGCATTGGTCTTCTCGTGGCTGGACTGAATTGGATCAGTTCTGGGTTTTTGGTGAAGGGAATTTCTGGGGAATATTAATACAGCCACTAAACCATAGTTATGTGTGTGAGTGAGTGAGCAGGACAGCACAATGACGATTGTTCCTGCATCCTGGGGTCAAACAATTACCATTTGTGACCTTCCCATCTAGCTTCCGATAAACAAAGTCAACAGGGGAAGAAAGATTCACTTAACAACATCATTATTCATTTAACAACTGTAGTGATTTGCTTTATTGCGGCAAAAAATTGTTAAAATGGGACACAATTCACTTAGCAACCACATTGCTTAGCAATGGAAATTTTGGTCCATTGTGGACATACGTTGAGAACTACCTGTTTGTGTAAGTGTAAATGTGTAATGTGTAAAGGCATTCAGTTATAGCAATTATGCGCTCTGCTTTTATTCAGCTTCTCTATCCCAATTCTACATCTGCAAATTTGAATAATTGGTTCAACATACCAGTTTTATTGGTTTGGGAATGAACCATATCCTAGGTATATGCATTTTGCTTTTTTATCTTCAATCACTATTTTTTTAATGCCTTCCAAATTGGTGTACTTAAATCGCATCTAGGGAGACTGGTTATAATGAAAATGGAATTCTATAAAATTATGATAGCTTTGCAGCTGAAAAATCACAGAGATTTCAACCATGGCTGCTGAACATCTGTCATGGGTTTGAAGTGGCTTTTGAATGCTTTCAAACTCCCGAATAATATGAATAATATAATGTGTATGAATGAGTAATTTGGACCAGCCTTTCCAGTTTGGTCCCTACAACGGCTAGCTAGAAAATTTGTTGTTGTTCACATATGGCGGAAGAGCCGCATTATGTTTAATCAGATGCCAATTATACTGTATAAATCCCTTCACTGACTTCTATCAGCCACACATGGAAGACTACTGTCCTGCCAAAAGGGTGCAAAAAGACGGCAGAGAAGAGCTTTTTCAAAATGATGGGATCCAAAGATGTGTTTGATCATTTCCAAGGAGGTTCAGAGGTTGGTGGTGGCCATGACTGAGCCACTGAAGTTCTGTTTCTGTTTTTTTAGGTGTGTGGCATGTGTCCAGGTCCCACGTATACTTTCCACACCCCTGATTTTTTTAAACATTCTCTGATCAAAATGCTTTGGAACAGTGTTTCCGCCTTTGGCTAAAGAGCAGAACATCTTGTTCTCCATGCCGTTTATGTGACAACTCTGACGTCTAGCTTTTCCTCCCTGGATCCCATCCTCCAACATAACTCTCGATGCCAGAACTGGATGCAAATCACTCTGACTCCTGGGCTGGAGTAGGTTCCTCCCATTGGACTTAAAATCACAGATACAATGACAAGCAGGAAAAAATATGTTGGTTCAAATTCACAAAATGACAAGTATATTGATGTGATATGTTTAAATGTAAGTGTCTTAATTCTAAGAATGTTGACATGGAGATTTTACTAATATAAGTAGGCACCAGGGTTTTCAAGAATTTGGTTTGGAGAGGAAGAGAGAAGAAACAAAGTTGGTGTGTAATATAAGATAAGATAGCTAAGATAACCTTTATTGTAATTTTTTTACAGTGTAAACAAACTGGCACACTTTAAAAATGAAATTCTGTTGCCTGCTCTAAAAAGAATATATACATATGCACATGCTATATATACATACACACAGCACGCTCACATTTGCAAACCAATAGCAAAGTGAATCCCATTACTCATATATATATATGTATATATGTGTGTGTGTGTGTGTGTGTGTATGCATACATATATATGCATGCATATATACATATACAGTACACATATATACATACATACATGTCCACTTCGAATACACAGCAGAAGGAAACTTGACAGTTCATAAGGTTAATACTACATGGAACAAAGCTGTAACTGAATCTACATGTTGTGCTCAGTGGTGAAATTCAAACTTTTTTACTACCGGTTCTGTGGGCGTGGCTTGGTGGGTGTGGCAGGGGAAGGATATTGCAAAATCCCCATTCCCACCCCACACTGGGGCCGGCCAGAGGTGGTATTTGTCGGTTCTCCGAACTACTCAAAATTTTCATTAACAGGTCTCCAGAACCTGTCAGAACCTGCTGGATTTCACCCCCAGTTCTGCTTCAGACTGTGCAATGCACTGCAAATATACAGTGATTACAATATATCACCACAATCTGCCTGCAAACACTCAGCCTGACTGTTATAGCACCATAGGATGTGTGCGTGCACTTTTATTACTGTACCTGATTCACGTTGTACAAAAATAGACATTTGTTTTGATCATAAATTGTTCAACAAGCTATAATACTTTCTTAACTCAAAATAGAAACCTCCCTGTCCCTGAAAACATGGATGAAGATGCACCGTTTTCCTTCCTCACTACTATGAGCAGAAGATGGGGCTACCGAATGGGTGGTGAAAAGCTGCGTGTCAAATATAGCCGTCATATTTGAGATGACAATTGTGAACTTTGCAAAGAGCCTGAAAGTAACTAATTTTAGCACCATCATTACTGTTAATCTTACTACTTCAGCACTGCAGGGAAATGTGCATTTTTAATGTATTGTTGTTCAGATTTTCAGTAAAAATGAGTCGCCGACATAAAGACTCTTGAAAGTTTTTTTAAAAAAAGAAGTTAAGTAAATGTTGCATTATGTCACTGCCACTCAGAATTTGAACGAGCTATTGCAGATCACTAAGTTTTTTTCCCTTCCTTTTCTTTCTTCCTTTCTTTTTTCTTTTTGATGGCTTACACCCCAGTGCCTATAAGACTGCAGGCCAGTACGTGAGTGGTCATTAGGAGGCACTACTTATGAAAACAATCCAGAGTTCCCTTTTAATATGCTGGCTACATACCTTCTAAAGTTTGTTTGCTTTGCAGAGGGGGTTGCCAATAGCATTGTTTGCTTAAATCCCAGACCATTTTAAGAACTGCACACTATAGCAACAAAGATTAGCAATAATGAAAAAGATGTTTCTGCATTAGGTGAATGAAGTATTATAGATAACCCACATTTAGACAGTGCATATTAACCAAAAGGTCTATGCTTTGGAAAGTTTCCCTGAAGGGTAAATCACCCCATATTAAGACCTCAAATAAAATATACTTAATGCGGATTAAATGAACCTGCTTGGTATTGAGCCAGTCTTAACCTTGTTTGAAGAAGAGTTAAATATAACATGTTCGTGGCACTTTTGATCAGTGTCAAACTGACTGAATATAATCTTAAAATGGAATGGCTAATTTAGATTAGTACGGATTAAATGCTTTAATAAGGGAGCAGTAACCTTCCCAATAGACAAATAATTAAATTACCGAATGTGCATTAAATATCTGTTGTTTAACCCACCAGCGCTAATTAACCTGGTAAAAAAAATATACATTTAACTCCCCCACCCCACCCCCAAGTCTACAGTAAGTAGGCAAGAAACAGCTATGGTAATTCATACTTCAGCAGAAATGTTCTTCTGACATAACAATAAAACAAAGGCTGCTTTCATTCTCACTCTTACTAAGAGTGAGAATGAAACTAATCCTCCTGATTTGCTACCTGTGGGTGGTCATTAGCAAATGACTGCTATGTATTTCAAAGCCAAGATGGTGTTGTATAATGCAGAACTGAGCCAGGACCAAACAACTGTAGATTTATAAACACAGTGACTGACAGTAGTTATAAGGAGTACTGCAAGTGATATTCCACCAACAAAACACCTTTGCTTTGAATGAAATGAATAGGGTTAGCTATTATTCTATTCTAAGGGACAGGTTAATATCATTTGCATTCAGAGTTCGGTAACCTGGTGCTATATTTGCTTGCAATGATGGGAATTGTACTCTAATGCCCCTAGAGAGCATCAAGATGAAGAATGTTGCTTTAATCATGGCATCGCTTGATTGTTTCATATTGATGAGACCTTTTGCTTTATTGTACCTGGCAGCCTTCTGAGGAAGGGTGATGCATAGGCTCCCTAAATTAACACATCAACTGTGAATTGCTGATGACTTCTGCAAAAGAAAACCAGGCTGATATTTGTTGGAGGGCTTAATTGTGTTTTTAAAATTATCTTGTCAATTGGAAATTCAGCAGAAGTTATTATATTTGCATATGAGCTCTAAGGATCATCATTAGCAATGATGGAAGGGGAAGGTGGGAGATTCTGACCAGGTCTATAATAGGCATTTGAGGATCTAACCACGATGGTCCTGATCCCGACATGTACATTGGACATGGGGACGGTGTCAATATTATGGGGGTTTCCCCTCTTTCATTCTGGAAGTGATGGCTTAAAATAGAAAGGCGTGGAAGTCATTCTCTTTTATTGGAACACGGAGGCTAAATCAGTACTGAATGCCCAACACTTTCCACCCTTTCTTAGCCACGTGTGTGGCCCTCACCTTGACCCCGGGCGCCTGGCAGTCAGGAAGAAGGACTACTAACCCAACAGAAGATGCGTCTTTTTAAAAAGATCCCTTTTTTTGTGATCCACCCGACAGAAGGAGGAGAAGGAGGGCTACATTTCGCTGGAGCTAGGGGGCCAAAACTGTCTGCGCAAACCTCTGGCGGATCAGCTTGCTCCTGTGGTGTGTGTGCGTGCGTGCGTGCGTGCGTGCGTCTGTCTGTCTGTCTATCTATCTATCTATCTATCTATCTATCTATCTATCTATCTATCTATCTATCTCTACCTACCTACCTACTTTCATACATACATACCTTATCTATCTATCTATCTATCTATCTATCTATCTATCTATCTATCTATCTATCTATCTATCTATCTATCTATCTATCATCTATCATCTATCATCTATCATCTATCTATCTATCTATCTATCTATCTATCTATCTATCTATCTATCTATCTATCTATCTATCTATCTATCTATCTATCATCTAATCTACTTACCTATCTATCTATCTTTCAAACTTGGGCGGCTGCATGCTTGAAATAAAAGAGCGGGGGTGTTCAGAAAACAAGGAAGACAACCCAAACAACCATTTGGGCGATGGGGTCGAATTGGGAGGTAGCCTGGCGTTTGGTTGAGCTTGAGCGGGATACGTCTTGCAGGGGGAACGCCCTGCTCTTAAACTCCGGGGCTGTTTAGGATTGGAAACGCGTTTTCTCGGGCAATCGGAGGAGAGGTGGGGGAGAGGCGGTCCCCTCAACCCGGTCTTGGAGAGGGAGAAAACGAATAAAAGCGTTGGGGAAAGAGGAGTGGGGGAATGAATGCTACAGTTGCTCCTTCGTCTAGGCTTGTTCCATGGCAAGGTTGACTTGTTCCATGGTTGACTTGTTCCATGGTTAGGTTGGCTTTGGACGAGATGAATCTGTGAACTCCTTGGGGAGTTACAACCCTGTTCTCCGGCAGGAGACACCTCACCTCCGTGAATGCCTCTGAGGATTCCAAAAGTCGCGCTTCTAAGGGGAAAAACGCGAAGTTTCCTGCTCTCTGTCTTGAGGATCTTCATTCTCTCGCGGCAGCCCTAGGCTCATTCCTAATGTTGGCGGGGAGAAGGGAGGGGGACGGGACGTTTACTATTGTTTTCAGTTCGATGAAAATACCCTGGTTTCCCCCCAGATAAGCAGCGCAAGGGTTGCGCTCCAAGTCTCTTTATTCATGAAGTCATTTTGTCAAAGTCAATCCGGAGACGCGCTCATGAAATAAAACTGGCGCTTCTTCCTCGTCTAGTTGTCCTTCCTCCTGTCCCAATCGCCAAGCGGCAGGTGGAGTTCCGCTCCAAATCTCTTCCCGCGTTCCTGCTCCGCAGGGGACGGCCTCGTGGTTCCGCCAGGGGAAATGACAATTTGTCGGGAATATGTCGGGAATGGCGCGGGAGAAATTGAAATCCCTCTGCTGAATCCCGCGCAGGATGATTGGTAAATAAATGGGCTCGAACTTTGTCTCCTAGTAGTCGCTTTATTCTGTTCTTAAAAGTCTTCAAAGGAAAAAAAACCCACAAGAAAGCCAGAAAAAGCATCTGGGCCAACTAGGAAACATGTTGCTGTATCTAAACAGTGTTAATACCACTTTATAATGCGTTCGTAAGGCCACACTTGGAATACTGCATTCAGTTTTGGTCGCCACGATGTAGAAAAGATGTGGAGACTCTAGAAAGAGTGCAGAGAAGAGCAACAAAGAGGATTAGGGGACTGGAGACTAAAACATATGAAGAACGGTTGCAGGAACTGGGTATGTCTAGTTTAATAGAAAGAAGGACTAGGGGAGACATGATAGCAGTGTTTCAATATCTCAGGGGTTGCCACAAAGAAGAGGTAGTCAAACTATTCTCCAAGGCACCTGAGGGTAGAACAAGAAGCAATGGGTGGAAACTAATCAAGGAGAGAAGCAATTTAGAACTGAGGAGAAATTTCCTGACAGTTAGAACAATTAATCAGTGGAGCAACTTGCCTCCAGAAGTTATGAATGCTCCAACTCTGGAAGTCTTTAAGAAGATGTTGGATAGCCATTTGTCTGAAATGGTATAGGGTTTCCTGCCTAGGCAGGGAGTAGGACTAGAAGACCTCCAAGGTCCCTTCCAACTCTGTTATTTCAAATTGTAAACATTCTCCAAAGAGGCGTTGACTTTAATGCGTTTATATCACTTCGATATCTTAAGGTGTTCTCATCTAGAAATACGATATTAGAGATTTCCCGAAGAAAAGGACTGGACGGTTTCCCCCCAGAAAATCCAGGGATATCTTCGGTTTTGGAGCCGGTGTAAGGGGGAACCGTCTCCAGCAATGCAGATTTCCCCTCTTGAGTGACTTCCAAGTCTCACCAGTATCCTCAGCCAAGATGTCTTCTGGCTGTGCAGGCTGGGAGGTATAGTTGACTCTGTAGCTGGCTCTTGAGATGCTCGATGAAGGAGCATCCTGGATCTCCCTTCCCTCTTCGGAAACCTTCCGTTCTCCGCGTTGTTCGAGCTGGAGATAGACGCCCCCACCCGCCCCCCAACCACCTGTGGGCGGCTACGCGAAAGCCCAGCGCGGTTTTTGTTCTGACGGGGGTAAATATTTAGTGGGAACATAAGAAGTCCAATCGAAAAGGCTTAAGTGCATGCCAGGATTTACAAAGCCATTTTATGGGGCTTTTTTTTTTACAAGAATTCGAAAGATTATTCATTTTTATACGTCATATTCTACACCGCCAGGGGTTAATGTTCAACCGAAGATAGAAGAAGAAGGGCGTCGGTCGCCCCCACCTCTCCCTCCGGCCTCCTTGATGGTGGGGCGGATTCTCTTTTGGAGAAAGGAGTTCAATTAGAGGGCGCAAATTCGAGTTGTGAAGCCCCCCCCCCCTTCCGGGCTTGCTCGCCCTTTGCTTGAGTTCACACACCCTCTCTAAACCCGAGTTAACAAACCTCCTGGAATCTTTCCACAAGACGCGACGCAGCTAGGGAAAAACCGCGCGCGGGGATGTCACGATTTCACCGATAGCTCGCGTAATACTCTTAAGACAAAGGTGGCTATGTTCCAATGAAACATTCACGTCGAAGTAACCATGGTTTATTAAAAGAACCCAATATGGGGAGAAGGGGTTGCGCAGTTGATTTAAAAAAGGATTTAAAAGGTAAAGGTTCCCCTTATATGTGTTAGTCGTTCTCGACTCTAGGGGGCGGTGTTCATCTCCGTTTCAAAGGCAAAAAGCCAGCGCTGTCCGAAGATGTCTCCGTGGTCATGTGGCGGCCATAACTATATGCAGAAGGCACACAGAACGCTGTTACCTTCCCACTAAAGGTGGTTTCTATTTTTCTACTTGCATTTTTACATCCTTTCGAACTGCTGGGTTGGCAGAAGCTGGGACAAGTAACGGGAGCTCACTCCGTTATTCGGCTAGGGATTCGAACTGCCGAACTGCTGACCTTTCTGGTCGACAAGCTCACCCCTTCTCAGCCACTGAGCCTTAGATCAATTAAAACTTTAATAATAAAATAGTTTTCAATCCTACTTGAAGATTCCAAGTAGAAATAGACCCTGGTAGGACAGGGGTCGCCAAACATGGCAACTTTAAGACTTGTGGACTTCAACTCCCAGAATTCTCCAGCCAGCTCTGCTCATTGAAATATGAAATAGTGAAACCAGAGTGCTGTGTTTGACACACAATCACCCCACCCCCCAAAAATTAAATCTCACCTCTGTTATTTAGCTGATAAGTTGGTCTGTGGACATGACATTAAAACCTTTTTTGTATGTTTTTCTCCAATGCATTCTTGGTCAACCAGCTAAAACGCAAACGATCACAAGTGGTCCATTTATTGTGCAGTATATTGCTGTTGAAATTTTCAGCAATGATGACAACATTGTGGTGGAGTTTTCATTCCACATTTTAGACCTGGAGGTCTTCAAACTTGGCAACTTTAAGACTGGTGGACTTCAACTGGTGGACTTCAACTCCCAGAATTCTCCAGCCAGCTGGCTGGAGAATTCTGGGAGTTGAAGTCCACCAGTCTTAAAGTTGCCAAGTTTGAAGACCTCTGTGCTAGGGTGTTTTTCCTTTAAAAAAAGGAAAAAAGGATTAGATTAACGCAATGTAACACAATGTGTGTTATGTGTGGTTTTGGCACGTCCTGTGAATGCAGTGTGTGATTTGTACATTCATGTTTCAGGGTAACTGCACAGCCAAAAAGAAAGTTTGAAAAAAAAAAGATGGTTCTTTTAGTCACTTGGGGTGGAGAAAACTTTTTGTTCCAGGTTCTTGGACTACAGTCTTGTCTGTATCTGTGGGTAAACAAATTCCATTGGATTCTCTCTCCCTGAGCAAATGTACAAAAAAACCCAAAACACCCCCCCCCAAAAAAAACCCTGAGGAATTCATTTATTCAGCCTATCAACCTTTGTTCAACTTCAAAACACTGCGGCTTCAGCTGGTGTTTTTTCTGCCTGATTTGCAGCCCAAGTCTCTCCTGGTCTTCAGAGTCCAGAGCCCACAGGGACAAGGGAGTCTCTGGGATGGAGAGACTGGCTGTCGTCCCCCCCTTTCAATTGCCTTTCTAGTTTGCTTCCAGGGAAGGGAGAAAAGAAAACTTTCCCTGGCTCTCCTCTACTTTTATTTCAGTAATAGGGATTGACATCATGTTAGAACCTGCAGCCTATCTGCATTAAGCCTCGTTCTTCGCACAACTGAATCCCAGGGTGCAGTTGTTTAAGGTGTTGAACCAAGACCAGGAAAACTGGCACTCGGACCCAGAAGCCCAACTCACCTTGGGAAGTTCAACTGGAGGACTTAAGTCTTAGGTCCAGCCACTCTTTCCCACTCCTAAGCCCACCTGGTGTGATTGTTGTTATAGGAAAAGAGTGGAAGTGAAATGCATTCATGAGAGATCCTACTCAATTCTTTGGGTGGGATTCTAAGAAAATATGATCTAGGATTTGGACACATCCCCTGCAGGATTCAAGCCCCCCATTACAACTGCTTACTGCTGTAGAAAGTTAACCCCCCCCCCTAGAAAAATGAAATATCCTGGAAAATAGTGAAATGGCAGAATATTATATTTCCTGGATAAGAAATGGAGAAACATTATTTTTAGGCAGGAAACAGACTCACTCCTAATAGCCCCCACCTTTGTCAATGGGCCATGAAAAGACCTGAGCCAGTCTATGTTACATAACAAAGATCTCCCCCCTTCAGCTCCAGGGTGATGGGATTAAGGCATGATAGTATTAGCCCTTTACTCATCTCACCACAAGGCACCTGGGAAGAAGCAATGCTCAACCAAACTTGGACTCAAAGCACAACCTACAGGGTTGGCCCCATGGGAGTCTGACAACCAATCAGAATGCAAGCTCAAGATCAAAGGCCAGAGAGGGCATAAAATCAGGGACTTTCAGCATCTCTGCCCTTTTTCTTCTTCATCCAATATCTGGAAGCATGTGATCACCTTTTTCTGTTCAGGAGCTCAAGCCATGTGATCCTGTCTACCATTAAACCATCTTTCCAAGCAGCCTCCATGTTTCCAGAGTCTTTTTCCCCACTTGGAACTGAACCCAGGAGGATATTTCTTCCAACACCATAAAGGAAGCATTTGTATACTTTTGTTTATTTCTAAACAATTGCTGCTTTACACTGCCATATAAAAATCCCTATTCCTTCTAGTTTGGGGTGGGTGTGTAAGTTCTCTGTAGGAAAGTGCTTGAGTAAAATAAGTCTGAATCCAGATCCATTTAAGAAAATACGCCAAGTAAATAACATTAGACTTTGGCTTACTGGCATTAAGACACATAAGTCATGGATTTTCTGGAATTAAACTATTCCCCAGACATGGCTCTCCACTTCTGTGGTAACACTATACGCCACAGCAAAGAATAAAGGGCACAATCTTTCCTTCACTTCTGATGCTCAGACCTCTTTTTCATTGAACGTGAAGTGCACAAGAGAGCCTGCAGGGGGCAGCTGTTTCGGGTTACTGATGCAAAATCCACCTAGATCAATGTTTCTCAACCTTGGCAACTTGAAGATGTCTGGCTGGGGAATTCTGGGAGTTGAAGTCCAGACATCTTCAAGTTGTCAAGGTTGAGAAACACTGACCTAGATTCTATAGGGGTTCCCAACCAGTGTGTGTGTGTGTGCGTGCGTCCGTGTGTATGGACATGCTTGCACCCCCTGGGGGATGTGAGAAGATATTCCTGTGTGTGTGTGTGTGTGTGTGTGTGTGTGTGTGTGTGTGTGTGTGTGTGAGAGAGAGAGAGAGAGAGAGAGAGAGAGAGAGAGAGAGAGAGAGAGAGAGAGAGAGAGAGAGAGAGAGAGAGAGAGAGAAAACTTGGATTTAGATGTTTCAAAATTATAGTGTATATGCATAATTATATGCATATAATTATTTACTGTTGTAAGAAGTGGGAAAATATATCAGAAGCATTCTAGGGGTGTGGGGTATAGAAAAGTTTGGGGATCCCTTGGGAGCCAGCAGGTTGCATCTAGACAATCTTAGCTGATCTCCAAAAGTTAAGCAGTGCTGGGCCATGGGTGAAATCCAGCAAGTTCTGACAGGTTCTGGAGAACAGGTAGCGGGAATTTTGAGTAATTCGGAGAACCAGCCAGCTGGCCCCAGAATGGGGTGGGAATGGAGATTTTGCAGTATCTTCCCCTGCCATGCCCACCAAGCCACACTCACAGAACTGGTAGTAAAAAAATTGAATTTAACCACTGTGCTGGACATAGCTAGTGCTTGGATGGGAGACCATTAAGAAATCTCAAAATTCTTAGTTAGATTCAGAAGTTGAAAAACATCCCCCAGGAATGAATTGACTGGCCAGTTTTTTATTAAGAACAGAAAATACAATAAAACCACAAGAATGTGTATAAAGACAGATGCAGATTCAGAAAGGAACCACAGAATCTTATTGGATTCTGGAAACAGTCTTTTGGTTCCAGTTATAGGCCTCCAATTCCTACCAGACACAAAGCAATGGCTTGCTTTCATAACTTTAAACCACAGCCAGGTTGCTTTGCATAAACCGTTGTTGTGGTTTATACTTTCCCCATCTTAGATAACCTCAGTTCAAGTTTCTGTTGGATCATGAAGCTTAGTTGAGACCAAGAACTAAGTTGGGATCGGTCCTCTGGTGTCATGTAGCATCCTAACCTTGTGGGTGTCAAGTAACGTTGATTTTTACTAACTTCCAATTAAAATCAAAACCAACATTGAGTCACAGCTAAATAACCACCTAAACATGATTTGCTCTGAAGTTTTACTTCCTCGTTGGAAAAGGACTGTGGCTTGAACCATAAATCCCCCTCCCATTCCATTATACTGAGTTTGCAAGTTTTGATGATAAGCTCACTTTACCCTCCTCCCTCTCCTCCCAAAGCTTTCGGCCCTGCTATTGAAAAATCATGGAGAGGAAGGGATAAAATCAGACAACCATAGAAAAGGGCCTGTCTGCTGAGAGTCAAAAATGAGCCAGCTGACAGAGATTGCCTGCCTTGGCACAATCCACTATGCCTCAGAGTAATCAAGTAGCTGAGCACAGACTGTCTAGCCTCAGGGTTGTGCGAACACAGCCTGCCTGGTTAGTCCAGAGTTTTGCCAACCTAAAAATTAGGGTTAATTGAGGAAACTGTTTTAGTTCACCAAGAAGAAATGTGTGGGGTGCAGACAGGCAAAGGATGTGAGGTGCCGCCCTGCCCTGCCCCCCTTCTTTCCAAACACAGCCAGCTAGAAAACCTAGTTTCACACGGAATAAACCACCTGCTCTTCCATGTCTTCTTCTTTCCACAAGTCTGCTCAAGGCACAAGGGAATATAGGCAGACAAAATATGCAGAGGACTTTGGATGGCACTTCTTGGTAAGAATCTGCAGAATTCAAACCCCACTTCCGAAATCTGAAAGAGATGAATTGTCTTATACTTTCAGACTCACCACAGGACCAGGAATGCTTTAGGCCTGGAAGGATGCCACCTTGTAGGAACTAAGGGTTAGATTAAGAAGAATGAATGGCAGTGTCTGTGCATGCATATATACTCTGTGTGGGTGTGTGTGTTTGAAAGAGAGAGAGAGAAATAGAGGGAAGGGGAGATAGAGAGTGGGAGGGAGAAAAGAAGAGAGAGACAGAGAGGGGGATAGAGAGAGAGGGAGGGAGGGAGAGGGAGAGAGAAAGAGAAAAAGAAAGTGAAAGAGAGGGAGGGGAGATAGAGAGAGGGAGGGAGAAAAGAAGAGGGAGACAGAGAAGGGGATAGAGAGATAAAGAGAAAGAGAGGGAGAAAGAAAGATAGAGGGAGGGAGAGAGAGAAAGAGAGGGAGGGAGAGGGAGAGAGAAAGAGAAAAAGAAAGTGAAAGAGAGGGAGGGGAGATAGAGAGAGGGAGGGAGAAAAGAAGAGAGAGACAGAGAGGGGGATAGAGAGATAAAGAGAAAGAGAGGGAGAAAGAAAGATAGAGGGAGGGAGAGAGAGAAAGAGAGGGAGGGAGAGGGAGAGAGAAAGAGAAAAAGAAAGTGAAAGAGAGGGAGGGAAGATAGAGAGAGGGAGGGAGAAAAGAAGAGGGAGACAGAGAGGGAGATAGAGAGATACAGAGAAAGAGAGGGAGAAAGAGAGAGAGGGAGGGAGAGAGAGAAAGAGAGGGAGGGAGAGGGAGAGAGAAAGAGAAAAAGAAAGTGAAAGAGAGGGAGGGGAGATAGAGAGAGGGAGGGAGAAAAGAAGAGAGAGACAGAGAGGGGGATAGAGAGATAAAGAGAAAGAGAGGGAGAAAGAAAGATAGAGGGAGGGAGAGAGAGAAAGAGAGGGAGGGAGAGGGAGAGAGAAAGAGAAAAAGAAAGTGAAAGAGAGGGAGGGGAGATAGAGAGAGGGAGGGAGAAAAGAAGAGGGAGACAGAGAGGGGGATGGAGAGATAAAGAGAAAGATAGGGAGAGGGAGACAGGGAGGGAGACAGAGAGGGGGATAGAGAGAGAAAGAGAGGGAGAAAGAGAGAAAGAAAGAGGGAGGGAGGAAGAGAGAAAGAGAAGAGAAGGAGGGGAGAGGGGGGGATAAAAGAAGAGGGAGACAGAGAGGATGGTAGAGGGAGAAAGAGAGAGGGAGGGAGAGAGATAAAGAGAAAAAGAAAGAGAAAGAGAGGGAGAGGAGAGGGGCAGAGGGAGAAAGAAAGGGTGGGAGGGGTGCAGAGAAAAACCTGGGAATTTTACCCAGATGAGTAACCAGGATTTTAATAACAAATCTTTGAACAGCTTCCCAAAACTTACTGACCACCTGATCTGTTTGGACAACCAGTCCCAGGACACTCCACTAGTTGGACACTTACAAGCTGGACATTTGGAGAGGTGGATTCCTGGTTCTTCTGGAATGTTGAAGGTAAACACGAGGCTCCCTAGGCCTACACACCATACAAGGCAGCTTCTCAGCTGCAAGCTTTGCTCAAGGGAAGACTAGGAAGAAGACCAGAGGGGAAGGATCAGTCCCAAAGAACTGAATTTGGAAGTTGGGGGGAGGAGGAGGAGGAGGAGCCCATTTTTGGGAGGGGTTTTTAAAGTCCTTCACTTAACTCCCCTAAAGAGCAGTAGACTGGGTTCAAATGGTGGGCAAAGACACAGGCCAGCTTAACAGTGCCCTGCAGATAGCAGCCATAGTTGCATGGTCTAATGGTTCACATTTATTTCAAACAGCAACTTTGGCATCAGTCACCACGGTGGGACTGATGCCTATTACGAAACGGTATTCTGTATTCTGGGATCCTTGCTGTGTTTACTCAAAGGGGAATTTCATGAAACTCAACTGTTCAGTGTGGGATCTGTATGATACCATAGTCCAGTGGTGGGTTCCAGATCCCATTGCAATTGGTACGGTGCAATGGGGCCCAGCGTTCCCCACATGCATGTGTACAGCATGCATGCACACATGCACAGCGCGCGCATGCATCCTTGCCTCTGCGACACCTCTGTGACGCTCCAGCTGATCGGCGGAGCATTGTGCAGGCGCCATATGCTCTGTGCGCGTGCACAAAGGTGCCAAAGAGCTCAAATACATGTAAGGAGCTCAGGCAGGCAGGTGGGCCCTCCAGAGCACCATACCGGAATGGTACCCGGTGCTCCCGGCAGGCACCGGTACGCCCAGGGCGTACCGCTTGCAACCCACCACTGCCATAGTCTACAACTGAATTGCTTAAGTTCAAAGCCTTTATTGTACATACCGAGTATAAGACACACCTCGCCCCCTAAAAGAGGGTGGAGATGTTGGTAAGTCTTATATACCGAATACAGCCATTTTTGGCCTCCCGAAGCCATCCCCACATCTCCTTTTTGTGAAAAATGGGTGAAAAATGGGCCATTTTTCACAAAAAAAGCCAGTTTTGTCTTCCCCCACCCCCCCAGAAGCACTTTTCAGACTTCAGCAGGGCTGGGGGAAGGAGAAAATGCCCACGTTTTGATGAAAAATGGGCAAAAATGAGCCATTTTTCACCAAAATAGAAGTGTTTTGCCTTCCCCCAGCCCTGCTGAAGCCTGCAGAGTGCTCCTGGGGGCTGGGGAGGACAAAAACTTTTTTTTCTTACTTACCTCTTAGAAATCTTGGTGCGTCTTATATACCGGTGTGCCTTATAGTCCTAAAAATACAGTAATGTATGCAACGAGATTGGTTGGAACTCCCAGATGCTTCTTCCATCACAGCCAAAAACCAGCCTGGCTAAGGAAGTTTAAAAGATAATGTTTCATTCAAACCCGCTCAGAAATCAACTGCTGAAATCTAAGTCAGGAAATAAATATTGAACTCAGTTGAGAAAAAAAGTATATTGACCCACTAAGTGACTGGGATGAGAATCAGTGGTGGGATTCAAATTTTTTTACTACCGGTTCTGTGGGGGTGGCTTGGTGGGCGTGGCATGGGAGGGCTACTGTAAAATCCCCATTCCCTTCTGATCAGCTGGGACTCGGAAGGCAGAGAATAGATGGGCTCTCTGTTGCCATTGCTGTCATGTTTTTTATTAGCTTTTCAAGGTCTTTGCCGATGTGCAGAACAATTTAAAGTAAACTGCACATGCGCAAGCAATGTACGCCTGGCATGCATGCAAGCAAAGCGCATACAAAGCGAACCAGTACCAGTGCCGGTAGGAACACAGCCCTGGGAAGCATACTGTAAAATCTCCATTCCCTCCCCACTCCAGGGGAAGGATACTGCAAAATCCCCATTTCCTCCCAATCAGCAGGGACTCAGGATGCGAAGAATAGATGGGGGTAGGGCCAGTCAAAGTTGGTATTTGCCGGTTCTCCAAACTACTCAAAATTTTTGCTACCGGTTCGCTAGAACTGGTCAGAACCTGCTGAATACCACCTCTGATGAGAATGCCCTATTAACCCTATTGGGCATTAAAATATCTTAGTTTTCTTGTCTGATTGGCTAGAGTGGGTCTAATAAATTGTCTAAGAGTTTCTGATCAAATTTGGGAACTTGGGCTTAGCCAGATAACTTGAAGCTTTGCATTCCATCCTGGCTTCTGCCTGCCATGGTTCCAACTTCTTAATGTTTCTTCAAAGCTTAAGGAGCCTGGAAATTTCCAGGGTTTCTATTTGCCCAACACCAAAGTTGCAGTATGGAACCAGACGGAAGTTTCATTTAGGCTGAGCATGACAAAGTTCTTTTTAGTTCCAATTAGCAAATTGAGTGTGTCACTTGCCAAAGGAAAATAAAATAAAAAGTCTGAGAAAGGTTTAAGATGATGAAAAGGATTAGATTTTTATCTTCCTTTCAGCCAGTTTAGTCATCCGTCTCTGGATTAGGACACTTTTCTGTGTTCCAAGGACATTAAATACGAACAAGTTGAGGAAACCAGTTTTATATATACTCTGGGCTAAAATGTGGTTGCAGCAGTAAACACTGGTGAACCAATGTGCTTCATTGTACCTACTCGTTTAGTAGAGTGATGGAGCATATAGCAACCTCTTGTTTTATTCACTGTGAAGTTACAGCATGTTCTGAATTGTATTCACAGTGAAGTTAGGATACATTCTCTGGCCTTTATCCCAGTGAATAAAAGTATTCACTTTTAATGGGACCTGTATACTGCACGAGTCAAAAAGAGGGCTGTGAAAATAATTACAGACCCCTCACATCCTGGACATAAATTGTTTCAACTTCTACCCTCAAAACAATGCTATAGGGCACTGCACACCAGAACAACTAGACACAAGGACAGTTTCCCCCCTGAATGCCACCACTCTTCTAAACAACTAATCCCCACAACACTGACAAATTGTCTACTAAAACTGTATTCCTATTATTCTTCTCTTCCTTCCTAGTATCTATCTCTCCCAGTGGGGAAATTCAATTTTTTTTACTACCGTTTCTGTGGGCATGGCTTGGTGGGCATGGCAGAGGAAGGATACTGCAAAATCCCCATTCCCACCCCACTCTGGGGCCAGCCAGAACTGGTATTTGCCAGTTCTCCGAACTCAAAATTTATCTAGAACCTGCTGAATTTCATTCTTGATCTTTCCCCACTTATGACTATAACCATATTGCTTGTATCTTTCAATTTATATTGTTTTTACTGTTCCTAGTACGATTTGATAGCTTATTAGTAACCTTGACTATCACTAAGTTTTGTATCTTTTTATTCTTGATGAATATATTTTATTCTCTTATGTACACTGAGAGCATATTCACCAAAGACAAATTCCTTATGTGTCCAGCCATACTTGGCCAATAATGAATTCCATTCTATTCTAAAAGTGTACCTTACCAACTTATATTGTAAGAAAACCTCATGTAATCTAATGAGATTTTAGTTAGAATTGAGAGTTGAGAGATACAGCCTAATGTCTATTTCCCTGATGGTGAAACCAATAGAACTCAGAATGAATGACTTTCTAGTTAGCAGATCAGGGGATGGATTGCATAGCTAAGAAACGGTTTTCACTGACTAGGAAGAAAACTTGCAGTCTTAAAAACACTTTCCAAAGAATGTTATGGTTATAAAATACCAGACTACCACTAGAGGTCATCAGATATAGAAGTTCTAGGCAACTACCATATTTTTTGGAGTATAAGACACACCCTTTTCCCTCAAAAAAGAGGCTGAAAATCTGGGTGCATCTTATACACTGAATATAGCATTTTTGCCCCCTTCTCCAAAATGGCTTTGCATAGCCTTGAGGAGGCTTCCAGAGTGCCCTAAGGGCTGGGGAGGGCAAAAATGAGCAAAAAATGGGCCGTTTTTTGCTCAATTTTGCCCCTCCAGCGCCCATGAGCACTTTACAAGCCTCCTAAAGACTATTCATGCGTTCCCTTTTTAAAAACAAAAATAGGCCAATTTCCACGAAAGACAGGCTTTTTTGGAAGGTCTGCAGAATGCAAAACCTTTTTTTAATATGCCTCTTCAAAATCTTGGTGCGTCTTATACTCTGAAAAATATGGCATATTACAGCATTGAACAGTCATCCAGATTTTTGCTATGGTAGCAAAAATTATGGTATGATAGCTTTTGATTTTAAGTTACATTTAAGGGTGGGGACCTAATGTTAACAATGGTACCTCAAGATACACTATATTGCCAAAAGTATTCACTCACCCATCCAAATAATCAGAATCCGGTGTTCCAATCACTTCCATGGCCACAGGTGTATAAAATCAAGTACCTAGGCATGCCAACTGTTTTTACAAACATTTGTGAAAGAATAGGTCGCTCTCGGGAGCTCAGTGAATTCCAGCCTGGAACTGTGATAGGATGCCACCTGTGCAACAAATCCAGTCGTGAAATTTCCTCACTCCTACATATTCCACAGTCAACTGTCAGCTGTATTATAAGAACATGGAAGTGTTTGGGAAAGACAGCACTCAGCCACAAAGTGGTAGGCTACGTAAACTCGTCCAACATCAGTGTGTGACCTCACAAATGCACTTCTGGAAGAATGGTCAAAAATTCCCATAAACACACTCTTAAACCTTCCCAGAAGAGTTGAAGCTGTTATAGCTGCAAAGGGTGGACCAACACCATATTGAACCCTCTGGATTAGGAATGGGATGTCACTTACAGTAAGTTCATATGTGAGTAAAGGCAGGTGAGCGAATACTTTTGGCAACATAATGTATATGTCCCAAACACAACTTGGGTTTTTCCTAAATTAGCCAGACTAGTTCATTGATGGAAGACCAGGATGAAATACTGACCATAGGTTAGATTGGGCAGGGGGAGAACCATGATCAAGGTCTTTTATATCATTGTAAAGAAAACTACACTTTCATGTCTATGAAATTATCCCTCTGGAAGAAGACTCTACTTTTACTTTTTGATATTCCAAATCCTTATCTCTGGTATCTTGGCTTTCTTACTTGACTCCTTACTTGAAAACCTCCATGGAAAGTAACCAGATTATTATCATATACATATAACTGAGCCTCGGAGAAAAAAAATCTCGGCTATTGAGTGCTTAGTTTGATTTGAGAACAGCTGTTTATGGAAGTTTCCAGACTCTATGTAAATATTGATAGTGATTCATTATCGTGATAACATTATTATTTGCTCTGTTCATCCAGCTACCAGTTCAACCTGTTCATTTGCTGGGAAGACAGTTGTAACAGAGTGGATGCTACCAAAGGGCGTGTATGACTTGCACCAACATCTTAGGGAAATCTGGTCTCTATCTCAACCGTTAATAGCAACACAGAATCAATCCAAGAATGAACTGGAGGATTGTGTTGAAGGTCACACAGTAGTAAATGAATGAAACATTACAGATGGACTTGTGCTCCTATCAATGTTTGCTCCTTTGCAAGTCTGCCTCATTAGTGGGTGGGGTGGGGGAAGGAATGAGAGAGTAGCAACACGCATAACGTGTACCTCATCTTGTTTGGATGCCTATCTATTGAATCTGAACTAAAACTGTACGCAGTGGTTCTGTTTTGTGTGCTTGCATCTAGATGAACATTTGTTTAGGACAGGGGTCGGCAACCTTAAACACTCAAAGAGCCATTTGGACCCATTTCCCGCAGAAAAGAAAACACCGGGAGCCACAAAACCCTTCCCGTGCCTGACTATTTCCTGAGCGGCCACAAAACTAGTATATGTAGTTGAATTAAACATTCTATTTTTTTTCTGAAACTTTTCTTTTCTTCGATTTATCCATGGTTGGCCTACCAGGGGTTGAAAACCTTAATAAATCACGTCCCAGCGAGTGTCACACATTGACGGTTTTGATACATAGTTCGAGTGACAGGGAGCCGCAGCAGATGGATGAAAGAGCCATATGCGGCTCCAGAGCTGCGGGTTGCTGACCCCTGGTTTAGGACAATCTTTATAGGCATATTATATTTGTGCTCATCAAAATTTAGATGAATCAAAACGCTGACCCAAAATATATGCGTGCAGTTTAAATTCATAAGGGCACACTATGTTCCAAGGTGGTATTTGTCACAATTAACCTGCTTAAGAAATAAATGAAAACATTGTCTCTTCCCACCAATCCTGCTTTTGTAGCAAATTCCTCATGCGATCCTGCCATTACTAAAATAAATTCCTGGAATTCTTCCCTCCACTCTGCAGCGTTTTTTGTTTTAATGGTAAATTGCTCTTTAACTCAGCCAAGGTTGAGTATTTAGCAGCATACTTTGCCATGAATTCCAGAATACACAGTAGAAGAACTATTTGGGCACAAAAGGGATATGTATAAGCCCAAAATATAACCTTAATAGTCAATTTTTAAGGGAGTGGGGAATATTAAACTGAGTTTGGGTTTTGGCTGTTTGCAGTACCAGGTGAACTTAAATGAACTTCTTTAAGAAAGAAGTCCTACTGAACATAGCAAGACTTACTTCCAAAAAGTTAAGGAATTGCAGACTTTATAAATTCCGTTGGTCGATTAAAGATCACAAGCCAGACAAAGGTACAATCCCTTCCTTCCTTCCTTCCTTCCTTCCTTCCTTCCTTCCTTCCTCCCTTCCTCCCTCCCTCCCTCCCTCCCTCCCTTTCTTTCCTCCTTTTGCTAATCTATTTTGCTCTTTCTGTCTAGAAATGCTAATTCTGTTCTCGATCTACAGATGCCCAAACTTTTTCCCAATACCCACCCATCGTTGAATTCAGAGTATAGCCACATTCAGACAACCAGCACCTTCGGAAAGGCTCCATGCCTGGGGGGACAAAGTCGGGGAACTAAAGAGTCCAAGGCACGGCTCTACTTCCAAGCTGGAGCATTTCCAGGCCTTGCACGCGCACTGGGACGTGCCCAGCTGTCCCTGCCTCCCTGTCTGCCTGCCAGCCAGCCAGGGCTTCCGGGGGATGGGCGAAGAGGAGGCGAGAGCGGCGGGAGAATTGGTCTCCAGACTCAAACGGGTGGGAGGGGAAAGGAGAGAGGAACTCTGCCCCCCCCCCCGCACTTTTTTGTGGATTGGGATGTGGATTCCAAGCCAGACAGCCCTGTTTGTTCACACGCCGGGGCTTAACTGTGGGGATCTCGCTGGTGTTTTTAATAGACTCCTCAAGGGAGCAACTCCAGGCGCTTAATTGATGGCCTGGTGCTTAAGAGGTGCAACTTTGAAAAGCAATGTGGATTTCTTCTTTAGAGACCGGGCTTTTACTCCTTCTCCCCACCATCTTCTCTCTGCTTTCTTCTGCCTTCCCACTTTCCTGTCCCAAGAGCTCGCTCTCTTTCCAAGGTTGTCTGCGATAGAAAGAGAGAGAGAGAGGGAGGGAGGGAGGGAGGGAGGGGGAATGAGAGAGGGAGTGAGAGAGGGAGAGAATAAGGGAGAGGGAGAGGAAAGGAAAGAGGAGGAGAATGGGAGGAAGCGAAAGACGGGAGGATAGGGAGTGAGAGGCAGAGAATGAGAGAATGAGAGAGGGAGAGAATGAGAGGGAGAGAGAGGGAGGGAGGGCGGAAGAGAAAGGCGGGGAGAGAATAAGAGAATGAGAGAGGGAGAGAATAAGGGAAGGGGAGAGGAAAGGAAAGAGGAGGAGGGTTGGAGGAAGAGAAAGACAGGGGACAGGAAAGAGAAAAGAGAATGAGAGAGAGAAGGAGGGCGGGAGGAAGAGAGAGAGAATAAGAGAATGAGAGAGAGGGAGAGAATAAGAGGGGGAGAGAGGGAGTGGGAGGGAGGGGGAGGGAGGGAGGGAGAGGGAAAGAGAGAGATCACAACCATCACCCTCTTTCCATTTCTGACCGACCAAGGCATGCAAAAAGCTCCTGGAAAGGAATAAATGGTCACGCAGAGCCAGAAGGAGAAAGAGAAGGAGGATGAGAAGGGAAAAAGAAAAAAGAGTATCCCCTTAAAATGAGGCGCAGGGGGGGGTATCATTTCCTGCACTCCTCTACCTGCTGGCCTGAAAACAAGGTTCTCTCCCAGTTTAGACAATAAAACGCAAGCTTTTTTTGTGTGTGGTGGGGTGAGGGGTGGAGAGTCAATCAGGGTTCACGAATCGAGTTAACCAGATCAGAATCCAGCACGAGGGTTCATTAGGTTCGATGTATGGTCTAATCCAGGTGCATTTAGGCTCCATTGCCATGAATGAGATTACAGATAGACACTAATAAGGCTGCGGTCCTGAAGCCGGTTATGTGGGAAGAAAGTCCCACTGAAAATCATGGGGTTGAATTCTGAACATGGGACCAGTCTATAAACTGCAGGCCTTCCATCCCTGAATGGGAAATTAAGCAAACGCCCTGATTTCTCCGAAACTTGTTTCTAAAAAATCTCCTTGATACCGGAGACCTAGAAATCTCTGTTTAAGGCCCATCACTGCATCCCCAAATGAATGGGCCACACTAGAAATACTTTTGAATGAACAGAATGGGCGAAAAAGAGGAGGGGGTCTCCAGGAACTCTCTTCTGGTTCTTTATTAAAGTGCTGGTCACAATCGGATTAATAATTACCATTATTTTAAACACTGGGCACGTAGGAGAACAGCCGTCATAAATATCTCCCAGACCCTTTCATTCCCCAATCTGAAGTGTTGACAAGAGTGAATCAATCGACAGCAAACTCCTGGCGATGCAAATAAGGTGATAAGGAAGAAAGTCCCCGTTTCGGCTGCCTTTAGCTTCCCCACCCTTGCGCCCGCCCTGAGGTTGGAGTTGGGGTGAATGCAGGCCACTCGACCTTCCCCACTCCTCACCCTCAAGCCTTCCCCCACTCTGAGACTTCCTACCTTCGAGCCTTTCTAATGCAGGGGTCTCCAACCTGGGCCACTTTAAGACTTGTGGACTTCAACTCCCAGAGTTCCTTAGCCAGCTTTGAAAATCCACAAGGCTGAAAGTTGCCAAGGTTGGAGACCCCTGCTCTAATGTGTTCGACAGCCAGACTCAGATGGGAGTGGGCAAGCTTGCTATCCCACGCATCTGGAGGGCGCCAGGTTGTGCCCAAGCTGCATCTAAGATGACATTCAGGAAAGATCGATCTTCAGCTGTGATTTTTGGACTGTCAGTATTCAAACTTTGAAATTTGACAGGCGCGCGTTTTCCACTGGATCCCGGCTACTTTTTTTTTTTACTCCGTCGTATATGTCACCTATGTTTTTAGTGCTGGTTCCCCCTCCCCCTCCCACAGATCAACCCAAACAGCGACACATTTAGGCTTTTTACGCTTCCTTGAAACCGGAAGATTATAATCTCAAGGGACTCAGAATATTTCCCGCGCGGGTGAATTCGGAAGCTTCCGTATTTTGAGTTTTGGGGCGGGCAGTCCATTTTTCTTGGTCCGGACACTGAGCCCACGCGTGTTTGAGGGCCTATTTTTGCAGGCGATGAGCTATCAAATCAGCCTTCCCCGAACCCTATTAAGTGGCGAAGGGTTTGTGGGCGGAAGGGAATGGATGCGTAACTGGTCAAGCCAAAAATGGGCGGTTGAGTAAGTTTCCTGCTGCTGCATTTGTAAGTTTGCTTGGGCAGAGGCGACTTCAGGTACTGGACATTTCCGGCTTCCCCCTTGCAGTCTTCCTCCTTTCAGTTCCCCTGCCCTTCCTCCGCTGTCCCGAAAGATAAGGGAGGGGGAGGCTTTCGTGTCCAGGCAAGGGTTAGTCCGCTGTGGAAAATAAGAAAAAAAAAGGGAGGGGAAAAAGAGAAGTTGCTTTGTAGGGTCTGGCCATCACCAGCGATGGACTTTAGCTGGGATCTTTCTCTCCCTGCTATTCGGCTGCGATGCGGAGCAGAACAAAAGCAGGGATTTGCTGTTTGCTGTGATTATTGATAAAGTTACAACATTAGCAAAATCGGCAGCCTCCCCCCCCCCCCAAAAAAATCTGGGCATCCGGGAAGAGGCGGGAATGTTTTTGGGTCTGGGTTCTCCAATCCTTTTGACCACGTCCGCTGTATGCGCGTTGGATCTTTTCTTTTCTCTTTTTCTCTTTTTCTCTTTTTCTCTTTTTCTCTTTTTCTCTTTTTCTCTTTTTCTCTTTTTCTCTTTTTCTCTTTTTCTCTTTTTCTCTTTTTCTCTTTTTCTCTTTTTCTCTTTTTCTCTTTTTCTCTTTTTCTTTCTTTCTTTCTTTCTTTCTTTCTTTCTTTCTTTCTTTCCTTCCTTCCTTCCTTCTTTCTTTTTATTTATTTCTTTCTTTTCTTTCGATCCTCATTTCGTGTTTGTGTTAGTTTTGTTTTAAATCCTTTTAGCTTTTGCCTGTATCTCTGTCAGAACCTCCCGGCTCAGAGAGCTGGCGAGGTTCATTCATCCTGATTTGCGTCATCCTGCCGCAGACATGATACAAAGCGTAATCCGGAATGATTTTTTAAGAACCAGTAGTTTTCCAGATCCAAGTAGATCCACCTCGCTGGGAAGCCAAAGGTTGTAACCAATTGCCACGCCGTCGCCGCCCCCCCTCCCCGAAAGGAAAAAACAAATCCTCAGCCGCCCCAGCCTAGCCCGCTTATTTCCCCCCTCCCCCACTGCCGGTCCACAGGGGAATCGAGGGTCATTAGGGGTGGGGCCGGCATCGATTTGGGGCAAAGGTCTGTTCCCCTCTAATTAACGGAGGACTCTCGTTTAAAGGGGGCGGAGGGAGAAAGAGACCAAAAAAAAGTGAGGGAGAAACGTTAGGCTATTTGATCATTTTATTGGTCAGTTATTTGTACTAGGCACACTCCGGCCAAGGTTCAGAACTTGTAAAGCTCCAGGTTTAAAATGGCTGGCAAGAAAGGCAAATTTGCCACGGGGATTTAATTCCGAAGGTTTCCGCGAGGTTCCCTCCAGACTTCAGAGCAACCTCTATTTTAAAGGCTTCTTTCAATTTCTTTCGTGGAAAGTCAAGAGAATCTGACCTCTTCTGGATCGAATCCACTCGGGTATTGGTTGATTCGATCCATGAAGCAAATGACAGACCTTCGTTCTCCCGGTCCTGGAAAACACACTTCGTTTTTGCAAGACTTGCACTTTATTTATAACCTCCTCCTTCATGCCGCTATGCTAGAGAGAGAGAAAGAGAGAGAGAAAGAGAGAGAGAGGCAGAGAGAGAGGAGAAAATCGGGCATTTTCGAAGTTTTCAGGCCCTAATTAAGATTTCAGGGGCTTTAAAAAAAACCGAAATAAGATTCTTTCTCCCTTTTTAAACAACAGGTTGGATAAGAGCTAAGTATTATTTTTCTTTAGTACTTGGGAAATCCTCCCTGGGAAATTCGCTCAAAATTTACAAAAAAAAAAATCCAGACCAAACTGTATGCTGTATATTTTACTCCCATGAAACACATTTTTTTTTCAATGTTGTCTGAAAAGGAAAACACTAAGTATACGAAAATGTTATACACGGGTATGTTTTACATTGCAGTTTCAAAAGTCACCATTGCATCCACCAGAGGTACTATTCTAAAAACTGATATTCACACAATGGGACTTCCTTTTTAATAATAATAATAATAATAATATTAATAATAACATGTTAGAAACATACAGTGTTGCATTTAGTACACTATATACATTCCCTTGCTCGCAAGCGGAAAAGAAAAAAGAAAAACAAATCCCTACTCTCTTGTGTAACATGCTTTATTTTAAAGCCTAACTTTTTAAAAACACTGTGGAGATATTACTAACAACTGCTTTTATAAAATTAATTTTGACATTTCAATATATATATACATCCTTTCCCGTCATTTTTTTCCTTTTAATGTTAACAATGCTAAACATAAAAAATAACAAGCTTATAGGAACATTAAAATGTCATACCATATCCAGTCAAACGTTTGTCCGTATTTTATATATATTTATAATAATATATGTCCTTGTCTCGGTTGGGAACATTTCTTTCCCATTTTTTTCTTAAAAAAAAAAAAAAACCTCTTTCCATTTATTTTAAGGAGCCGAAAAACACCCTTTAAAAAGCAAAGAACGCCGTAATTTCAAGGGTTTCCCTTCTCGCCCTCTCCCCTCCGCCTGGGTAGATTAAATTCGGCCCTCTAATTGCTCCTCCTCTCGCTCGTTCTCCCCCACCCGCCCCAGCGCCCGTTTGCTTTGGATGGAAGGTTCGTGTCCTTAAGATGCCGAAGCCAAGAAGCCGCCTTCGTCCCTTCCGACGGTCACGCACGATTGCCGGCTTTCTTCCCCGCCCTCCTCCCCCCTCCCACGCAGCAACGAGAGCAGCCACCCCGAAGCCCGGCCGAAGAGGCTGGCTTCTTTTTCTTTCTTTCTTTCTCTCTCTCTCTCACACCGGCCTGTCCACGGCGTATTGGCAGGCGCTCAGGTTGGAGGCCGGGGTCTGGACGCTGGCGTAGCCGAAGCTGGAGTGCTGCTTGGCTTTGAGTCTCAGGCTGGCCAGGCTAGAGTTACACGTGTCCCGGTAAACGTAGGGAGGGGTCGGCGGGGCGTAGGGGCAGGCGGGCGTGGGCACGGCCGAGTTGAGCGAAGGGTTGCTCAGGTTGTTCAAGTTATTGAGGCTGTTGAGGCCGGAGCCCGGCACGCCGGCCACCGCCGAGGGCACCATGCTGGAAGACATGCTCATGGACGAGATGGAGTTGGGGGGCGAGAACATGCTCTGCGAGGACAGCGGGTTGACGTTCATGGAGTTGAAGAAGGGGAAGCTCTTGGTGGAGAGCGAGGCCGAGGTCAGCCCCTTGGCGGCCCAGTTATTGTACGAGTAGCCCGGGTACATGTCGTCGTAGGGCTGCATCAGCCCGTTGAACTGCGGCCCGAAGCCGTTCTTACAGAGTTCCGCCTGCTGGTTCCGCTCCCGCTTCCGCCATTTGGCCCGCCGGTTCTTGAACCAAACCTTAAGGAGAGGGAAGAGAGAGGGAGGGAGGAGGAGGGAAACAGAGCGAAGGAGAGAAACTGGTCACTGCGGGGAAACCAAAGGACCCTAGCATGCTCCCCCTCGCCCTCTCAGCCCACCGCGACCCCCACTACGGGGCTTCCCGGGCTCCCTGAGGGAAGGGAGGGGGCGAGCGAGCGAGCACCACAAACCAGAATTCCCCCCTCACCCGTCCCACCCATAGACACACTTCTTCCTCCCCCCCCCTCCAGCTCCAGCCTCGGACTTTTACTCATCCAGGTTTCTATTCGACCAACAATCTTTCTTTTTTTTCTTTTTTCTTTTTTTTTTAAAAAAGGCCCTCTTAAAAAGTCCTTCAAGCTGAGCCTGTAAACACCCGATCATCCGCCTTCTGATGCGATAAATAAAACCTTTCAAGGCTCCTTTACAGGGGGGAGAGGGGAGGAAGAAAGAAAAAGACTCTTAAAGGTTGTCCGAACGTGAAACGCGTGAAATGTACCGTTATTTATCTAGCAAGGGGCCTCTTCGGTTTTTTTCGAGAGAGGGGCACCGCTGAAAATCTTTGCATCCTCACGACCACAAGACAGATCTGGCGCTCAACCTCAAGCCCCCCTTCCAAGAAAGCTTTCAGTAACCTGCACGGAAATGTCCGGGCTGGGCTCTCAGAGTTAAAGGCCCAAGTAATCCCAGTAAAACAGAGCGAAGTTCTGTGGGCAGAGAGACCTTCCCCCTCCCGCCCCGAACGCCATTTCCTCAGATTTCGCTGAGGTCAGCACGGAAAACCTGTTTCGCCCAAGGACGCTACTACACCTTTCGCCCAAGCTGGTCCACATGGAGTGTGAACAGTTTTGTTCCCCCGGCCTTCTTAACATCTGCGTGGCTACGTAAACAACCCAGTCTACTCTGGCATTTACATTTCGGATAATAAGCACACAACAACTCGCCTATACGCGCTGAATCTGAAAACAAATGGGCTTTTCCAGAAAGCGGCCAAATTTCCCTCTCCTTAAAAGGGACAAAAATGCTTATCCGCAGCTGACTTTGGAGACAGGGAGGACTTTGACAAAAGGTATGTTGAGGTCCGAAGGCGAAGACCGTTCCTAACCAAATCTGAGACCTAGCCAAGAAAACGTCCTGTGCATCTGCTGGTTGATTTTCACCCCGCTTTTGTGCCCCCCCTCTTCTCTCTCCAATTTTAAGATCTTAGAATAAGAGGTATCAGATGAACATTATAAAAGTTCTTCCTTAGTGAAGACACTAAGACACTTACATGCCAATGATGTGGATTTATTAAAGGCTTGGTCTTTCTGCCTGTCTCTTTCTTTCTCTCCCCTCCCTCCCTCTGCTCTGCAGTTCATTCAGTTTGATCCGAGTGGTAATCTTGAACAAAAGGAATATATGGCTCATTCTTTTTCTCCACTCCAAACCTCTAACTCCCCTTCCTTCCTCCAACGACTCTAGAAGTCTAAGGCAAGGAAGTTAATCCGCTTTTAACACCTATTTTTCTACCCAGGAGAGGAAGAACGATCCTCGCGATGATATTAATAATCCAGGAGCAATTTTAAATCCGGTGAATGATTTTCTCTCCAGCAGCCCGGTGGAAAAAAAATAAGAAGTCAACCTAAATATATTTCGGCTAGGAAACCTTCTAATAAACCTTTTACCTTAACGGCTGGTGACAGGAGCGTCTTTCTTTCATGTGCTAATCATTAGTAGAGCTAAGCCAGGGCCGGGCCGGCTGCTTCCCTGCGCTTTTGCCAAATTTTGCTCTCTCTTTCTCGACGCGAGAAAGGAGGACGGGCGCCTCCGCCGCCAAGACAAAGGCGACAGGCGCGCGCCTCTTTCTCCAATCCACATTCCCAGCTGCCTGCTCGGCCCACCCGCCTCCTGCGACCTTCCGATGTGGATTGGAATGGCCAGTCTGCTCTTGGGTTGACCCCACGCGAAAGTTCGCTTTAACCGGGGACCCGCCGGGCTCCAACCCCTCCCCCGCATGCCACGCCAACCGAAGTCTAGGCCGCGCTTTGTACCGCTCTGCGCCCCTGAAACTCTGCAGAGGCGGCCACTGCAGACAACCTGCAGGGCGGATCGTGTTTCCGCCATCTGCAATGGAGGTCAGGGCGTCTCTTCAAGGCCCCAAGAGCAGAGCCAGGCGCTTTTGGAGCAGGGGATCGGCCGAGGTTGGTTTTTTTGTTTATGTTTTAGGCGTTTGGGACAATCCGACAAGTTGTTGTAGAGTAAAATCAGTGTAGAGGTGGTTTACTGCAGACTGGAGCCATCATAATACCTATAGTACAGTTGAATATCTGAGGGTGTGATTGCATCGTCCATTAGAAGACAAACACACGGAAGAAACTTGCCTAGAATCCCAACAGCAAAATCTCAAGAGTAACAATTTTATTCTTTAGAACGAAGCAAAAGGTCGTTAAAGGACCCCGGAAGGTGGCTTCGATAGATCCCTGTACCGCGTTGTTTCCGAAAGGACAAGAAAAGGACTTCATTCGAGACCATCTTAATTGCAAGGGTTTCGGTTTAAATGGTTTGAACCACAGGAATTCTGGGTTCAATGGACTGAGGAAGCCAAAAGGATCAGCTACCTCCTTACTGTGCCATATTTCCTCCCCAGTCGCTTGTTGTTTATTTGTACGAAACCTTGAGTCCTTCCTATTTTTCATTTAAAACAACTTTGGGATGTGTATTCGCTCTGAGCGTGGCAATTAAAAGGGATTCCTCAAAAGGACGGCAGGAATGGATTTCGGCGTTCATTTGTCTTTCCTAGATTAAATGGAGACCAATCCATCCATACCTTCCTTTTCACATTGCAAAGGCAACATTTTTTTCCGTAAATATGGATAACTTCGTCACAAAACAAAGTATCTACTCTCCTCAATAGATACTCAACGTATCTACTTTACACTCTACTTCTTAGTGGCAAAAGTTTGGAAAGAAAGGCGGTTAAAGGTGGAGCAAGTAGTAGGACTGCATTCAAAAGTCCTCCCTTTTCACAACAATTGTTTTTGGAAAGTCTCTTTCATTTTCATCCAAGAAAACAACTGTATGGTTTATCACCACTCCTTTTTTAAAAATACAAACAGCTCCCGCTCCCTCTCCCATGTGTGTGCGCCTCCATGAATGCGTATATGTGTGTGTGTGCATGAAACAACAGCAGCGACAACACTGAAACAAGCTGACCTCTGCTTCTCCGGACATCTCTGCCCCCTTCCCTTCTTTTCACTGGCTTCCACTGAAACTGGTGAAATGAAGTAAACTGAATTTACTTCCACTTCAAGTAAACCTTGGAATCAAATCCAAAGGTTCGCTTACCAACTTTCCTGACTCCGAGCAGTAGTAATTATTCAAACCCTTTTTAGAGTTTGAGAGTCACGACTAATCCCATCGAATTAACAGGCCCCCCATCTACGAATTTCTGCCTGAAAACCTAAGCTCGGTTTGCACAGGGAGAAGTCGAGCCGCACCGGATTCCATCTGATTTTCCTACCACGAGTAGTTCTGAACTACAACCTCAATAGAAAAAACGGCCCTCCCCCTTCCTCTCCGGCGCATGGGGGAAGCTTTCCCCCCTCCCTTTCTTTCTCCCCCCCCTCCGGCTGAGCTGCCTGATCCTGTCGGATTTGAGGGGCTTTTAGACGGAGCCATAAATCTAAGGCGAGAAGAGGGACGGGGAATAAGCCACCAGAGTTGTGAAAGCGGAGGGAAAGGAGGGGGGTGGGTGGGAAGAATGCGGAGAAGGGAGCGTCGCGGGGCCTGGGAAGGCGGCCGAGGCCTGGCGCAGTTTGGGGCTGGGCGCACGTCGGAGCCTGCCCCGAGCCGCTTTCTTGGCGCAGGTCCCCTTTGCTCCTTCGCATCCCGTTCAGAACACGCCGCACAGTGTTCGGCGCCATCCATCATCTTCGGAGGGGAAGGCAATCCGTCAGGGGCCTGACAGAGAACCGAGGAGCTGCGCCGGGCCAAAAAGCCCGCCTCGCTGGAGGCGAAATCGAAAGCAGCGGCCGCCGCCTCCTCCTCTCCCCGCAAAGTCCCGCCCAGCGTCCCCACCGCGCCTCGGCGCTCTCTTACCCTGACTCTGGCCTCGGTGAGGTTGGTCCAGACCGCGATCTCCTCCCGCGTCGACATGTCCGGGTAGCGGTTGCGTTGGAAGGTGGCCTCCAGCTCTTGCAGCTGCTGGCTGGTGAAGTGAGTGCGTTGCCGTCGCTGCCGCTTCTTCTTGGACGGATCTTCGGCGCCCGCGTCCTCATTCTTGCTCGGCTGACTTTTCTCTTTCTCTGCCAAAGGAAAAAAAAAGCAGCTTCGGGTCAGGGGCCCGTCGGGGAAGAGGAAAAGGCGAGGCGCGGCGGCGGCAAAGTGAGAAGTCGCCCCCTTCCCTCGGTCGGCTCCGCAGGCCAGCGACTGGAAGCCCACGCGAGCCAACTGTGGGAAAGGGCGAATCCCTTTCATTTCAGCCAGCGCCGCTGGAAATCAAGGGGAGTCGGCATGAAGGAGCCACAGCCACGGCGGTATGACTTAAAATAAGTAAGAACCACTTAAAAAGAAAAACCAGGCGTGTACCTATCCACCATCAGATAGTTTTTGGTGAGAAGAAGCAGAAATCTGCTTATAAAATGAAGGCGCTTCCTTCCCAGGATAAACAACCCAACTGAGAATGGAAAAGCGCCCCCTCATCCTTGGCGCGCGTCCGCAAGAAGACTGCCCCACGGGCGAGAGTGGCTTCCTTGTGCTGTGGATTCTCCCAGATTTTGGAAAAGATTGTACCATGGGCTGAAAATGGGAAAGGAAGGGAAAAGAAAGGGGGATTCCCACGGTACAAAACTACCTGCTTAGACTTGGAACGTGGGTTGTGTAAATTAATCCCTGAGCGTTCAAACGGCCAGGTCCAAGCAGGTTTGCAGCGATTATTCCAGGGATGGCTCACCCCTTCTCCCTTAAAGCATATGGTTTTGTTGCAATTAAATCTATAACCGCCGTTGGTTGTAGTGGGATAGTACAAGTCTGAACTGACAAATCTTCTAGAATATAGAACAAGGGTCTCCACAACCTTGGCAACTTGAAGACTTTGTGGACTTCAGTTCCCAGAATTCCCAAGCAGCATGCAGTACGCTCCATTGCTCTGGGTTTAAGGTACCTAAATATGCAACACAAACGTCCTTTTTCAAAGGACAGACAGATTTTGAAAAAAACCTAGTATTTATTATCTTGCATATTCTTACATTTTTTTCCAGACATGCCCACTTTGGGGACATCCAGGAATTATATCAAATAGTAGGTCGCAAATGGGAGAGTTGATCTCGACTGATACAAACAGCCGAAAAGAATAAATGGCAAATATATCAAAAACCGCAATGGGACTGAGAATCCTATCAGGAGCAGTTGTTTTACACACAGCAGCACGTTTTATGTACAATAAGAACTGCGGCAAATATCTACAATCATATAAAGATAGATACCCTGCTCTCTTTAGGTCTCAAGAGTGTCCTTTATATAAATTAGCAAATTTGAGTTATGGATTGACCTCAGTATAATTTGAGGTGGTCACGCTAAACCTGCTGTATTCGACTCAGCAGAAGGTCAACTGTACCCGTGGATTTAGCCCCAAATAAATAAATAAAATTAATGTGGCGTTAACCCAAGACTTTGTGGTTGAACCCGAACTATAAAGCTGATCGTGTTTAATTGCAAATAAATCAATTTTAAGTCCGCTTCAGTTCTTTCCTTCTCCCTGGGCTAAAATACTGTACATTGCATATTCTGACAGATAGTTCTGAGCTCTTGCACACACGAGCAGTTGAATTCAATTGCAGTTGAATTCCATGCACATTAATTCTCAAATACATCCAGTTGATCTCAACAGGACTTACTCTTGAGTAAGCACAGACAGGAGTGGCGTTTGTCTTTCAGCAGCATTTTCAGCAGCAAAATTTCCCAATTGCAGCTATATTGGAAAGCTTCAGACACTTGCAGGGAGGCTTACAACCGCTTGCAATCACATTCATTTCACTATTCTCAGATTTTGGACACGTCGTTATTTCAAGAGTCCCCCCCCCCGGTCCTCCCCCCTTTAGTTTCCAGTAAGGAAAGAGTTCAAATTGTGACTCTTTCAGAAGAGAGATAAACTCTGTTTAAATCAGGTGATACCCCTGGGAATTGTGGCTCTGATTTTTACCTTAGCGGGGCCGACCTCCTGTTGGGTTTCCTGCCGGGGCCACCTTCTCTCCCTTGCGAATATCAAGGTTGGGCCAGAAGATGGAATATAAAAATTGTCCCCATTCTTTGCCCTCTCCAGTCCAACACAGCAAATACCTGACGAGATCGGATTCGCCTTCTCCATCTTAAAGGGAGTGGAGAATTGGTTTTTGTTGTTGGTGGTGTTCCTTTGAAGTTCTCTCTACCTTTCTAATTTGTAGCTATGGGAAGAACAGATCAGGTCCATTGGCCATTATCCCCCCCCTCTTATACACACACACGTCCGTTGCCACTGTACAATAATAGGGGAAGAGCGTCTCTAAAACGAGAAGCCGGAGGAAGTTAGAGGCTGGGTTGGGGGAAAGGAGCGCCTACCTGCGGCCTCGGGGCTGGAGGTGTCGGAGATGGTGTGAACCTCCAGCCGGTGTTTGGCTGACTCCAGGGCCGATCGCGGCTGGCCGGGGGTCAGGGCTGAAGCCATAACCAGAGCCGGCTGTTGTTGGTGGTGATGGTGGTGGTGGTGGTGATGGTGGTGGTGGCAAGACGAGGAGACGGAGGAGGAAGAGGAAGAGGAAGGGGAGGTGGAGCAAAGCTTATTCCCGGCTCCCAAACGCTCCAGGCTGAGCGGTTCTTTCAGGCAGTTCATCGAGCGTCGCCAGCCAGCTAACCAGCCAACCCGGGCGGCCGGGGGCTGCGTGCTGGCGGAGAAGAACCCCGGCGAGGGAGGGTGAGCCGCTGCCAGAGGCAGAGGCTGCCGCAGTCGGTGGCCCAGGAGCAGCGGCTGCTTCAACCCCCTGGCCAGATTTCGCTCCTTCCCGGCCCCTTCAAGCAGGTAGGCAGTCAATCAATCAATCAATCCTGTCCGGACCTCAAGGCAAGGGCGCTCCCCGGCCGCCCCCCTCCGCCGAGTCCCCCCTCCGCATCGACCACTGCAAAGCCAAGGCTCCCGCGGCACCAGCGCCCCCGCTGGGAGAGCGTGGCCAACCTGAGCCCTAGACTCCCAAGGCGGACAGCAGCGGCGCAGACCATGAATAATCACCCCGAGCGGGCTCGCGGGACGATCAGGCGCAGGTAGAGCGGGGTAGATCCAAAGCAATCGGTCCGTCGGTGGGCTGCAAAAGAAGCAAGCAAGCAATCCCGGAGCGAGCCGCTGGCGTTCTGGCCCGGCGGTGGCCGCGACTTCCCTTCCCTTCTCGGGCGCTCGGAGAGCCCGGCTCCTCACTGGCTTCCCTGTTTGCCTAACGTCTTAAAGCCAGAGGCCGCCTTCCCGGGCCAGCGGTTATCAGCCGGCCCCTTTCCCTCTCCCTCCTCCCAGCCTTCCCCCCCGCGATCCAGACTCGCTCGGAGGCCGAGACGGACGCGGGGCGCAGCCAATCGGAAAGCGCAACGCCCCGGCGCAGGCCTATAATAAGGGACAGCCTATCAGGAACTCTGGGCAAGGCTCAATGGAAAGCTTCGCTGTTCTTTTTCTCTCCCCCCCCTCCCCTCGCAAACCCCTTCTCCCTCCAGTCAAGTTTTCGAGCTATGCGTTGCAAGTCAGCAAAGGGAAAATTGGAAAATCTAGGGGGGGGGGAGGAAATCCGTCGACGAGGCAATCTTCTTATTACCTAAGCTTTCATCCTGGGGGGGGGGGGGAGCTTTCTCCTGCATTTATTTCGAAGATGCCTGCAAGAAGTCTTGAAGCCGCTCAATAACCTCAATGTAGAAGGCTACGAGCTTCACAATCGCTCCCTAGAACCACACAAAGGATTTCCCCCCCTCTTAGATTAAAAGAAAGCAGGTATCCCGGAGGGGAAACGCAGCCTGGAGAGTTTTTGCGATGATCTCTGACTTTGGTTTCAGTGACGCAGAAGAGAAAAACTACACGTTTTTTACTTTTTAGAACATGCCAAAGTAAGCGAGAAAGAGACGGTCGTGGGGAAAAGCGTAGAGATAGTTCTATCCGCTTAGGACCTCTGTGTAGTTCGCGGCTGTCAATTATTATTACACTGAATACACACAGTGTAATAAATGTCCCCATTAACTGTTGCAATGCTATTGTTTAAAATCCTCCCCGGTGACTTTAAACCACCACCGATGATTTTCACTGATCCTTTATAACCGTCTGCCCATCGGATTCTAAAAGATCTTTGTACTAATCCTAAACACATTTCATTCTTTTTGCTGGTAAGACTGCAAAAATTTGAAGCTAGTACCCATCCAACACCGGAACAGACAGACGTAATTGGCGGTTGAGCCCCTGTCCCCTCCCAATAAAACAAAAAAACTAAGATATGGTTTGTCTTAGTTTAATATGCCACTGCATTTTCGCCCTTTTTCAAAATAAACAGTCCCTAACGTCCTTTTGCTATCTTTCATTTTACAATAACGAAAAACAAATTGTAGTAAGAAGAATGAAAAAAAATCCCTAGAAATAAACCAGATGCTGAAAACTTTTAATTTGATTCTCGCTTGGCCCTTAAAACAAGCCAGGTGAGGGTCCATAGTCACGGAGACTCGCCTGCAGAGACAGGACCTTAAAAATAAATAGGTTTTATTGAGGCGTCATCGGGATTTAACACTACGCGTTTTACTCTGCTGGAATTATGTTCCCAACCCGCAAATGCAGCCTTGCAACTTGTGACAAATTTGCGTCTTAAATCTCTGACACAAATACAGGCACTGGAGCCAGCCTGCCTACACAGGAGCAGCCCCCCCCCCCCCATCTCAGTGAACAAAACTAAGTACAAACAGAAATGCTCTCTCCGCAGGTGAAATGGGCTATTCTTTCTTTTCGGTGTTTTTTTTAAAGGGTGGTGTTATATTACAACCTTTAGGGAAAGGCACAAATAGAATCTCGGGTAGATTTTGCTTCTAGCCGGGCTGGGAAACCGTATCTATTCTTTAGTCTCTCCCCTTGGAGAGTGCGGGGCAATGTGAATACCACAAACCGAGGCTGTTTTTCTCTCCGTCTCGCAACCCCCGTTGGTACCGTTGGTTACTTTAAAAGGTGCTTTGCGTTCTTTCCTTAACAATCCGGAGGAAATAAAATTCCCCATTTTTTTCACTCTGGATTCCCAGTTATTAAATCCGTGGAGTTCTCAGCAGCGGTAGCAGGAGGATCGACTCAGCCGGGTGGGTAAAAGAGCTGAGACTCGCAGGATTGGACCCCGGTTTTCGGGATGCAAGCCACCCAGCCCCGTTTCCATCCCCTCCCCTTTATGGAGGGGACGGTGCCCGCCCCTTTTGTCGCCTTCCCCGCTAAAACCCACGTAGAATTTTAGCAGTATAGCTAACGAAAAAGCAGGTCTCGTTAATTTACATGCGGCTCATTATCCGCTCATTAAACGGCGGCGCTTTATCCCTGCGATTTGGCAGCGACCTGCCTCTCCTCGGGACCCCTCAGCGTTTGGATGCAGACACTTGTAGTGGGTTTTAAGCTGATAAGACTCTAATTTGCTTAAGTCTTTTAAATAGGGGCTTTCGACGATTCTCGCTCTTTTCTTATTGGATTGCCTCTAATTCCCCCAAGATCATAAAGTATATGTATAAAGTAAATAGTTTCTCCCTAAGCACCGCCAGTAGATGACCTATAAGTAAATCAATAAGAATCCGGAGCTTTTCTCCACAATTTGTTTACTAACCATAGCCCGATTCTCCTTAACCTCCCAGGGCTGCTACACACGCCGCGTAAATCCCTCCAAGCTCTTATTAAAGCAAGGGACGGCGCGACCGCGGCAGAAACTACTCCGTAGTAGCAGCAGAGTGGAGAACAGGAGGCAGAAAATGCCGCAACTCCCCCCCCACGACTCTACACCCAAAAGAGAATTTCTCCCCCAACTTGGGGAAAGGGAGCAAGAAGACACGAATGAGCTGGAGAAGGGCTAGCCTAGATCCAGCCCTTTGAGGTTGGGTGAAGGAATTATATCACCTTTTCTCTCATCAGATTGAAGATGCCCCTTTACGCTCAAAGGGACAACCCAAGAGCACCCTAACTCTTGTATTTAAAGCAATCCTAAAGATACACCTCGGTCTGCCGTTAAATTAGGAGGGAGGGGGAAACTAATCCAGCTGACTTTGTATTGACAAAGGGCGATTACAGTAAAGCTACACAGAAGGAGATACACCAAGCTCAGTACTTTCGCTGGTAAGAAACCAGCGCTTGCCCTCCGTAATCCTAAATATATCTACTACACAGAAGTCGCTGCTGTCAGTGAGACTCCCAGTTAAGGGAATGTTAAGAAGGCTGCCTCGCCAGTTTTGAGTTCAGAAGCTGAAGTGGAGACGTGGAAATGCCAGTTTTAGCACTTTTTAAACGAAACCCAGGCGCAATGCTACGGCTACTACTCCTGAGAAAAATGCAGATCCCCTGGATTTAAAGAAGACTAGCCATGGCAAATCAACAAGAGAGGTGTTTAAACCCGGTTCAAGTTGAATTAATGGCTTTACATACGTTACACAATAGGGCCCAGTAAATTGTACATGGTGGTCTGAATTGGGAAGAGTGTTACCATGCATAGAAATTGTGCAGCAGCAGACCCCAGCCTGGTGCCCATGCGTGGGTTGGGTTTCAACCCTTATAATCTCATTGACATTTCAACACGTTTTGGAAGGCACTAGGTTCGGAAAGGCTCCTGCAGGAATTTCTCTATCTAGTTGAAGTGAGGGCATGACAGCCTGACGTCCTACAATTCCTACCATTGAAAACCTCCTTGAGAATCTGGATTTAATCATCTAATCTAATCTTTCAGATCATGAAATATCTAATTACTCTTATCTGATAGCAACTCTCAAACAGAAGCCATTCACAACCTCCCTCCTATTTTGAAGTGGATTACTAGGGTTGAACTTGGATCCTTTCTCTAGAAAAGGACCCACACTTTTACCATTAACTTGAGCTATCTTCTTCCAAAACCCCAGCCATGGGAAATGGGAATTCATATTTTGTTTTTTTTAATGTTTTTATTAAACATCACTAAACGTCCATTATACTCCTTTTATCCATACATGTATACCTTTATGTATATATCTACATCCACCTATATCCATCCATCCATCCATCCATCCATCCATCCATCCATCCATCCATCCATCCATCCATCCATCCATCCATCTACACACACACACACACACCATCTACTAATATGGTAATTTATACTTATATTTATTCTATACATATTACTCTTTCGATGTACTTATTTCTATACATCTTATATCTATCTATGTACATATATTCCTCTTATAACTATTATTCTGTACTATTTTATATACAATATATCTTACATTCCCCCCCTCTTGTTAATTATGCGGTTTTATGATTGTTTTCTAATTTCTTAATCTTTTTCCCTTTAATGCTTTCTTATTCATTGCATCTTTCCTCTTAGCCATTTGTACCATAAATTCCATATTTTCTGAATGGCTATACCCCCATCCAGACTTCCCCCACAAAGACCAGCAGATAGCAGAAAGTAGCATCCAACACAACAAATTTAAATCAAGGATGATAATGAAAGTATTGATAATACTAATGATAAACAGGGTCTGCTTCTGGGCAAAAATCAGGGAAGGAAATGGGCAGTTCGAAAATGTGAAAAACAAACACACCAAGAGAGATTGATTCTGAAAGACACGGTTGGCTTCCCATATCATATTTGCTCAAAACAAGTTTACTATTCCATCATTCTGGGTTTTCAGAAAGCTAGACTAGTGTAAGTGATTGATGGTTTAATGTGTCATGGGAATTTGTTCATTGCTTTAAGCATGTTTTTGAATCCACTATTAAATAATTTATTTCTATCCCACCTTTATTATCTTTACAAATAACTCAATGCAGTGATCATATCTTACACCCCTTCCTCCTCCTATTTTCCCACAACAACAACAACCTTGTGAGGTGGGTTGGTCTGAGAGAGAATGACTGGCTCAAAGACCAGTCCCAGCTGACTTTCATGGCTAAGGAAGGACTCAAACCTGGCGTCTTAACCATTAAACCAAACTGGCCTTTATCATGTTAATATACTCGCAGCAACGCTCCAAGGCCACTTCCACCAGATAACCATCAAATCCAAATAAAATATACCAGCATCATAAAGCAAGAAAATAGCCACGTTAAAAAAAACAAAAATCAGTAACAACATAAAAAACATGGCATCAACGTTCAGAGCCACTTTGCTGGCTGGGGAATTCTGGGAGTTGAAGTCCACCAGGCTTAAAGTTGCCAAAGTTGGAGACCCCTGCTTAGCCTGTTGCCTGAATCCAGTTTGTCCAGTGCCTGCAGCAACCGTCAAACGTCAAACTTCGTAGGAAGTAGCCTTAAGCCAAACCAAGCCAGTAATGGGAGTATTTCCTAAATTGAAGGCGGTGGTTTTTAAACTCCAGGTCAGGGATGGGTTAGAACTTTTGGTATGTTAAGAATCTGCTCTGTCCTTAAGAAAGAAGTGTTGCACATGGACAAGATGGGTTTCATAAGATTCGCTGTCCCCACACTCACTGTATTTTAATCCAGATCCGGATGTGGTTTACTGGGCTTTTATAACTAGATTAATAGGGACGTGGTGGCTCAGTGGCTAAGATGCTGAGGTTGTCAATCAGAAAGATCAGTAGTTTAGTGGTTCAAATCCCTAGCGCCGCGTAATGGAGTGAGTGGAATCTTCAAGTAGGATTGAAAACTATTTTATTATCAAAGTTTTAATTGACCTAAGGCTCAGTGGCTAAGACGGTGAGCTTGTCAACCAGAAAGGTCGGCAGTTCGAATCCCTAGCCGCATAACGAGTGAGCTCCCATTACTTGTCCCAGCTTCTGCCAACCTAGCAGTTCAAAAGCATGTAAAAATGCAAGTAGAAAAATAGGAACCACCTTTGGTGGGAAGGTAACAGCGTTTGGTGTGCCTTTGCCGTTTAGTCATGGCTCCCACATGACCACAGAGACGTTTTTGGGCAGTGCTGGCTCTTCAGCTTTGAAATGGACATGAGTATTAACCCCTAGAGTCGGGCAAAGACAAGCATATATGTGTGAGGGGAAGCTTTATAACTAGATTGACCAAAGCCATGAATCTCATCTTTGAAAAGTGAAAGGGCTAGATCCCTTAGCCAGGTATCGCCTGTCCAAGGAGTGGCATTGTGGCACAACTCTCTTGTCCCTCATCTCAGTAGATTTTCATTCCCACTCATCTACATTTTTTAAAGAAATAAGTCTTGCTTTGTACCTCTGACATTGGGACTGCAAAATAAATATGGGCAAGTTTGATCTCAGTTCTTACAGCTGGAGCTAATGGGAAGGCCTCTTGCTCAAATGCCAGAGGTGTGAACTGCATGGGAACATGCAGTTCTTCTCAAGCACTCTTGATCTTGGGCAAGACTTTGTTTCTCTCAAAGAGATTTGCATAATATGGTTTCCTTTCATTTGCATATGTATTTTATCCCAAGCTGAAATCCTATGCTCTTCCTTGCATTGATCTGCGTGGGATACATTTTTACATAAAGTTACAAAGCAAAACCCACCTCCGTGGTGGTATCTCACCCAGGTTTCCTCTCGTGCCTTCCAAATACTCTCCCCTTAAAGCATATCATGAGGGGTCTACCAAACCTAGGCAATAATTAAGACCCTATGATATGATTTCTTGTCTTCCTTAACACCACCCTAATTGGTCCCATGGTTCCAAGGTGCCTGTCCCAACCTCTTCCGTGAAAGAACAAGGCGATCCAGTTATGCTAACAGCAGCTGGGAAGCTGGCTGGGAAACTACCTTTCCCCAAGGCAGTTCCAAACCTTACATTAGAAATGCAAGCCTGTCATATTAAAATTAAACAGACAATTGACTGATAATTAATAGACAACCTCCTTTGTGCTGCACTTTAGCATTCATATCATTCCAGGGAGACGAGTATTATTTACTTTCGTGCTATTTCTAAGTTGTTTAGATAAGTTTGAGAAAGTTGGATAATCAACGGTATAATTCACTGACAATGATAATTGATAAGAAATAGTTAATATTCTAAAGTTGGCAGAACAGAAACCTACAGAGAGATAACAAAAAATTAATAACCTCTTGTGAGGTTATTAATCAGAATGAACTCTCAGAATGAACTGATAATTTTGTAGTGAGCTCCTGCTATTTACTCAGGTACAGTAATAATGGAAAGGACATCTAGTATTTTCAAACTAGTTAAATATAAGATGTAAGGAGTTTGAAATGATGAACTCCATTGATTCAAATTATATTCTAGTATCTTAACTGGACAGAATTATGTGACCAAGAACAGTTCAAAAAGTTCTTATAAATTCCTCAAACAACTACCTTTTAATTAGGAATAAAATGTTGAGTCTTCAGAGTTTGTAAATTCGTCATCACTGATTTTACTGATAATTTGAAAGGGTAATTCAGTGGCGGTTAGTACTGATAATTTAAAAGGGTAATTCAGTGGCGGTTAGTTTTCACCAGTAAATCTCAGAATTGTGCTATTTAAAACGCAATACACTATTCTTATCATTCTCTTTGTTTCTATTACACCCTTCCTTCAAATAGATTGAATTTGTATTCATAATCCCCTAAATTATCTTCTGAAGAACCTTTAAAGGTAGACTGATTAGCCTAAAGACACATATGCAACTCTATGATGTGCCCTTAACAGGTATTCAGTGTTAGGTTTCAGACTTATAGAAAATAACTGTAAAATATTCTGAAGATTGTGTTTTGAAGAATGACACACACACACACACACAAACACACACACGTCAAAAATGAAATTAAATAAAGAACTGTATTGCTTGCTCATATGATAATAAGCATGCTCCTTTCTACCATTACAGGTTGCTCAATTTTCATAAAATTCCATAAAAGGTTTTCATAGGTCCATCCCTCATTATGTTCAGAGCCAAAAGTAGACTGGGGTGACTTCCATGGTAGGTGTGTATGAGGGCAGGAGATGCGCTGTGGACTTGAGGATACTTTAGGGACCATCCTACTTAAATAGCAGGGAAGTGAAAATTGGTCCAAACCACATGAGGTTTGCTAACAGGCTTTTTCCCCCCCATCCAAAGTAAATGCTAAGCAAAATCAAGGGCCAGTGGGTTGCAACGACCAAAATGTTGCATTAGGACAAAGTCCTACCTTGTTCAGATTTGCTCCCACACAAGGAATTGTGATCAAGATATTCTCTTTGTTAAACAAAACAAGTAAATAAAACAAGGCATGTAGCATAGCAGAATCAGAAGATATGAAAACCATGCTATTCTTCTTTGTTCATTTCTACAACGGGAACTTCAGTTGAATTTCATTTCATAATGGAAGCCAGACAGATAACCCTTGTTTAGTATGTTGGTCAAAACAATAAAGGACATTATGAGTCCTTCAGGACTAACCATGTTGTTATTATTCAAGAGAAACTATTCATTATTTTTACCAGATTTCTTTCCTCCTAGATTTAGGAACTACAGTCTATTTCCAGCTTGTGCTACAATAAAATGATTACTCCTCAATTAGCACAGAACTTGTTGCTTTAGCTTATGGAGCAAAAGGTTTTGAAAACACCCTCGTGGGTGTTCCTTAAATCATTTCCCGGGGCCACTAATCAAAGTGAAATAAACAGGGGTCTCCCTTTCCTGTTTTCACAGTCACCACTTCAGCATCGAAGAACCAATTTTCTCCTAAAAGCTCTATAGACAAACGCAAAGCAAACAAACAACACCTAGCCATCTTCCTTGGGTGGGCGAGCAAGGAAGAAGCTAAAGAAATATTTCAAATAAAATGCAAATGAAAGGTAAGGAAGGAAGGAAGGAAGGAAGGAAGGAAGGAAGGAAGGAAGGAAGGAAGGAAGGAGCCAAACCAAGTTAGCTGGTGGGAAAGAGAAAATTAAAAAGAAAATAGGGAGGAAGGGAAGGAAGAGATGAAACGAGAAATGTTGACAGAAAAATAATAGCTAGCAAGCAAAAAAGAAAAAAGGACTGGATATCTCTTTCCCTCCCACCTCCTAATGATGATGATGATGATGATTATATACTTTATTCATTAAACATGAAACTCAGCCAACTGAACATTCAAAAATGCATCACAAATGCCATTGACTTGTGCTAATGGTTGATACGGTTTGCTGCCAACCAAAGTACCTTCTTAAAATCTAAGATGTTCCCAGTAGCGCAGTTTTTTGCAATTCTGCTGGTGTTATTGCAGGAAGCTGCAATTTGTTGATGTACCTTATAAAATTCTTCGACATAGTACCAAGTGCCCCGATGACAATGGGTTACATGTTTCGTCCATAATTGAGTAGTTTCAATGGCCAGGTCGTCGCCGCCGTCATCATCATCATCATCATCATCATCATCATATACTTTATTCATTAAACATGAAACTGAACATTAAAAATGCATCACAAATACAACTGACTGGTGTTAATGGTTGATACGGGTTGCTGCCAGCATCCTAGGTATCAACCAAGTATCTTCTTAAAGTAGTAGTAGTAGTAGTAGTAGTAGTAGTAGTAGTAGTAGTAGTAGTAGTTGTTGTTGTTATTATTATTATTATTATTATTATTATTATTATTATTATTATTATTATTATTATTATTATTATTATTATTATTATACAATTGTATCACAGCGGCCAGTTGTTTCACCGGATTTGGCATTGGTTACTAGTCGGGCCCCACCCAGGGGCCTAGGACGTCGTAACATATTTTCTTAATATGTGTGCAGATCCAAGCAGTGCGGCTTTTTGCATTTGACTGATGGCGATTTTGTCAATTTTTAACTGTTTTAAATGTAATTCCAGTGCTTTTGGAATAGCACCCAGTGTGCCAATTACCACTGGAATTACCACTGCTGGTTTGTGCCATTATTATTATTATTATTATTATTATTATTATTATTATTATTATTATTATTATTATTATGTTAATCTTTGGTGAGATTCACAGCCTTTGACAGCCTTCACAGCCTGGTTGGTAGCTCAACAGCTCGAGTCCTAACCAAGAACCTAGGAACTGTTAAGGTAACATCGGAGGATATAAGCTGTTCCAAGTAGGGTGGTTTTTTGTAGAATCAGAATGTTCAAGTCAGGTAAATTTAGAATTTCCAAATAGCGAGGTAGCCCTTTAGGTATTGCTCCAAGGGCTCCAATTACAATTGGGACAACATATGATTTCTTTTTCCATAGTCGCTCAACCTCAATTTGCAAGTGCCGGTATTTTGCGATTTTTTCTTGCTGTTTATCTTCAATTTGTGCATCTCCAGGTATTGCAATGTCAATGAACCATACTTTTTTCTTTTCAATTATTGTTATGTCAGGTGTGTTGTGGGCACTTTCTCATTCTCTAAAACCTTCTCAACCTGATGGTCCCAGTGGTTTTTGCTGTATTCAAATCCAAACTTTTGGCACAATTTCCAGTGAAATGGCATTGTAGGTAGTCAGTTTGTAGGTAGTCAGTTTGTGAATTTTGCTGCACCCACTGATCAAGTGGTTGACTGTCTCGTCTTTCTCATTACAGAGGTGACATTTGCTGTTGGTGGTAACATATTATTACTATTACTATTATTATTACTATTATTATTGCTTTTATTCATTAAACATGAAACTCAGTCAACTGAACATTTAAAGATGTGTCACAAATATCAATGATAATGATGATGATGATGATAATAATAATAATAATAATAATAATAATAATAATAATAATAATTGTCATCTACATCTCATGCTTTTCCTATATATTCCTTAGCTGTTCCCTACATTAGTTGTTCTCAAATTTGGCAACTTTAAGATGAGTGGATTTCAGCTGGCTGGGAAATCCTGGAAGCTGAAGTCCATACATCTTCAGATGGACTCAAGGGTGAGAAACTGCCTTAGGTGTGCAAGCCTTTGGGCGACGCTCGCTCCTCGTTCGATTTAGGTGGCTCGTAAGGTCCCCCCCCCCACCAAGAACCCCGTTGCCTTTAAAACGGAAACGGAGAAAGAGTGCGAGAAAGGGAACGGTGGCTCCTCGTCTTTCGCCTTTCTCGATTCGCCTTGATGAAGAGCCATTAATTATCCCCATTCAGTCAATATTAGGAAGGCGGTGGAGATGGTTTTAATTTTTTTTTTTTTGAAAGGTAGGATTAAGGAGACCTCAGATCGCCCCGTTAGCTTATTCCTGCTCACGGCCGAAGCTTTCGTTGCGCGGCGCCCTCTCCGCACCGCACGGCCGATTGAACCAGGTTGCCTAAATTAGAAGCCGAGAAGGACGAAGGCGCAGCCCGTAGGGTGGGAGCGGGTTTGTATGTGCGCGCGTTTGCACGCGTGTCTGCCCCGGGAGTCGAAACATTGTCGCCGCCGCTTTGCACAAAGACTGCGGCTGGATTCAACGCGGAATGGCTGGTTTGGCTCCATGAGTTGGGGTAGACAAGTCAGGCAGATCTACTTGTCCTTTAAAGGAGGGGTCTCCCCAACCTCGGCAACTTTAAGATTTGTGGACTTCAACTCCCAGATAACTTCAACTCCCAGAAGACTTCAACTCCCAGCTTCGCTGGCTGAGGAAGTCTGGGAGTTAAAGTCTACAAGTCTTCAAGTTGCCAAGGTTTGGAGACCCCTGCAGTTTAAAGGAAGTGTTTCGTTTTGGATACCGGGTTCTTGGGCTTCGCTGCCGCTTTGCAGGTTCTTCGTTTACTGCATTTCTCCCCATCCTTCAGCAGCTCTGCTGGGAGAGCTGTTGGTAAAGAAAGATGGTTCCGAGAAAGCCCACAAAGAGTGGTTCTAAAACAGTGGTCCCCAAACTTGGCATCCCTAAGACTTGTGGACTTCAATTTCCAGAATTCTCCAGCCTGCATAGCCGGCTGGAGAATTTTGCGAGTTGAAGTTCACAAGTCTTAAAGTTGCCAAGTTTGAAGACCTCTGTTCTAAAAAGTGGAATGAAAACTCCACCACAATGTTGTTGTTGTCGTTGTTGAAAAATTCAAGGGCAATATACTGCACAATAAATGGACCGCTTGTGATCTTTTGAGTTTTAGCTTGTTGACCAAGAATGCATTGGAGAAAAGCATACAAAAAGGTTTTAATGTCATGTCCCCAGACCACTTTATCAGCTAAATAATGGAGGTGGGATTTAAATTTTGTTCTTGGGTGTGTGTGTGTGTGTGTGTCAAACACAGCACTCTGGTTTCACTATTTCATATTTCAATGAGTCAGCAATGCTCTTCCTTACCCCTTTGTCTTTCCAATTGCTCTTGAATATAAGAGGCACATTGTTTGATAATTATAGGAATTGTAATCCAGGCACCAGATTGAGGGGAAGCTAATTACAATTGCCCAAATACACTTTATCTTTCTATATGTTGCACTTTTACACATAGTGATCTGTCCAAATTACAGCACTTTAGGAATTGATGTGCAATGGATTTTCAGCCTCCCCAAAGTTCCACAGATCAAAGTTTGGTCCCAGGGTACTGGTTGGCTAAGCCAGAAGAAATGATGAATAATATATAAGTATATATTCAAAAGTAAAATACAAAGGGGGGAAAACATAATTAGGATAGATTTGAGAAGGAAAGGGAACAAGAACTGATGTTTACGGTAACTATTTTTTGGTCTGCGGAAATACCACCCCAAGAAAATAAAAATTAAGCGCTGGAAGAGACACCTATAACAATAGAAAAAGAAAGGAAGAGAGGAGATGAGAGGAAGAGGAGGGAAGGTAGATAGAAGGGAGGAGAGGAAGATGGAAGGGAAAAGGAGAAAACGTAGGAAGGGGAAGAGGAAGAGAGGAGTAGGGGAGAGGTAAGGGAAGAAGGAAGGGAAAGGAGAGAGGAAGAAAGTACACAAGGGAGGGAGGGAGAAAAGAAAGGGAAAAGAAAGTGTTGCAGTACAGGCGAAGGATGATAAACAAAGCAACCCAAATGGTATGCTATAACCCCATAAATGGAATGACAAATGTAAAAAAGAATAATAACTATGTGAATGTATACCTATGATTGCATACAGAGAACAAAAAATAAAAAACTTTTAAAAAAGAAATGATGGGAGATGCAATTGACGATTTAAGGGCAGCCTGTTAGAGAAGTTTGCAGAAGCTGATCAATTGCAGTTGAGGGCGTTTTGGCCCATTCTCCACATCTAGGAGAGATAGATGGAAGAACTGAGAGAGTACAGACATCTTGGAGACAGGGGTTATTAAAGCTTTCAGAATTGCATACACCCCACAGTTTCCCTCCCTTTCTTATCATCAGTGCTGTTGTCATTGTCACCACTAAGTCGGGACATTTTGTTTCCTCCATGTTTATGATCCTTTGGAACCAAGAGGCCAGCAGGAGTGTAGAAAATCCCAAATACCAAAAGAAAACTATGTTTAACTTATCTGATCTAATGCCCCAAAGGAAAAGTATCAATTCATTTGACCGGTTTCAAATCCCGCTTCATGCTTTGGTTGCAGTTCTCTTTATGCAAGGAGCAGAGGGCAACTAGCCATTCCTTAAAAATCAAACAAGATCGCATTCCTTCTCCATTAGGAACACGGTTTCTGGCTTTTTGAGGAATACTGTAGGTGGAATGTTTACTTGGATTGGCAGAGGCCCCCACTAACAAACTTCCCAAAAGTGCTACAGTAGCCAATGCATTCTTAAAACAAAACACTGAAGCTAAAAATGGCTCTGAATCAGAACCAGACAAACTAAGACAGTTGAAAACGCTTTAAAGGGCGCTTAATGATGTTTAACTATGTAATATTATTAGGAGGATAGCTGGAAACTTGAACCTGGCTCACACTTTGTGCTTTTTTGTGCGGGGGGGGGGGGAACGGACGACGACACAACAATGAAATTGTTATATATGTATACTTTTAAAAGGAGGATGTATGTAAAATAATTAATAAGAAATATGTTTATTGGAATGCAATTATTAATACCATCAACATGAAATGGAGTTTGCTCAGACACTGAAATACACCATGTAAGCTCAGCTGAGAGAGTAGAAGGGAGAAAGAGAGAGGAAAGGAGGGAGAAAGGGGATAGGAGAGAGGGATGGAAAAGAGGAGAGAGAGGAGGAGTGGAAAGAGGAGAGAGGAGAAGGAGAGAGGAAGGGGAAGTAGAGAAGAGAGGGATGGCAGAGGGAAGAAAGGAGGTAGGGAGGAGGAGAGAGGGAGAGGAGGTAGGGCTGCGATTTCATCGGGTATAATATGGTGTATGGAAAGCAGAAGAGCAAATGATAGATGTTGTGGGTTGATGGTAAGAGGAATTGATATAATATTGGATAATACAAAATAGTGCTTGTTAAGATGTAATGCTTTACTTGAGGTTACTTGTATGAAAATAAAAACCAAACCTTTTTTTAAAAAAAGAAAGAAAATGCTTTAAAAGGGGAGCCAGTTACGGTAGAATAAGTTAAAAGTTAATCTACCATTTTATTTTAAAATAAACCACAGTGACATGACCACACTAAGTTAAAGTTTTGAACCATAAGATGGCCCAAGAAACCACTATGCTATTAAATTTAGAAAAAACTTAAACAAGGCAGTCTACAAATGTATACGCAGATTCAAGTGTATTAACTTTAATTTATGTGTTCAGTGCTTGGCAGTTTCCATTCCTCCCATTTCCCAGTCTCTTGAAAACATCCTATAAAATTGGTTAAGTCATAAAAAGAGGTCTACTAATTCTTGGATAAAGAATTCAGAGAGAGAAATCTCTAAGCCAGTTAATTTAGAACTAGAATTAATTTGTGAAAAACAAAACATGGCTCCAAAGAAAAAATGTTGTAAATGTTCTTCTGATTTTTTTTAAATTCATATGCTACTTTTCTGGGGCAATTTATTTAGCATCCTAATTGTAACATACTTTGGAAGCCAACCTATCTTGGAAAATGGGATATATAAATATCACAACAATACATTCTTCCCTGAAAAATCAGTTGAGTAATTGGATCCTATGCACTTTACTCAAAAGTAGTCTCTTCTTTTAAAGATCCTAAGGGATCCTATTAATTAAATTAATCCTAAAGGGATTAATTCCTGAGTAGTTTGCTCAGAAGCAAACCATATCATTTCACTAGGTTTTCAATATGGTAGACATACTTAAGAAATATTCCTGTTTCCCAAGAAAATCTTCATGGACCTTGGCTGCCCTGCAAACTATAAAAACTATCAAGACACCAACAAAACTGAAGATGGTTTAGAAATCTGAGCTCTAATATTCCTCATTATAAAAGTCATTCTGGAAAAGAGATTCCACACATGGAAGAAAACTCCCATTGTTTCCCATATTACTTGATGTGGTTTCAGGTTTGAAACATGGTATAGAACTAGTTCTGTGGTTCAAATGTAGCTAGGATGGCCCAGATTACTTTCTGGTTGCTGAAATTATTCTATACATCTTCACTCAGAATAAAGTCCCACAGAGTCGCTCCCTTGTTAAAAGGCTGCATGCGCTAACAAAAATATTTGATAAATCTACGGCAGGAAGTATGCTTAAGTTTGCAACTAGACTCATTTATTTGGAATGTAGTGAATCAGAATCCTGATTAAGATTAATTTAATCCAGAAGAGATATGCACTGTATTGCATTATAAACTGTAATCCAAGGAGTATTTTTTTGTTTGTTTCCTAAATCTGAAGCAGACCCATAGGTCAGTTATACAGGAGAACCCTGATAAATTATCCAGAGCATCACTTGACAATTTTGAGCTGAAGCAATCTGGACATGGGAATGCCTTTTCTGCAATGATTTGAGATAAAATAACATTCTGCCTATGGGAAACTGATGTGTAGCCCTTTGAAGAGTAAAATTACGACTATATAGGATGAAGTCCTTTAACATTCTTATATATACAGATATGTATTTATCTATTTTAAAAAAATGGGTATTGAGTGCCCATCCTACCATAAGGTACTATATAACATAAATAAATTACAAGCAAGAATTAAAAATTAAGGGGGAAGGCAGGAGCAGAATATGGGATCTGTTGTTACCTCCATTGAACTGTTTGGGGCCACAGGCTCACTGGCAGATTCAGGTCTTTAGGCTTAGGAAAGGATAGGAAGATTGGGGCCAACCTCACATCGGAGGCACAAGAGCAGAGAAAGACCTCTTCCTGGACTGATGGGACCCACAGCATGCCTCTCTGGCAACATGAATGGGATGGGCCAATCCTAGTGGGGTGAGACAGTCCCTCAGATAACCTGTATGCCCTGTATTGGAAGTATGTCCATCCAAAACAGGCAAGTTGAATTCAATGGGAGTTTTAGCATCCCAAAGCTCACTTAATGCCTAGGGTAATTCAGCATTTCTCTGGAAACAATTGCCACTCAATTCAGATAACTCAATTCAGATAACTAACTTCCACAATAAGAACTGTTAGGTCCCAGTTCAGTAGGGAGATCTACTCAGAAGGTGTTCATCTCCTTCTCTAAGACACACAGAGCTCTTAAATCTTGTGGATTGTATTGTGGATTTTTTAATGAATTGAAATGAAAAATACATTATCCCACCTAGCAAATGTTGCTCAATAAATTACACATTTTAGTGCTTGCATTAAAATGAAATGAAATTCTACACAGGAGAACATTAAAAGAGTCCTAAAAGATGTACTGCACATAGACACCTTGGAAGGTGAGTACAATAATACTATTAATGAGTTAGGATCAATGCATAAAAATATTCAATTCCTATTGAGTATCAGTTGCTCAGGTGCACTGCACTAAGGCATGCCATTGACATGGAAACAAAGACAGACAAAAAACATACTCTTGGTTTCATTCAGTTAGCTTTCCTGATATCCTTATACTAACATGTATCAACTATAGTTGGAAAGCAAAACGTAAATGTTACACATTTATGAATCGATCTGATCTGATTAAGGTTGATTTTGAAGTCAAATTGGTTCAAATAGCCATTTTATTTGATTTAGGACTCATTTGGATCATTATACATTGGTGCACATGTGTTTTTACGCCAAAACCACCAGCATCAATTTGGACTGACATAATGTGATTTGTCATTCCAAATTGATTGGAATCGGTTGGAATCACTCTATATTGTTGACATGGTGATGAAGGTATAGGTCAAGATTGAAGAGACTCAGAAGAAAGTTTACCCCCAACCCTGGAAGCTCATTGGGTGATTTTGAGTCAATTATTATTTCAGTCTAATCTACCTATCTGGGCCGTTGTGAAAAAGTTTGAGAAGAGACTTTTGTATACATTGGGATATAAATCAATAATTCAATACATACACAAATACATAGTTTTAATTTCAAAGTAGTTGAATCTTTCGTGACCCGACAAAAGCGCGAACGTTCGCCCATTTGTGGTGGAACCGAATCTTTATATAGTTTATAATAACAATACTACAACAAGAAGAATGTACTGGTATGACTACAAGAGTGGCTAGATGGCTGGATGCAGATGGCTAGATAGATAGATAGATAGATAGATAGATAGATAGATAGATAGATAGATAGGTAGGTAGGTAGGTAGGTAGGTAGGTAGGTAGGTAGGTAGGTAGGTAGGTAGATTTTAGGCAGGTAGGCAGTCACTAGCATTATCTTTTTTTTAAAAGTACTAATTGTCTTTTACAAATAAATTGCCTTTTTGAAGGTGTGCATTAAAACAACAATAAAAGCAACACCAAATTTAAGCTAGGTAGTGCTGAATTGAGGAATTGTTTGGGGTCAATTAACATATTTAAAATCTATGAAGGATTAATCCCCCTAGCAACATGTCTCCATTAAAAGGAAAGAAAGAAGGATAAATAGGCAACTTAACTTGTAAACCTTTCTCAGTATTTCTTTGAATTAGACTTCTAAAATAAGTGATGTTCACATTTGCCTGGCTTACCTGGACATTAAGATTTCAATTAAATGCTTGTCAGTTTAAATTTAACCACTGCCCAGAATAGCAACCTTTTTTTGTTTTTGGCCTAAGTTCAGGGCAGTTTACTTTCTAGGAAGCCTGTTTAGCAAACATCCCACCCAGACTTAGAAAAACCGGTTTGTCACAAACAAAGCTTTCCCAACTGGACCTTTTCCCCTGTGTCTGTGTTTTTAAAACCAAAATCCAATGCAGTGAATTCAGCCCCTCCTGCTTAAGTAAATCCTTGCCTGGAATTGCATCTGCTTGGAGAATTTGTTTTAAGGATTGCAGAAAGTCAAAAAGACATCTTAAGGTTAGAGTTCTCAAGTGTCATTGGATTGATCATAGAGCTACGTGTTGGATACTCCTCAACATATTCCAAATAATTGAATTAAACTAATCAGCAACATTTGCATTTCAGTTCTTTTGATAGCAAGATTGTACATATATTTATTCACAAGCAAGCCCCACTGTGAACTCGAAAAGATTTATTCCAAGTTAAATATGTATTGAACCATTGCATGGAAGAAGAATGTCTTGTTTTACAAACTGCCCACTGCCCACCCAGTGAGGTTGTTGAGAATGTATTGAACTTATTCTCTCATCTATAGCAACCATCATCCTCAACCATTGGCCTCCAAAAACCTAGAGCTTATGAGCAGATGTGTGGTCCAGCAAGTCTGAAAGGTCTTGGGATTGGAAGGCTGATGAGTATTTGGTTAGTGAAGTCAAAATATGGGCATTTTTGTGACATTTGCAAATTGTTCTAAGTTTTGTTAAAACTTTCCCACTGCATTTAAAACAAACAAGCTGGAGGGAGATGTATGGGTTTCACAGCAAAGATCTTCTTTAACAAAACGGATTTTTCATTTTGATGATGATTCCAGAGACGGCAATGGAGTTGCCTGAAATCCATCAATGGAAGCCTCCTTTCTTTCTCACTTTGCCAAATAGGCTTTGGAATGAAAAGGACACACCACTCTCTTATTGGGGACAGCTATCATTCATTTCATTGAATGCATTTATCAGAAATCTTTTTCAGACCTGTTTTTGAGGCACTTTTTGATAAACATAGGATAGCTGCCGAAAGCAATAATCCTCTGCATTCTACTTAGGAATAAGATTGGTCTACATAGGAAGTAAGTCCCATTTATATTATTTGAAAGAAAGCAGGAAGCGAGGAAGGATACAGGCTACAAGGCCCACTTTTGAGACATTTCAAATTCACTTGTGATAAGCATTCCTGAAATCATTCTTCTTGAGGCATCTGGAGAGATGCATCTGATCGGTTTCTGTCTTTTTAACTCCACATGGCTTTGTCTTCACTTTCTAAAATACAAAATATAGTCTGTTCCCACCCAAGTCCCAATCCTTCCATAGGTGGGATTGCAATTCTCTTAATTTTCCTCATTCCGTTGTGCAGAAGGTTTGAAAAGCAGGTGAGTCCTATTGACAACTCCACCATTCTCACTTAGGATATATTTAGCCCTGGAGTCTTTCTTCCCCAGTATTGTTCCATCTGGTCCTTCGCTTGGGTTTTTTTAAAATTCCATCTTCAGTTTAAGATGATTTCTCCTCTTTTTTCTAAAAAAAGCAACAACCACCTTTGGCCATTTCCTTTCTGATTCAAGAGAGAGAGAGAAAAAAAGACATGGCATATTGTGGCAGTTTCCACCTAATTCGATTTAGGGCATCCACAGAATATGAAGGTAATTTTCTGTTGTGGGTCCCCTCTCCCCCTAAATCAAAGTTGCCTTTTTCTATGAGGATCCCAGCTCCCGCAGCAGACAACCGCAGCAGACAACCCTGATCCCCTGAACTGGCTTTCTTCAACACTTGACTCTTCCTGGAAAAGGTGGTTTTTTAAAAAACATCTCGATAACGTACCTTTCAATGTGATTTCCCAACTCATCATCCTCTGAGGCGTTCTTTGCGCGGGAGGAGAATCTTTTGCCTGGGAATTATGTCCCCTTGTTTGAGTCGAAAGACTTTAGGCTGGAGGGTCTCTTTGGGGAGCTCAGCGCAGATCCAGGCCTCCAGCCAATTCGCTTTTGTTGTCTTACAAAGGGTTTTTCCAAGGGTGGGGTCGAATTTTTGCAGGGGCGCAACTTCACGCGACAGCAAACGCCACTGTTCCTGCGCACCGTTCAGCAGGGAAATATGAGGTTCACGCCCAATCAAATTTTACTCATCCCTTGCATAGCTGAGACCTCGCCCCGGTGCAACCCATTCAGCGGAATTGCCCCGAACTAGTGCATTTTGTATACACTTCCTTGTCAGCAAATCTCTATGGCACACATTCTTTGACCAGATCCCCAGGTGAGTGAGTGCCAGGCTCTCTGTGCAAAAGTGTTAGATTACCACATCTGCAATCGGCAATGTCAACTGCACTTCCAACTCCCAGCAATGGATCCCCCTGGCTGGGAATCACAAAAGCTTTAATTTAGGTGAAGGGGGTCATATATCGAAGGCAGCTTCCCCAACCCCACTTTTACCAACGACCATACCCCATCAACATGCCTCCCCCCCTTCCCTGCCATGGGCCTGTGCCAGAGAGATTTGGTTGTGCTGAAATCACCCCCAAGGAAGCCAGTGGGGCAATCGCCTGTGATGGAGGATTGTGAGCTAATGCCTAAATCCCCTTCCTACGGATTGTGTTGTAGGATTGTGTTGTAGCGATGCTTTTGAAACAACTTGAGTGGTACTTCTGCCCGGGTACTTTCTTGAGAAGCACCACTGGGCTCAGTGGAACTTTTCCAATTAGGAAGCCATTGGATTTAACAATCCGTGCGCTTTCTCCTAAACCACCATGCCCATCTGCATAAACAATGCACTCGCTCTGAAGAAAGTTGTTATCGTCTTTGGAGGTATTAAGGAAATGGCATTTCTGCTAATTAAACACAACTGCCTTCTAAAAACAAGGACAGCCAGAGCTATCTTATTAGGATAGTAATATACTCTATACCACTGCAAACAAAACAAAAACAAAACAAGAAAGGTCGCCTTTACTTTTATTTCCAGCTTGTTGGTTTAAACAGCAAAAGGGCTGTCCCTCCCCCCTCTTTTTCCCTATTTTCCCATTTTGGATTGGGGAAACAGGCTGCTAAAATCACTTTGTTATGGATATTTTGTAAAAATATACTGGGACATATATTTTTTAATAAACATCGATACTTAACTGAAAGAAACAAGGAAAATGCCACTTGCCTTTCCCGAGAATGGCAAAAAGCAAAGACCTATCATTGCCGTCCTACTTTCTACACCTACCATTATTGCCAGCCCTTGTACGCGATAGTGCCACGAACCGACGCTTCGAATTCGGTGGAGATACAGACGAATCAACCGAGATCTTTTTTTTGGGGGGGGGGGGGGTGTTAAAAGAAAATCGCCAAGGGTGGCACGCCGGTAGCATTTCCTGGCAAACAGGCGTGCTCAATACAAATATTTTCCCTTCCCAGGAAAAAAAAATAACACCAAACCACCCGATCAAATTCCCTTCGCCAAAAAGCACATTTTCACCGAGCGGCTCTCCGCTCCGCACCCAATCCTCATCAGCAGAGGGCGCCCTTGCACCACCTTCAGCTCGCCGCCCTGCGCCGCGAGGAAAGCTGGGAGAGCGCGCAAAAACCCTCGCCCGGGTCGCCGCAGACGAGCCAACAGCTGCGCCGAAAGCTTTGGGAAAGAGGAGGGAGAGCCCCCCTTGTTTTGACTCTCCCACCGTGCACCCCCCACTCCCACGACGGCGCCCATCCCCGGGATTTTTTTTTCCCTCCGGGCTCAAGCGACGTGCCTGCCTTGGTCGTGGGAGCCGTGAGGCTCGCCCCACCGCCGTCCTTAGAGCCCTGGGGGAGATTTCACGGCCGGGGTGGGTGCGCCGATCTCTGCCCCCCTCCCTCGTCTGAGCAGGCAGAGGCGGCCCGCCTGGACTCACCGTTGGCGCTGGGGTGGGCCCTGCCGAAGTGTTTGCTGCTGGAAGCCTCTTTCCTGCCTTCCGGAGCCTCGCCGAAGTCCCCCTTTTTAATATCGGGGTCTTTGGAGAAGAGACATTCGACGGTCGAAGGCTGCACCCCTAAAGAGGGAAAGAGAAGGAGGGCTGTTGGTTCCGCAGAGGGAAAGGGTGGTGGTGGATGTGTGTGGGGGATCTGAAGTCCTTACTGTCTAGATGGGGCTGGCTGGGGATGATGGGTCTTGGGGGCCTGAGGGATAGCCCCGACGCCACTGGGAAAGGCGAAGGTGGAGGCGCTGGTCCCCTTGGAGGATCCCCATAGCCTTCCACTTCTCCCTGGACCTCCGTTGGGCTTCGAGTTTCGCGACGAGGCGAACCGGGCCGTCGAACGGCAAGGGCGCTTTTACCCGGGGCTAGAAGCCTCGGGGCTCTTTTCAGTTCACCAGCTTTTGGGTATACCTCCCCCCCCCCCCGAAGAAGAGTCCGGGACAGCGCTTGGATGATGGTGAAGGTTTTTTTGTACACAATTGTGTGCAAAAGATTAGATTTAAATGACATTCTGGTTGTTACTATTAATCATCAATATCATCTACATGAAACTTGTAAAGATACTTCATTTAGGTCTTTCTATTTTTACTCCCCCCACCTAAGGTAAAGGTTCCCCTCGCACATATGTGCTAGTCGAGCCCGACTCTAGGGGGCGGTGCTCATCTCCGTTTCAAAGCCGAAGAGCCAGGGCTGTCCGAAGGCGTCTCCGTGGTCATGTGGCCAGCATGACTCAGCTCTACTTGCCTTTTTTACAGGCTTTCGAACTGCTAGGCTGGCAGGCTGATGGAGGGCGCCTTAATTCTCACCCGATCAATTGAGGGAAGGGGGAGGGTTTCAGGATTTTCGCTGGGTTTTTGAGCCCCGAATTTTATCCCGTGATGGTGCACCCCGTGAAGGCGCCCGCTACATATAACTATCACCACCCGGACCTTTAAAGGTCTCTCTCTTGAAAACGGACAAGAAGTAAACGGCGTGCAAGCACACTTCGACCTTAAACACTGCGGGTCGTTCCGGTTAAAAACGAAAAAGCAGTTCGGGGCGAAGCATTTTTTTTTCTTACCTAACTGGACGCAAGCCGATACCAGTTTACGGCAGTTGGACTCCATAACCCGTTATCTGCAAAACATCAAGACGGATTGGCATTGAGATGACAGGCGAAATAAACGTCAGCTTCGCAAAAGTCAGACGAGAAAAAAAAACAAAACAAAACAGCGACGCTTGAAAGAAAAACAACGCAAGCCGTCGCGTCGCAAACAAGCCATCCTCCAGTAATGAATGGGGAAGGGAAAAAAATGGTCCCCGTCTAGACCCCTATTTATTTATTAAATTTGTTCGGCGCCCATTTCGCCCCGAAGTGACTCCGCCCCGAAGTGACTCCGGGTAATATCCTTATAAAGTAAAACCATAAGTTATAATGAACAAACACATCAAAACACAATAAAATTACAATAAACTTATACCTAAAGGTTGATTCCAATTTCCCATTATTTTTCAGTCAAATGCTTTGATTTAAGCCCTGGTAGATGCCAGCTAGCATGGTGAAGTCTGGAAATTGGGGGCAAAGGGCATTTAAGGTATCAGATTGGGAAAGCTAGTATTAAAAAACTCAGGAGCAGACTAGCATTGCTAAATTCGGTTATAAAAATGCTGAGCTCCAGAGGGAGTTGTCAAAAAGTCAAGATGGTGATCCAACTCACATAATCCAAAATTTACTTATTCTTCATATGTATCAACTTTTTTGACCAGACTCTACTCGCACCCCTGATTTGAGGTCATCCCTGTGAAGGCTATTCCTCCTCCTCCCCATGTGGTGTGTGTGTACACACTTGCAGATCTCTTTCGACTGTGCATTTCAAGGCAGGGGGGTGAAGCAGATGTACTTCACATGCTTTAAATTCTGATGCTCGAACCAAAGAAATCAAAGACTAAATCCAGGAAATCAACTTGACCAGTGATTTAAGCTTTTGGACTCTAGAAGAAACTTAAGGCCATCCAGCTTTCTCATTCATTGAATTTGAATTTTGACTCTGCATAAATTTCATTATGGAATAAATTCACACACATACACACACCAAGTCCACTGATGCAAACCTAATGTGAATTCACGCGCAACATTTCACAACTGGAATCTGACAAAATGCCCAGTGGCCCCGGGTTATTTCTCTTCTGACAGAACCATTTCAATGCACATAGATCTGCAGGGGTTATATAATTAGAGGGAAAAGTGGATTTTCTCACATAGGGATGCTGCATGCAATAAATAAATAAATACATCTCATTCTAAACAAAGAGACAAAGACATCTCTTGAATCAATGAAATAAAAATGCACTAGTGTGAAAATTCTGTTCACTCCTGTGTATGTGTCATAAACAGCTTACTTCAATTTAACTACCCAAAACTATTTTTTCCTCTCGAAATGGCCCATTTTCCCATCCATTCATTTGTGATGAGGAATCCCAACTTTCACAATCTGTTTCCCTAGAAATGGGCTTGTCTAAACTTGCTGGATGCTATTGATTCAAATCAAGATGTTTGAGATTGGTTTCACTGAGGAAATCAACCCCATGGACTTGAAGAGAGGGGGAGCTGCAGTCTCCTTCACAAAAAATTAAGGTCTTAAGGCTGGGCATTTACCTGAAAGCAAAGCTCAGGTGATTCAGTGCAACAGACTCCCAAATAAAACCAAAGCTGCTCGTGAGTTAACAAGGGCTCACCCAGCCTGATCCTATGAAATGTTAGACTTGTCTAAATCCACTGGAATAAATCAATAGCTGACATCTTTGAGCCAGGAGAGCATATCAAGATATTCGGCTTAACAATGCTGCAATTTACATAACGGAGCAGGAAGGTTTGATGGGTGTCACCTCCACATGTGGGAAGGGATATTCTTTTCAAGAGACAGGAGCAGGTGTGCCTCACTGTAGATACCTTTTCCATTTCCAAAGATTGACTTTACAGAACCATCACCATCCCACTGTAACAGTTACGGAAGCAGCCTTTGTACCGCCACAGCACCGACTGGCAGATGTTGCTATAAATCACTAGTGTGGATTGATCTTGGAAAAACAGGAAAGTCTGGGTTTGAATTTGCACACTCTGGGGTCTCTGGCTTATTGGTGGAGAATGGAAGCCCAAATGAAGAGCCCTCTTGGCAGATAGAGGAGGCAGCCTCTCCAGTGCAGCTTTGAAGGGAGGCCCTTTTGGGATGGAGAGGAAACAGGGCAAGAAAGGCAATGGACTACTTCCCTTCTCTGTCTCCTTTAGATAGAAGGGCAGAAGGGCTGCCTTCCTAACACTTTAGATGCCCCATTCACATCAACTTTTAACTCTTCTGAAGAGTACTGTTTAAACTTAATAGAGCAGAACGAACAGAACAGAACAGGACAAACACCATAACTTAACACTAAAAAAAGAGATGTTAAGGGGAAAAAAAGGAGCAAGATTAGTGCCTGATTGAGATGTCTGTTTGGGAGATATTACAAAAATCATCACCAGAGCTCTCAACTAACTCGATATGAAGTAACACAGATGGGAGGTTATTAGTCCAGGCTTCAAATGTTTACTTATGGTAATTCTGATAGAAAATTTGCATGTCCTTTTCCGTTGGATAATTTAGCATCCCCCATTCCCCAATATCCCCTTCCACCATTTCGGGTGTGTTAATGGGCGCTCACTCTTAACCAACTTATCCTTCTGAGCCTTCTCCGAAATCCTTGGGGGACAGGACGGCTCTGCCTTAACTGGCTAATCAGAAACAGCCAGGAAGATGAACAATAATCCCCTTGACTTAATGATGAGGATGATGAGGGTGATACCCCTCCAGCCTATTTAAGCTGACTTACAAAAGATGTGTCTCCCAAGGAAAACTTGTTTTTCAGATGAAGTTTTCTGGCTAGGGGAGAAAATTCCTACAAGCTAGTAAGATTGCTGATTTCTTCCCACCCAGGCTGGCCTTAAGATCTCAGATCAGAGCCCTCTGATTTCTCTCCAAGCCACCAGCTATTCCGAAGTCTCTTGGAGTAGAACTGGGTGCCAGCAATGGATGCAATTGAGATATTGCTTCGGTTTAATGTATGTGGCCAGGGGGACATATGGAAAAGGTCATAAGTTCTTTAGTTTTCAGCAGTCAAGACTGACATGTAAGGTGCCCAGAAACAGTTCATCTTCTGAGTTACAACAGAAGAAGCAAGAGGAGACATTTTTTCCCACAAGGAAGGCCTAATTTGAGATCTATAGTGAAACTGTTAGAGAAAGGCAGTTGAGAGTCCCTTTTAATTTCTCTTAGAGGTCCTTAAAGTGGGTTTTGTCAAGCAGGTTTCCCAGGATAAATTCAAACTCTCAGGCTCATCGCTTGCCTTATCGCTAATTAATTGAACATACGGGCATTAATTTTTGCTTTAAGTCCTTCACTTCCAAAAACTGAACCGCTAGAAAATATTATTTTAAAAAACGCAATATCAGCAGTTCTATTTATCCATTGTTTTAGAATCTTGTTCTTACTTATTTTGGAATATAAATTTTTATTTGATTGCAAGGATTCCTGATAGTTGAGAAAAAAAGAAATTTGCAGCTGAAGTCTATTCATATTTATACAGAAGGCAGTACCAAGTTAAAACTAGTTGGGCAAGTAAGGTTAAGACTACAGTGAGAAAGAAGAAAGGAACCAGATTTTTGCCAAGAAAAAAAATGATTTTTTTAACATCCAACCTGCAAATTTATCTACGGGGGAGGGGAGCAGGAGAAGGCTCTTGGGAATGACTGTTAGGTTTTATTAATATTAGCTCCAGATGCTAGACTGCTTCTACAGTACATGCAAATAATCACATAAATAGAATAAATGGGACCCTCTACCAAATAATTTAGTATCCACCAATCAATATTACAATTAGAACCATAATATTTTTTGCACCCAGTCTTCTTCATCATGTATTTGCCTCTTATTTTCATTTTGTTGTTTTAAATCCACAAACTTAAATTGCTTTTATGAGGAACCCATGTACACTCTAAGCAAAAATAGCTAAAATAAAATAAAGTGCATCTTTTACAGAAATGCAAAAAATGAAGTAAGTCGCACTGCAGATTATAATTCTGTGTTTGGTGTGTTTCCCCCCCCTTCCCTCATCAATAGCAAGTGACTCACAACGAGCATTTTTCGGCATTTTCGTGGCATTTTAGTTAGACCTATAACCTGATTCTTAGCAATTCAAATGGGCATTCTTGAAAAGTACAAAAATAGGTCAAGAAGATGGACGGGCATCAAAAGACATAGCCAGGAATTGTACGGGGTAAGATTTGTTTTCATTATTTGGAATAGTTGAAAAATTAAGAGAAGAATGTTGCATTTCTCTTTAAAGGTGGATTCACCCGTGGAATGTAGAGGAACTTTTGTAAAGCCAACTAAATTAATTAGAGGGACCCTCCCTTAATTCTTATTTCCTGCCTGGTTTCTTGTTTAAGTCTTCTTCACTGATCTTTAAAAATAAAAGAAACACAAATTACTCTTTATAATTTGCCTTTGGAAGAAGAACCAGATTTAATAATAGGGATATGATGGAGTTAGAAGTCAAGACAAGACAAAGCAAAAAAAAAAAAAAAAAAAAACACCCCTCAAAACTTGCCACAAACTTCACAAAACGTTACCTTTTAAATGAGACTAGAAGAAGCAAATAGAATGTTGAGATCTCACTAAAATTAAGTTATCCACGTCTCAGAATCCTGATGCCCCACGTGGTTTGTCATAGTAAACCATCCTAGGATTTGTAATTGTAATTATGTGTTTACGAAAGTTACACTTCAGTTATAGAGCAAGACTCAGCTTCATTGTGGCAACTCCTTGGCAACTTGGCCTTCTCGATCTCCCCCCCAAGACTGGATAAAAAACATTAAAGGACACGGAGGACCAATCATATTGTGCAAAGAACTGCATTTGAGAAAGCTCCGTAAAAGGACCTGATCTCTCTCTTTCCCTTTTCTTTCTTTCCTTCCTTCCTTCCTTCCTTCCTTCCTTCCTTCCTTCTTTCCTTCCTTCCTTCCTGGATCCCAGGCAGATTACAAGGCCAGGATGCCAAGACAAGTTTATCAGCCACAAGGGAAAAGAATAGAAAAATAAAAGACGGGGAACCAGAAGGAAAGGGCGCTCGTCTAAGTCGGGCAAGGGGAGAACCTGGAAACGAGCGGAGACCACACTGAAAGCCCCTGACCCAATCAAGCGCAGGAAGACGAAGTCTCGGAGCCAGCCGAGCGCCTCCCCCCCAAAAAACCGGCCGGGACCAGCCGCCCGAATTGGGACTAGATCCGCAGACTCGCCTCAACTCACACCGCTGGCCCAGGGACACTGCGCGGCCCACCTCCGGGCTAGGGCTTACCGGCTCCAGCTGGCTCTTGATGGCTCCTGCCTTGCCCGGCGGGGATGGGTCCTGGGTCCCGGGTCCCGAAGCGCTGAGCAAATCCCCGGGCGGGGAGGAGAGGTCTGGGAAAGGGTCGCACCGCCGCCAGCGCCCGGAGCAGCAACTCCCGAGGCCCGCCCAAGTCAGAGAAGGGCGGCAGCCCAGCAGGATCCCCGGGAGAAGAAACGGGGGCGTCGAGCAGCCCGTGGAAGGAAGGGAAGGGGAGGCCGGGCCTGGGTAGGTTGGTGGCGGCGGCGACAGCAGCAGCGAGGCAGCTTCCCGGCGGGCGACCCGGCTCCCCCTGCCTGGCTCGGGCTCTCCTGCGGCTCCTGTTCCGCTCAACTCCGCTCGGCTCGGCTCGCTCGGCTTGGCTGGGGGAGTCGCGTGACGTCAGCAGAGATTCCACCAAACTGAAGTCGGCGGCCAAGCCGAGCGGAGGGAGGGAGGGGGGGAGGGAAGGGGGAAAGGTAGGGGTGAATAACGGGGGGGGGGGAGGAGGAGAAGGCAGGGGCGGCCCAGCTGCTGCTGCTGCTGCTGGGAAAGGACGGTGCCCAAGAAAGGGGATTGTGGGGGCAGGAAAAAAAATGGGACTCGAACGGATGGAGCCTGAATGAAGGAGAGAAAGGTTAGAGCCGCCTCTATATCAAGCTGCGGGGCGCAGTCGAAGTAATGGACTACAATGCCTATTGGCCAGGGGCTGACGGGAAGTATAGTCCAAGATATGTGGAGGTTAAACAAAAGCCCAGGGCTCGGCAGACAGAGAAGGAAAAATCAAAAACCGCCGCGACAGACCGAATAAAAGCAGGGAAGGGAGCCTGATAGTGAACTGGGCGGGCGGAACAGGCTCCTTATTATTGAAAGTTTCACTAAGAACAGTTAAAAGTTTCCGTCGGAGAGAACGAGCGTTACTGGCTGTGTGTGTTTGTGTGTGTGTGACAGAGAGAGAGGGGGGGGGAAGGGCGGGAGAGAGACCGACCTACCACGACAAAAAAAAAAGATGCGTCGGAGAGAAGAGGCAGCGATTAAAGAAGCGGAGCAAAACAGGCGCAGAGGAAAGGAAAAAAATCGGAAGCCGAGAGCTGTCCTCCGTACCGGGGAAGCGGAGGAGAAAGCGAAGCGAAGGAGCGAGGCTGGGAAAAGGCGAGCTCTTCCCCCAGAGGCCTGCTTGCCCTCCCTTTTTCTAAGCAAAGCTAGCTTTTCTTCCCTTTTTAAAAGTCGCAGCTCGGCACCCAGCAAAGGGAGTGCGCTGAAGCCAGCGGTGAAAGAAACAAAAGAGGGGAGCGTAGAGAAAGTAGAAGTGGATCGAGGCCCGAAGGGGGCTGCAGGCAGAGGCGCAGTGCAAGAGCGGGGGTCGAGCACAGGAGCCGGTGCAAAAGGGCCTGGAGCCGCCCAGCCCACCGGGCTTCCCAATATTTAAGCCAGCATGATGAACTCGGCAGGAAAACGGGGCCTTTTCCTTCTTTCTTATTTTACGGGCTGCAGCTGGGAAAAGTTGGGTGGGTGGCGGCGAGGGCGCGAAAGGGCCTTTCCGCCGTGAGGTCCGCGACCTACAAGACCCAGAAGCGCCTCGCAGGGTAGAATTTCCTCGGCTGTCTCGGCCCCCAGCAGGTTCACCCGGGGTCACCGATCATTCATTGGTGAAAATGACGAGGCACGAGGCGTAGGAAGAAATACGGTTTCCGAACGGCGGTGGCTGCCCTGCAGTTGGCGCGGTTTCCGGAGAGGCAGCCGGGGAGAGAGGGTAGTGGTGGGGTGTATCCCGAGCCGGGCGCGCTTTCTCGGGAGCAAAGCTCTGGCTGAGAGAAGAAACGCGAGGAGATCCGGCCTGTTCGGTTACTTCGACCCTATCAAGAAGAAACAGCGCAGGAGAATTTCCGCATGCATTAAGGGGAATTGGGAATATTGTTGAACTATTAGCCAAAAAACACTTATAAGATCTATCACAGCAATTGCACAGACAAATGCAAAACTTGAGCTGCAGACACTACGCCTAAAACACCTCCAAGAAATTGTGGCCGCCTTTTTGTATTTGTTCCACGCTCACAGCACGCCCTTCAAAATAAAAATCCATTTTTAAACCTCAATACAGTTAACCGTTTTCAGATCGCTATTACGTTTGGTTTTGTTGGGTGTTCTGTATTTTTAAAAAAGGGAAGGAAAACGATTCTACGATAATTGAAGGAGCTAACTCTCTTCCCCCACCCTAAAAATAATAAAAGAAAAGTTGCTTTGGTTTGGCGCTCTTATTTCAACTCTCTTTAGTGTAGTTGGAAGCTGGGAAATGGGTCGTTTCTGACGCAAAGAAATGGGCGCCATTTTGAAGTATCTGCTTCTCAGCCTATAGACTTAAACACTTAATGGATTCTAATTTACCTGCATTTAATTTTTAAGCATTTTCGTTTCGTTTCGTGGAAGGAAATCCTTTACTACAGCATGGCTGTAAACCTAGGCCCATTTGCTTGGAGTAAAAAATGGAATAAGCATGAGGATTAATTTATAAAATTGCTTTAATGGGGAAAATTCTCATTCCATCGATATTTTTTTAAAATGTTCCTTAGTGTTTAAACATCAAATACAGTGTTACCACTTGCAGGCCATTTGAAATCATCGTCCTCCTTATCATTTCCCCTACCGATTTTATTTGAAAAGGTAAATATTTAGCCAAATCTAGAAGCATCAAACATGTCCCCTAGGCCACCGCAGGCACCTTGCGTTAGAGTCGAATCGGATACTTCCGCTGCGGGTTCACCCACCGCTCCCAAACCGCACGTGTGAAAAGGGAGCAGCAGACCAACCCGCATTCGCGTCCTTGGGAAGAGCCAGGGAGCCCCGAGTTCTTGTATCGCAATAAGGAATGCGAAGGGAAAAATAAATCCATGGGGATTAATCCTAAAATCTCTCTCTCGGTCGCTCCGTGAAGTGGAAGGGGGTGGGTGAGTGGGTCGTGAAAGTGGGGGACTGGGGGAGGGGGGAGAGCGGGAGAGAATGAAGCCTTTTGTTTGGCTCCCAGCGACTTCCAGGCGGCCCTTCGCCTCCCGGAATACCCGGGTGCTTCATACACCTAATTAATGTACGGACAGTAGTGGGTAAAATAACTAAGGTAAACAGACGCTCCGTGTTGTGGCTGCCTTTGCTTTGAATCCGTCTGAGGACCGGGAGAAAAGGGGGGGGGAGGTTGTTCCTTCCCCTGCTCCTCCTCCCAGCACGAGTCTTGGAAGATGCGCGCTTGTTCCCCACCACTTGCCTCTTCCAGGCACTTCAAATTAGGGTCTGTCACAGACCTGCCTCTCCGCCCCCCCCCCGCCAAGCCTCAGCCAATGCTGGCTGGCTGGTTCTCCGTCTGCGCTACCTAGCCAGACTGCCAGCCGGCCTCCAGTTGCTTTCTCCCCCCCACTCCCCACCCTTGTTGGTCCCCGGACTGCCTCCCTTGCCCCCTTCAATGCCGGGGCTTCAGACCGGAGCACGACTAGAGCCGGGAACTTCTCTCTCTCTCTCTCCCTCGCTAGGACTGGGGTGAAGCTGAAGTGAGCAGCTGGTGGGAAATGCAAATGGCTGGTGGAGAAACATAAGATACAGAGTGATTTTCATTCCCTCCTCGAGTGCGTGGAAGGAGCTGGACATACGTTTCACGCTCCTAATCCTTCTTTTACATTTTTAGTCATACTCCTATTAAACAACTAATTAATGCCCGGAATCGCTGGGGAATACATTAGACAGGCTGCCTCGAAACAGGAGTTTGGAAAGGTTGTCTGGAAACTGTGGAGCTGCTTTAATACGCGGATTTTAATTCTTTCTCTCTCCTCATCCCTTTCCTTCCCTCCCCCTCTCCTCCGTCCCCCATCCCAGCACCCTTTCTCTTTCTCCCAGGTCATGAAACACAATCCTGGGTAGGGGGTGAAGACATTGGTCCCTTTCGGTCCCCGGCGAGTCTCAGCCGCTTTCCTGACTAGTCGCAAACAAAGCATGCAGCGTCTTAACTGGGTTAGACCAACTGGGTTATCTCAAGGTTACCTCTGTGAGAAGGTGCGACACGATTACACGGCCGGGGCACGACTTCCCCAATGACTTATTATTTTTGTAATTAAATAGGGTTATTATCTGAGACTCCCGTTTAGGACACTCCGAAAGCATCGCTGAAAAGCCGCAAGAAGGGATTTTGGAAAAATGGCCCCTTTTCTCGGCTTCTGCAAAGCTTCGCCTGAAGTCATTTTTGCCCCGACGAAGTTTGTTCTGCTCATTTCCATGAATCCCGAATTGAGCAAAGGCAGGATTGAAGTCTCGGCTAATAAGCAGGTGGAGTTAGTTGCAAGTGCTAATTTCAGGCACTTGATTTTCCATTCAAGGACGGCTGGTTTATTTAGGAAATAAACGGACACTTAAAAAAAAAAAGACCTCCAGAAAGATTCCCAAAGGCGGATTTTAAGTGGCTACTAGTTATAATGGCTACTAATTGCCTACCAATCGACTGACATTGCGGGTAGCAATTCTTTTAAAAAAAACCACCATGTTTTATTTCTTCAAAGCTGATGATCGATTATAACAATCTTAAATACAAGCCTTTTGACTTCCGGAATCAGGTGGACCTGTTCACAAAGCATTTCCCGTTCTAGATTCCAGAAACGATTTTAACTGCCATTAGATTTTACTTATTTAAAATTGATGGTAAAAAACTGTCCTTAACCAAAATGCTGATCCTGGAAATGCAACATCCTGTAGTAACCTCGCTTGGTAGCAGTTAATTCCCCTTCACTTCAATAGGGTTGACCCAAAGATAGAATCCAGGCAGCGTATTCAGAACTTGGTCCTATGAAATTTAGCAAGGTGCACGGAGTTCAAAGCTACCGATTCCCAAACAAACCCGCCAAGAATGCAATTGCCCCGTAGCCAAGAATGAGATCTTTTTCAAATCAATTTCTCTTGAATAAAATGAATGTAAATCTTTTTGTCAGTTTGACTACGGATATTGAAAATATTCTGCTCTATCATTATTTTTCCCCAATGAGAATGTCTAAAATCTAACCCAGTTAAAAAGGAAAAACGTGTTTCCTCATCTGTTAAGTGGGGGGGGGGGACGTTATTTCAAAGAAAGCATTTTTGGATGGGAATGCAAACTAATTTTTATATAGTAGCATAATTACACTAAAATCATGTTCTAGCACCTTAGGCTACTAATGAGAAAAATCGAAGAGAATAGCTGATAAGAGTTCTATTTACAGACATTCAACGCTAATTTCATGGAAGAACTGAGCTAAATGTGAAAGTTGGGAAGAGAAGGAGAAGAAATTTCAGTAGTAGGGAATATATATATGATTTTGCATCTTTACTGGCTTATTTGAAAACCGGTGAATATTAATGAATTCCTACTTATTTTCCCCCCGTTTTGAATTATGTTTTTCGAGTCTTCCTCCTCTCTACAATTTTGCGAATGGGGTGGAAGTTTACAACACACGCGCTGCACTTTTGTTTTATGACTTTTGCATTTCCTCCTCCCCCCCCCCTATATTTCTTCTATGATTTTATTTCCGTATTACTCGTCTAGGCATCTCGATTCCATACAAATAGAAAAGCGGGAGGGGGGAGCGGGAAACCCTTCGAACGGACCCATTCATTTGCATATAAATTAAAACCCATCCTGCTACCTCCTGTGTTCCGGTAGCCTATTATCATTGCGAAACCAGAAACGTTTAAATACTTGAGCTAAGAGAATATACATACATACATACATACATACATACATACATACATACATACATACATACATACATACATACACACACACACACACACACACACACACACACACACACACACACGTCTGCCTTGAGTCAGTAATGAACGGCCTCATTATAGGCGTCCCATCCCGACGCTCGGAATTAATAAAGAAAAGAAAAGAGGGAAGGAGGACATACCCCGGTAGACAGACAGACAGACAGACAGACAGACAGACAGACAGATACACACACACCACACTAGAGGTAGAAATGTTGTTCAAATCCGGACTTGTTCGGGCACAAGGCAACAATCCATGGAAACACAAAAGGGGCATTTCCCACCCACCCACCCCTGTTTCCAGAGACTTCATGAGAAACCAAAGCGAAGCAAACGGGAGGTGAAAGAAGTACAAAGGGAGACCCCCCCCTTTTTCCGCGCCTGGTCTCTGCGCCAGCCGGGTCGCAGCCTCCTCAGCCAGTGGCCGGAGCTGCGGCTCCAGATCCGAGGACGCCCTCTAGCCCCGGCGGCCGCTCGCTTTCCCCGTTCCTTCTCCTCCCGCCCTCCTCCCAGGCCGTCGAGCCCCGGCGGCTGGGACACCCAGGCGGCTCCGGCGGCGGCGTGAGAAACCCCAGCTCCGGGAGCGCTTACCTGGGTCCGTGAAAGGAGAGGGGGGGCCTTCCTGGACAGGGCGAAGAAGCGGCTCGGCGGAATGCCACAAGTTGCTGGGGAGGAAAAGCAGCGGCGAAGAGGAGGGAAGAAGCGGGGCTGGCTGGCGGTGGGAAAATCTGTCGCCTCGGGGGCCAGGCAGGAGCGCCCTTTCATTTCAAGGGCTTATTGATTTGCTGTTGTCATCTTTGGCCGCGCAGAAGGACACTTGAAAAGAAGCGCTGATCTCAGAGAGGAGGTGACCTGACCGGCGCTCTCCCCCAAATCTTAATTATCACCTTCATGCCTTGGGAGAGAAAAAAAAAAGGGGGGGAGAGGAAAAGAAGAGTCCAGCAGCCAAAAAGGCTTTGCTTATTTGCAACTTTGTCTAATTATTCCAGACTTCTCACTGGGCGATCCCATCCGCTTCCAGGCAGCCTCCTCTCTCTCTCTTTTTCTCCCCAGCCGCCGTTTTTCCCCACGACCGAGCCCTGCTTGAGCGCTCCTTCTCCCCGAGCCCTGATGGGGTGGATGGACCCAACCGGAGGGCGCCCGGTTGGGGGAAAGGCTGCCCCGAGGACAGAATTCGAAGTTGCTTTCTAACTCTCTCGAACCAGCCAGTTGAATTCGAACAAGGGGGGGAAATGAGAGAAGGGGAAGAAAGCTTGCGGGGGTCGGGGTGGGTGGGGGAAGAAGGATTAGTAAAGACCCAATGTTCCCTTCTTGCCAAGGGGTCTCCTCGGGTTTCAGCTCCTGAACTTGTCTGAATGTCGGGTTTATGGGGAGCGAAAGATGCTTCTGAAAACAGGGGAAGGGTGGTGGGTTTTTGGTTTTTTATTTTGTTGTGGATCACAGCAGCTCTGAACTAGGGGCTGCGGGATGACGTGGGAACCGTGCCATTGAGTCCGGTTCCTGCTTTGCCAAACTACCTGTCCTTCCCAAAGGGAAACACTCTGCTGTACTCCAGCTGTTTTCAACTTCAAATTCCTACCAGCCTGGCTAAGAGCCAGAAATCATCAGAACCGGTAGTTTCCCAAAGATCTGAAGGGCACACAGGCTGCTGTTGCCTACTCATCATTTCCAGGAGCTTTTTTTTTTAACCTTGTTTTTTCCCCCTCTGCAGTTTCCACAGGAGAGATTTATAGTGGTTTTTTTGTTTTTGTTTTTTTAGCACCATTATAGTAGTGGGGGCAGCATATCACCCAATCCGTGGCTAGGGGACAGCCCAAAAAAATATTATAAATAAAAAAATATAGTATAAATAACTTGGGATGAAATTGGGCCCCCTTGACTACTGTTGGGTTGGTTTGTTTTTTTGCAAAAAAGGAAAGTCAAGTAGCAAAGATGAAAGAGGAGAGAGGAAGACTGTTCTTCTCAACTTTTGGAAACAAAGTGTCTACTTCTCCCACCCTCCCATCTTTGGGTAGAATTTGGTCGTAGTCCCCCTTCTTTGCCTCTGGAGGAGGAAGCAAAGCAGGAGACAATGCTGTGTCCCTGGAACCTTCCATTGAAAACAAATCACCACAATGAAAGGAACACTGAACAAACCTGAAGAACCTGCTCAGGCTTTCGACCTTGGGATAAATGGGCAGAGGAGACATTAGAAGGATAGTGACAGAACTATAAATAGTTCAGTTGTCAAACTCTTTTGGTATCTGTCAGTATCCAGAAATGGAGTGTAGAAAGTAGATTTCCACAGGGTGAAAAAAAAAGACAAACAGCACAACAGAACTCTTCAATTTTTCCTACAATCAGACTTTATTGTTAAGGACACCAGGTCCAATCAAATGCTTGGATTTAAGCAACCACTTCCCTATGCCACCTTTAGTTTTTGCATCCTACTGCCTTTGACTTTCCAGAAAGTTTTACATCAAACCAAAAATTTCCAATGGAAGTTTAACAGATCTCTTGGGCTCTAGGAGTAATGCTAGGATCTCTTTGGAGGACAAGCCAAACTTTTACAATTTCTCTTTGGATTCAGAGGTGATCTTGATTTTTGCCTTGGTGTTTATCTGCAATTAGTGGCCCTATATTTGCTGTGGAGCCCCTCAGAAATGTAAACATCTTGGTCAAATTGTTCTACCATTGCCAGTGACTGCCTTGTGAAACAATATCATTAGCAGATGTTTTACATAATAATGTACCAGAGCTAAATCAAAATCAGCCTGAAACCATATGATTAAGTTGATGTGCAGAAAAAGTGGGTTTTATTCTTAATTCTTGAACTTACTATTGGTATTCTTTTCTGTTGTCTTTCATATGTCCAAAGGAGCCTTACATATACACCATGTCTACAGAAATCAGAGACCAGTAGACTCTAGAATAGTAGATCACTTTTAATTGCTTTTGGTTTCTATGCTTCTGGTTAACTGTTAGTGGCCCCAAACCTTCAGTTAAGATAAAACAGGCAGTCTTAAATGGTAGCAAAGCTAATATTAGAGAGAGAGAGAGAGAGAGAGAGAGAGAGAGAGAGAGAGAGAGAGAGAGAGAGAGAGAGAGACAGAGAGAGACAGAGAGAGACAGAGAGAGACAGAGACAGAGACAGAGAGAGACAGAGACAGAGAGACAAAGACAGAGAGACAGAGAGACAGACAAAAAGATAGAGAGACAGAGGGAGACAGAGAGTCATAGAGTCAGACAAACTGACAGACTGACAGACTGACAGACTGACTGATTGACTTTTATAAAGTCAGATCATTGGCATGTATAGTTCATTGTCTTCCCTAAGGAAGTACTTTTGTATTATTCATCTGATACCTCTTATTCTAAGATCTTAAAAACTGAACTGGGAACAGGATACTGAATAGGTCTAGAATGGATTGGGTAGTGAATCCACAGAAACTTTTTTTCCCCCAAGCTTAAAAATGAGTCTAAATGAGTGTTTACATTTGAGCTCAATTTTCCATTCCCATACAACTTAATAATTTTCTTTCTCCCTGATTTTCATGTTGATTGATTGATTGATTGATTGATGTTAGGTGTAATTCAAAGCTATTGGTGGGATTTCCATTAGTAGAATTGCCTTCACCTTGATACTGGTGTCTAGAAAACCTCTGTCAGTGAATCCTCAGAACTATCAGCTTTCAGTGAACACAACATTTGTTTTTGACCCAGATAAGGCAAGCTTTAAAAGAGACAAAATCTTTTCAGATTGATATGGACGATTTCCAAGTTGACTTGGGGATGAATAAGAGCTGAGATTCAAAATTCTGAAGTGTCATGCTTTCCTATTAATTGTAAATGCCAGTCAAAAGGATGACATTTAACTGTAGATCCTTCTGAGGATGTGAAGTCAGATTTCAGAAAACTAAGAACTGGTGTGTTTTTGTTCTAATATTCTCTAATTTTGTAGTGCTTTCTAAAACAAGGAAATGCCAATAAATGTTTGTGTGTGAGGGAGAGACAAAGACTGTGTGTGAATAAGGTTGTGTTTGTGTGTGTGCAAACTGAAAAAAAATTGTAAGCATTGTTGCCACCTTGTGGGTATTAAGCCTACAACATTTCAGATGGATCATGTTACTCATTAAGATACAAGTAGAGTCTTCACAGTTTTGAGGTGAGTAATCTACTGTGGGCAATGTGTGGCATCTGTCCAAGGACTTACCCACAGTCTGCTTTTACTGACTAAAAACAACAGCAATAATAAAATCATACTAATTTATAGAAGATGGATCAAGATTGTGAACAAATGTAGGATGGAAAAGGAAAGATGTAGGAAAAGGCCTGGAAGATTAAGATGGAATGGTTTGGACTCCGATCAGGAAGGGATTAAGTGCTGCACAGAAATAAAAATTATCTCTGTTTCCTTCCTCTTCAAAAAGTCTTGTTTTGTTGAGTCAGAATTAACAATGAATATATATCTGGACTGGGAAAAACATCATATAAAACTCCATATTTGTCTCACAAAGTGAATGATAGTAAACTCTAGTAAACCTTTTTGTGTCCCACTTACACTCTCTTCTTTTCTCCCAAACTCCATATTGAGGTTGCACTAGAATAGATTTCAAATTAAAAAAACCCCCAAAACCAAAAAAGCCAGGCTGGAGAATTCTGGGAGTTGAAGTCCACAAGTCTTAAAGTTGCCAAGGTTGAAGACCTCTGTTCCAGAGCTATATTAGCTTTTGAAACAGGCTTTCCCACCCTCAGTTTCTGCAGAGACTCCAAGCCCTAACAGCGGAGCCTCCTGCCTTTCTCCCACCACTCCTCTGCAAGCCAGATACACTTACAGAGTGTGCCCGCAAATGTTGACCATCAGCTTGAGGGAAGGGTTCCTGTATTCGGTGGTCTTGCACTGGGGGCAACCTTGGTCATCCATGGCAAGAATCTTCCTATTAAATTTGCCGCCAGAGCCGCCACCATCCTCACTCCAGAAACACGGTGTCCGCCCTTTAAAAGCGTCCATCTGGCTCTCCGGCGAGGGGAAGGATTGTTCCGCTGTGCAACAGGGAAAAATGTCCTGCGCCCTTTGCTAATTACTTTATGGGTGCTTTGAAAAGAGGAGAGCGGGTGAAAAGCGAGACTTTTTTGAAATGCTGCGGGACGCGGGACAAATTATTAATTATCGGGACTGTCCCACCAAAAGCGGGATGTCTGGTCACCTTATCCATATGGAGTTCAGGGGGTGTAGACTGGGGGCTGGGCCTTGTCAGACATACTCTTCCTTGCAAGTATATCTGGTTACCTCTCTTTTCCTGTCCGTGAAGATTATTTTATTTCAATGATCTTCGGCTTTTAGCACAGCTGTGGGTGAACGCACTACATGTACATGATTTGGCAAGTTGATATTGATAGTTTTCCTAAGTGAACCCTGCTCAAAATCTTACTAGATTGCAGAAATATGCCAACATTACAAAATGAACATATAAATATGTATTGAATCATGGGTATTGTACATCATGTGAATATGGAAACTGTTTTATTAACCTGAAATTAGAGAAGTAGCTAAAACTATTAGCTCTGGGCTGCAAAAAATCTAGACTATCACCATAGGGCAGCAAAGAAAAGTCAAAGAAAGAAAGAAAGAAAGAAAGAAAGAAAGAAAGAAAGAAAGAAACACAACCAAATATCTTTGCTGCTTTCTAGTGATCATTTGATGCTTTGCAGTTCAAATCTGGTGCCCCTATTCAAATTGTATGTTAAAATTTAAGTAGCTTAATCTACAGAAATCATAGTTGGGCTTTACTTTTACAAACAAAATTATTTAGTTTATTGTATAAATAAATAAATAAATAAATAAATAAATAAATAAATAAATAAATAAATAAATAAATAAATAAATAAATAAATAAATAAATGATATTAAGGCCATATTCCTAAGTATGTTTACAATGCAGTTATTTCTTTTTATTATATTGTGACTTAATTTCAGAGAAATATGTCTATCAGAGAGATAGATATAATAACCCTCTGCTGATAATTCAGTTGCATTTTTCATTGCCCCCCCCCCCCACTAATCACGTTCCTTCAATTCAAATTCAACTATGGTCAGAGATTGGTGTGATAAAATTGTTTGCAATTTAAATAATGCAAAACTTTCTGGCAACTAGCCAGGAGAGGAAGGTGATCGTAAGAAACATTATTAAAGCATATATTATAGCAAGGAGACACATTCTATTTTTTTGAAAAAGATAGTACCGATGGATTATGTTTGCACGATGCTTTTACAATGGTTCATCTAACCATGCTTTGACCAACTACGCCAATTAAATCGATGTTTGGATTTACATGGCACATCAAACCATGAATCAAGGTATTCATGCCTACCTACACAATGGGCCAAACTTAAATAAGGTTGTCTAGTGGGCAGACTAGCATATTATCTGATCCCTGCTGTAATTTGATATTGCAATTTGAGTCCCAGCTGATCGGGAGGTAATGGGGATTTTGCAGTACCCTTCCCCTGGAGTGGGGAGGGAATGGAGATTTTACAGCACCCTTCCCCTGCCACGCCCACCAAGCCACGCCCACCAAGCCACACCCACCAAGCCACGCCCACAGAACCTGTAGTAATTTTTTTTTGAATCCCACCATTGATATTGTAAATTCTCAATTCACAATTTTAATGAAGCAATTTTGCTGACCAAGGTGAGCAGGATTAGATTAAAAGTATCGGCCGTTGGAAAAAACTGACATTGCGAGGACATCATAGACAACAACTGCAGCTCTCTCTTTAACTGTACCTTGAAAATGATAAAACATTGACAATTGAGAAAAGCACTGCTTTAAGGGCAAATTCAGTGGCATGCAGTAGATTGCTTTTTGTCTGGGAGATCTGCCAAGTTCTTTTACTCCCTGTAATATACCATGTCAAAAAGTTGGCTCTTTATTACACAACTTTTTCCCCTTCTGAAAATCTGTTTCATCTGGAAGCAGAAGGGTACATTTGCTTCTCCAGTGGAATACTCCTTTGCAAATCGCACTACATTTCTCTTGGCAGGAAAATAGTAAATTTTCTTTACTGGCTGAATGTGGCTTTCAAATCTTTTACTTTTTATATGAATCAGTTCTGGCACCATCTGTCAAAACAATACGCTTAAATGCTTTTAGAAAACATTTTTTTTTCTGATTAAATTTATTACATGCTGTCTTTGAATTTATGGAAGACTGAATGTGATAATAGAGATAAAGTAGCTCTCGGTGACATGGTTCTTATCTGATAAGAATGCTCACTTGGACTTCACTATGGAGCTTAATAGGAAATGGATTGTGGTAAAATAAGGCATCATACTGAAAGATCACCAAGATTGAAGAGGAGCCTCTAACCCCCACTTCCCCAAAATTCTGATATGAAAATTTTACTAAGTAGTCAAACTTAGCATCCAAATCCAATTCAAAACCAGGTGAGAATTAAGGTAGCTGTGAGCCACAGGGCCACTGCAGGTTGGAGAAAGCGGAGTTGTCATCGCAACATAGAGCCGAGGTGGCGCAGTGGTTAAATGCAGCACTGCAGGCTACTTCAGCTGACTGCAGTTCTGCAGTTCGGCTGTTCAAATCTCACCGGCTCAGGGTTGACTCAGCCTTCCATCCTTCCGTAAAATGAGGACCCGGATTGTTGTTGGGGGCAATAAGCTGACTCTGTAAACTGCTTAGAGAGGGCTGAAAGCCTTATGAAGCAGTATATAAGTCTAACTGCTATTGCTATAACATATTTTTCTTTGTTAAGGGAAAACACAATAAAACAATTATCCTTCCCTCTCTATAAGGTAAAGGTAAAGGTTTCCCTCGCACATATGTGCTACTTGTTTCTGACTCTAGGGGGTGGTGCTCATCTCTGTTTCAAAGCCCAAGAGGCAGCACTTTCTGAAGACATCTCTGTGGTCATGTGGTGGCCATGATTAAATGCCAAAGGCGCAGGGAGCACTGTTACCTTCCCACCAAAGGTGGTTCCTATTTTTCTACTTACATTTTTACATGCTTTCGAACTGCTAAGTTGGCAGAAGCTGGGACAAGTCACGGGAGCTTACTCCATTAGGGATTCGAACTGCCGAATTGCCGACCTTTCTGATCAACAAGTTCAGCATGTTAGCCACTGAGCCACCACGTCTCCCACATCTCTCTCTCTAGGGTCACCATAATTTGGCTATTTTGTAGCCACAAGGACAGGAGGGCAGGTGTGAGGCATTCAAAACAACAACGAGAATTTTACCTTTTTGCTTCAGTTGGGTAGGAAAACTGGTTCTCTCCAAATTTTGGACAAATTGACCCAGACATTGCACATAGTGGTTGAAATTATTGGGATTATAATCCAAAACTATATGGGTTGTATCATGTAGTGTACCCCATCACTTATTATACTTGGAATGGTATACTAAATATAAGGATTGTTATTCCCAGGTAATTTGAAAAAGTGATCTGGTGAATAGAATAGGGTTTTAATTCTAGAACTCCCCCCACCCCTAAATGAAGACTTTGCATTAATGAGAATCACGTTCACATTATTTTATCCATATTGTTGTATCTGGCCTCTGCTGTTTGCCTCTTTGTTAGTTTGTGTAATATTCCTACTTATCATTGTCATTACAGAAAAGAGGTTTTTTTCCTATCCTCAGATTGGCTGAAATGTTTCAAGACATACATACATACATACATACATACATACATACATACATACGGTATATAACAGTGGTGGGTTGCAGGCGGTACGCCCCAGTACAGGCGTACTGAAGTCAGCCCGGAGCACCGGATACCGTTCCAGTACGATGCTCTGGAGAGCCCACCCGCCCGCCCAAGCTCCTTACCGGTTCACCGACAAAAGGGCGACCGACAAAAGCATGCCCAACTAAACCACGGTGACAAAACCGCAAGTTCTAAACCGCGCTGACGAATAAGCACTGAAGTGCGCCGACAACAGCGCGCCAACAGAAGCGCATTCTAAACCTAAACTTAACCCTAACCCTAACCCTAACCCTAACCCTAATCCTAACCCTAAACCTAATCCTAATCCTAACCCTAAACCTAACCCTTACCTTAACTTAAATCACGCTGTTGTTGGCGCACTGTTGTCGGCGTGTTGATGACGTCGTGGTTTTAGCGACGGGGTTTTGTCGGCGCGCTTTTGTCGTGCATGCATTTGTTGGGTCACACTCCTTACTGGTGTTTAAAGGCTTCTGCGCTTCCGCCTGTGTGACGCTCCATGGGGCAGCTGGAGCATCGCAGAACATCACAGAGCGTCGCGCAGGTGCTCAGATGCATGCGCGTGCTGTGTGCATCCATGAGGACGCCACCAGCCCCATTCCAACCATACCGGGGATTTGAAACTCACCACTGGTATATACATATGGTTTATTAAAGTATTAAAGTACCATATTTTTGAGAGTATAAGATGCACCTCACCCCCAAAGAGCATGGAATGTTGGTGCGTCTTATACACCGAATACAGCCATTTTTGGCCTCCTGAAGCCCCGCCCCTGCATCTCATTTTGCCTTCCCCCAAAAGCACTCTGCAGACTTCAGCAGAGCTGGGAGAAGGCAAAAACGGCCCTGTTTTGCAAAAAAACAGTCCATTTTCCACAAAAATTGGGGCATTTTTTTCTTCCCCCAGCCCTGCTGAAACCTGCAGAGTGCTCCTGGGGGCCAGGAAGGATAAAACCCTTTTTTCTTGCTTACCTCTTTGAAATCTTGCTGCGTATTATACACTGGTGCATCTTATAGTCCAAAAAATACGGTAGATCTTTTTGTAATGATAAGCTAACAAAGTGTTTACCTTTTAAAAAAAAAAGCTAGAAGGGACCCAAATTTAAGAAATATCTTTAAAAAACTGTTGTTATCCCTTGTGTAAAGGAAGCCCAAATATTATTCATTACTTTAGTTTCTTTTTTGCTCTGATGAAGCAAAGGAAAAAAATGCTGGAGTTATAACCATGACTTTTTAACCCTTTGCACACCCAGTAAAAGGAAGTTCAGTATTTCTCTAAATAACCTGTTCTACTGATGAACTATTCTTATGGTTAGGAACTATGTCCTAACATTTAGCTGGGATTTGTCTGTCTTAGAGTCTTGCCATTCAAAAACCAACTTCCAGGAGTTCTCAAACACAAGACATAAACCATCAACGTATTCTTTTAGTACACTGAGATATACTTCATCTGGCCATGGAAATTAAAACTAATTCAAAGTAAAAAAGGTTTCCTTAATCATGTTTCCACCACATTTGGTTTTCAATCCTGACACTTCATCCTGCTCTTCACAATTGCCTGATGGAACACAAACTCTTTGTAAGAAAAGGCTGAGCCAAACAGAAGTTGAATAGGTTTGCTTTTCCTTTGTTATCTGTCAGCTTTTTGCCACATTCATTGAGTACCCAGCACTCTGACAGTTCTTTCCTATTTTGATCTTATTAGACCTTTTAGTTGTTCTTCATATCCTTCACCAACTTCAGATCACTTGGTGAAAGCAAAAAGATGACATGATTCTTGTAAATCAGGTGCTTCAAATGGTCTTAAATCTTCATCTGGCAGTTTCAGTAATTGGAAGAGGCTTCTTTGCATTCACTGTGCACGTGAGAATGTTCTTCCAGAAGCTGATTACAACAGTTAGTAGAATTCCTCTTTCCTATGTAGCAAATGCATGGAACTCTTTTTCTAGCTACTGCAATTGCTGGAAAAGGCTTCTTTTCACTTTTGGAAGCAGCTGCATTGTTTCTGAAGCAGTTTTAAAGGAATGTATTACATAAAGCTTTGTTAAATCAAAACACACATCAAAGCTTTGCACGGTTCTATTCTAAATAACAAAGCTGAATTTACTTAGTGAAATCAACATTTAGCTGGTTTTTTTTAAGGAAAATTCTCTTTTCTCTATCTCCGAGTTTAACAGCAGCAATATCCAATTTCCTCAAAGTTTGCTTTATTGCAAAGTCTTTTATTGTCTAAGGAGTTTCAATATAAATTATGTCTGTTACATTCATTCAGAACAAAGAAACTAGGAGAAATAGGAAGCTGCCCTACCAGGGTCTATTTCTACTTGGAATCTTCAAGTAGGATTGAAAACTATTTTATTATCAAAGTTTTAATTGACCTAAGGCTCAGTGGCTAAGACGCTGAGCTTGTCGATCAGAAAGGTCAGTAGTTTGTCAGTTCGAATTCCTAGCACTGCATAACGGAGTGAGCTCCCATTACTTGTCCCCGCTTCTGCCAACCTAGCAGATCAAATGCATGTAAAAATGCAAGTAGAAAAATAAGAACCACCTTTGGTGGGAAGATAACAGCGTTCTGTGTGCCTTTGGCATTTAGTCATACTGGCCACATGACCATGGAGACGTCTTCGGACAGTGCTGGCTCTTCAGCTTTGAAATGGAGATGAGCACCACCCCCTAGAGTCGGGAATGACTAACACAAATGTGCGAGGGGAACCTTTACGTTACCTTCAATGAGAACTGTGCAGCTAACAGTTGAGGAATAAAGTTTGAAATTCACTAGCAGGAAAAATGCAGAAGTATCATCATTTGATTATAGGACATAATCTCGGTTTAGGACATGAAAGATCTTCATTGGAAATGGAGCATGGTAAATGTCACGCAGTATCTGAAAATGGGTGTTGTTCTTGGAAATTATTTAGGCTTAGAGGAAAAAAACCCTGCTGTATTTGTGTGATGAAACAGAAAATCTAGCCAATTTCTGTCACGGTTGAAACTGTGTTGCCTTTTTTGACTGACAATCAGCTTAGAGACCAAGTCCTCTTTGTTCTACTGCTATCCCTAAAGCATGCAACAGAGAACATGGCCAACCCATTCCTCAGTTTTAAAATAGCCACTGAATCTTATTATAAGTTGAATTGTTGAGTTGCTTATAATACGCACATCGAATCAGAGAAGTCCATTTCTCAATTCACCCCATGAAAATTTCCTACACTCTTTCGCTTACATTTGGATGCTGTAGTGTGCTGGCAGAGACAATTTCCATTTCCATAATTGGACTTATTGTAGCACACCTTGGTTTGGCTAGGAAGAATTATAATATCTAAGGGCCAAAGGACTCTGAAGGTTGCCAATAAAAGAATAAATATATAGCAGTAATGTGTGTGCGTGCTGGGGGCAGGGGTTGAGCTCATGGCAAATATATTTTTCTCCGTGAAACCCAGTGGAGATGATCTCAGAAGCACTATTGCTGTTAATTTCCAGCTGTTCCAGAAGAGGAACTCCCCCCCATCCCTCTTGTAAGGAACACAGCTTGCTAAGCAACAGTGCTAGTAGTTTGCACCAAATGGGTCAGCTGGTTTGCAGCTGGAGACTGCTGGTAACTCAAACTTCATCCTTTGCATTCTTGCAATGGATTGATATTTCAAACGTCTCGTTCCCCTTTGTTTCTCTTTAATACTTCTATCATCAAGGCTAAACTGATGTCACTCTGTGCAGCAATGTGAGGAAATACGACTTCTGTTCAATGTAAATCTCAATTTTAGTCCATAGCTGAGCTTTGTGGTAACGTAAGACTCAAATAGCATTCAGATTTGGAAAAGATCTTCCCTTAAGCTTAGAGTTTTAAATCATTGATTTGTTGTATTTATTGGAGGTATTATGAAGTTGAATCAATTTTAAGTATTTGACAATTTTTCTTTTTTCGGAGGCTAAAGCATGTCTGCATATCCTTGTTGGAATGAAAGGAAAGGATTGTGCTAATTCGTCACATACTGTTTGAAAAACCCTTTTGGAGAAGGTGTGGGTTAGAATATCAATTCCTTGCCTGTAGAATGCTGGAGCTCGAATAAAGTCCTGTTTAAATTACCTGTGGTGGAGAATGAGAACGTGTTGCCTGTCCCCCACTTTTTTTCTGAACATAATATTGCTATCTGTCCTCTCACAGGAGTAGAGTAGAATAGAATGAATAGAATAGATTCTTTATAGAATAGAACAGAATAAATTTCTTTATAGAATAGAATAGAATTCTGAATAGAATAGAATGAATAGAATAGAATAGATTTTTTATAGAATAGAATAAAATAGAATATAATTCTTTATAGAATAGAATATAATTCTGAATAGAATATAATTCTGAATAGAATATAATTCTTTATAGAATAGAATAAAATAGATTTTTTTATAGAATAGAATAGAATTCTTTATAGAATAGAATAGAATTCTTTATAGAATAGAACATAATTCTTTATAGAATAGAATTCTTTATAGAATAGAATAAAATAGAATTCTTTATCAAATAGAATAAAATAGAATTTTTTATAGAATAGAATTCTTTATCGAATAGAATAAACTTTTATAGAATAGAATAGAATTCTTTGTCGAATAGAATAGAATTCTTTATTGAATAGAATAGAATTCTTTATAGAATAGAATAAAATAGAATTTTTTATAGAATAAAATAGAATAGAATTCTTTATCAAATAGAATGAAATAGAATTCTTTATAGAATAGAATAGAATTCTTTATCGAATAGAATGGAATTCTTTATTGGCCAAGTGTGATTGGACACACAAGGAATTTGTCTTTGGTGCATAAGCTCTCAGTGTACATAAAGAAAAAAATAAACATATATTCATCAAGAATCATAAGGTGCAACACTTAGTGATAGTCATAGGAAACAAGTAAACGATCAAATAATACTAGGAAACAATAAAACAATATAAATTTTAAAGATACAAACAACATGGTTATAGCCATAAGTGGGAAGAGATAGGTACTAGGAAGGAAGAGGCGAATAATAGTAATACAGTCTTAGTGCCTTTTTCTCCCCAAATAAAATCCAACCCATAAAAAAAGCCAATATTTACACAGTGAAATACAATACAATATGATAAAACAGCAGCAGCAGCAATAGTAGTCCAATAGGTCTAGGGAGATGATATGTCGTTAGCTAATTAGACCCCAGCTTGTTGAACTAATAGAGACTTTAGATATTCTTTAAGCGCCATTAAAGTGGGACCCAGGTTTATTTCCAGCTGAGTGTGAGAGCTCTATTTTGGGTGTCGACAAGGAGAACACTGCCTCATGTGTTTCAGCTAACAATAGATCTTTTCTGTATCCGAATAATGTAAAGAGGAAGTCATAAGTTTCTTTCTCTGTAGATTGTGGGAAGAGGGCTAGTTAGTGTATTGTAGCAAAACAAATCTGAAGACGCCCAGTAGCATTTTTTCTGACTAAGATATTTTATGTGAGGCTGAAGCTTTGGAGAGCTGCAGTTCCCTTCATCAGAGGGGAGAGAGTAATTCTCTATCAGCCTAGCTACTCTTTGTCTCTGATGAAGTGGCTGCAGTTCACCAAAGCCTATGCCTCTTAACAAAATTTATTGCTTCAGAAAATGTGCTAGTGGGCTCTTTCAGATGTTTTTCTGTCCAGGTGCAGCACTTGGCATTTGCAAGTGTGCTGGGGACCCCCTTCAAAAAATAGGTATGACCAGAACAAAAAATATTGTAGGTGGGCTGGATGCCAGACGTAAACAAAATTGGATTTAATGTAAGTTACATCATCCACGACTTAAATTTGTGTTTAATAATTTCCTTATAAAGTTATATTTGGAGCTGACTTTTGAAGAGACCTTAGGGGCTGCACTGAAGTTTTGGAAGCTGCATGTGGCTTTGGAATCCACATGCATCTCTAACACATAAAAAAAACAAAATCAGATTTATATAAGGAGAAGCAATCTCTTAGCTTTCCATGATCCAAACCATTTAGGCTTAAAATGGAAGTGGCAAGAATTTCAATTCAGCTTGGAAACAGGCGACAAATATGAACATTTCTCTTTAACAAAGGGGTTTTCTCAGTGGTGGGATTCAGCCAGTTCGCACCACTTCAGGAGAACCAGTTGTTAACTTTCTGAGCAGTTTGGTGAACTGGTTGTTGGAAGAAATCATTAGGGCAGAGAACCGGTGGTTAAATTATTTGAATCCCACCACTGGTTTTCTCTTCAACTGGTTTTCATTGTTCTCTTCTTTAATTCTTTCTGAGGTTCTTATATATTTATATCAATATGTCCCAAAGGTGCTTTTTTCAAAAGGCAACTTTTGTTTTTCCTTTAAAGACATTTCATTTCTCATCCAAGAAGCTTCTTCAGTTCTGAAGGGTGGAGGATGGAAGGATTATATTCCTTGCAGTCAACTGGTTGTTAGCAATCTTTCTGAAAGTTGTTGGAGATTTATCTGTGTCCTCAGGGTCACCTGAATAGTATAATGGGGTGTGGAATGACGACTGAGAATCTCCATAGACATTTATGTCAATAGTAGGAAAAAAATATGGGGATTGGTCTCGTACTGGGATGGTAAACTATAAAACTACAGTCATTTCATTTACTGCATCAAATTTAGTCAAGAATTTTTTTTTGAAACATTGAAAACAAAGCAAGTAAACAGGGTGGAAAAAATTCCATGTTTATAATGCAGGTATGCCAAACTCAAGGCCCACAGGCCGTTTCTAGCCCATTGGATGCTTAGATCTGGTCTGAGGGGCCACCCTGAAAACAAGAAAAGACCAGCCAGTGGTGCCTCAGGCAGTGACCCTCCTGAGTTCCATTTTCACTAGCAGAGAGTTGCAGGAGGCAGTCGCAGCCAAAAACTGAGCTCAGGGGCCTGATTTTGCTGGCAGAACACTTGGGCCACCATAGGTGCCTCTGACACATGTGACATTGACTTGGCCACGCCCCCCGAGCCCTCCCGAAGGTCAAACACAACCCTGATGCAGCCCTCAATGAAATCGAGTTTGACACCCCTGTTATAATAAGTACAGCTATTACACTACAGCTGTTAAATATTATGTGCAAACTAAAGAGTTTAAATTTTTTAAAATAAGAATTAATTCACATGTTAGAATACAATTTCAAATTAAAAAAAAACATTGGACAGGTATTGTTTTATCCCTGAGTTAAAACTTAATAGGGCTTATCTACAATGCTTGCTGAATTGTAGCCTTAAATAAGGATTCACTCAGCTTTCCAAACATATTATTACACCTTATAGATACACATGCATGATTCCCTGTTTCTCATTTCTATTCTATTTCATGATTCCAATTAATCCAATTAATTTACAGTGATGTGGTAATTCAAGGCAAATTGCCAAATGTGTAAGAACTTATGTGTGAAGACATACAGTATATCATTTGTGTGTGTGTGTGTGTGTCAAATTTAATCATGAAAAAAGTGACCTGATCAATAAAGTGAAATGATATCTGGATTTGCACACTCTGAGGATGCTAATAGACTTTGATACTTTATAATGAACTGTTATTTCGCATATGTAAATAAGGAATTTGTCCTACAACCTGTGTGTGACATAAGTAGTAGATTTGTACAGAATTGGTTCACACCTTTATTAGCAAGGCACGAACATAAAGTTATTAATGATTTGTGTATGAACTAAGCTTCTCTCTTTGCAAACAAAAAATATTGGCTTTTTTTTGCATTAGAAACGTTCTCCTTTCACAAAAGGTAGGTCATTTTTCATCTGAGATTAATTTTTTCCTGTGACATTTGGGATGAATGGTTCAGCAGAACAAATTATTCAGTATGTTTCAGTTTCAAGCTTCCAAAGTGGAATTCAGGTTTTAACATCAGGATCCAATTAAATGATAGTTGGATCTGACTGCAAGGAAGAATGGCCCAGAAGAGAAACTGTAGTATTTGTTGATGGTATTTTTCGATGTTCCTATTTAGAGTTCTCCTGTTTTAAATAGAAATCTGGACAATGCCCAGCAAAATATAAAACTATGTATTCCATTCAACAGCTGAACACATAGTCACACCCAAGCATGACTGCTCTATTTAACAATTGGTTGTTTTGCTCTAGGCTGTTCTTAGGTACCTGCCAGCATCTGTGAACTTGGCTACAACTTTAGAGTTGGGGTAATGCTTTGAAAGATTCTTTTGCTACTGATCTGCTGTCCTTTGGAAAGAATGTGATTTGGTCATTATAAATAATATCTGTCCTGTAAATGTATCAGGCCCAATAACAGTTACCTACTGCCAACCTTTGTTTACATACCTTCCTGGTAATAATGTTTTGAACTTGCCCCAATGTTCACGTTAAGTACGGTAGATATAAATATAATAGATGTCTCATTGCATCATATTTGTCATAAAGGTAAAGGTTTCCCTTCTCTGGTTATGTGGTCTTCACCTCCATTTCTTAGCCAAGAGAGCCAGTGTGGTCCGAAGACATTTCTGTAGTCATGTGACCAGCAGGACTATACGTCGAGGCCCACGGAACACTGTTACCTTCCCACAAAAATGGTACCTATTTATCTACTCACATTTGTCATAGCTTTATGGAAATGATAATGAAAGTATTTGAAATAACATCTTTCGACACGGAAGAAATAGTTTTTCTGTTTTTCTGCAGAAATAGTTTTCTGCATTTTCTGTGGCATGAAGGTTGCCACAGAAGATTAAGTCTCCAACCTGACTCGGGGTGATTTTATGGACATGTCCAAAAGTGTTTTGCTACTTCCTTTTTCCAGGATATTTTGTTAACCACTGAGGGTAGTCCAGACAAAAAAGCACAAACAGAAGTACTAACTCTATTTATATTGTTAGATTATACTGATAGAATTTTGCAAAAATGCTCCTGCCCCTTTCCTTTTATTTTCCAGAAAACTTGGGAAGGTCCCTTCTGAAATGTTTTCCACACCATTCCTGTTTCTGTAGGCTGAGATATCTTTTACATACTAGTTGTCCAGTCTGTGGCTCTCTCTTCTCCAGTCTATGACTCCCAAGGCAGTGGTGAAATTCAAATTTTTTTACTACCAGTTCTGTGGGCATGGCTTGGTGGGCGTGGCTTGGTGAGCATGGCAGGAGAAGGATACTGCAAAATCTCCATTCCTACCCCACTCTGGGGCCAGTCAGAGGTGATATTTGCCGGTTCTCCGAACTACTCAAAATTTCCACTACCGGTTCTCCTAACCTGTCAGAATCTGTTGGATTCATCCCTGTCCCAAGGTCACTTCCACATTCCATTGCTACTACCCAGGCTAACCTATAGCCCTGATACTAGTTCAACCAAAGAGTAGGCACCTTAGAAATGGGTCTGAAATAAACTGTGTAACTTCTAATACTATTCCTAGTCATAGTTGCAATACTGAAAGCAGGTAATGTTTATTTTCTAAGAACATTAAACACATAATGGCTCTGATAAAATATCTTTTATCAATTCTGCAAGAGTTTCTTTGCCCATGTATCACACAGTACCTTGTACTGGTAGAGAAACATACAGGTAGTTCTCGAGTTATAACAGTTTGTTTAGTGACCGTTCAAAGTTTCCACAGCATTGAAACAGTCACTTATCATGCCCACGGCCATTGCAGCATCCCCACAGTCACATGATCAAAGTTCAGATGCTTGGCAAATAACTCATATATATTTATGACAGTTGCAATGTCCCAGGATCACACCATCACCCTATTACAACCTTCTGACAAGAAAAGTCAATGGGGAAGCCAGATTCGCTTAACAATCATGTGACTAACTTAACAACTGCAGGGATTCACTTAACAATGGTGGCAGAAAAGGTTGTAAAATAGGGCAAAAGAAATATAAATGTTTCAGAAATTTTGTACTCAGTTGTGGTTATAAGTACTTGTTCTTGCTGTACAATCTTTGTTGAAGGATGGTGAACAGAGGTGGTATTCAGCAGGTTCTTATCAGTTCTGGAGAACCGGTAGCAGAAAATTTGAGTGGTTCAGAGAACTGGTAAATATCTGACTGGCCCTGCCTCCATTTATTCTCTGCCTCCTAAGCCCCAGCTGATCCGGAGGAAATTTTGCAGTAACCTTCCCCTGGAGTGGGGAGGGAATGGAGATTTTACAGTATCCTTCCCCTGCCATGCCCACCAAGACATGCCCACAGAACTGGTAGTAAAAGTTTTTGAATCCCACCACTGATGATGAGTAATGTATGAAATGATCATTGCCTGGCCTAGAACCTTCATATCACCTTTTGCGATTCTAATGGGCTCAAAGATTGCCATGGATTCCATCCGTTCTCTTGATCCACTGTAGGGACTAGATTACTTAGTGCACAGAGAATGCCACCTAAGAATTAGTCCAGGAGCTAATCCCAATGCCAGTGTAAAGCCAGCAGCTGTAACCTTGCATTAATACTGGCACCCTATCGTCAAATCCAGTAAGCCTATGTGGTTGTACAACAGGTCATAAGATCAAAAGCCCCCTCCCCCCATTAATGTCATCAAAGAAGAATGGTAGCAGGTTTTGTCCTGAATAAACAGCTGTTCATAGTAGTCCATAAAATTTGAGCAGGGTCAGTTGTATAAGAAATTCTAATGTGATGCTTTGAATACTTGATCACAATAACTTTAACATTACTTTGTAAGGCACATCGTGATTCTTATGACTTTGCACAGGAAGAAGCTGAGAGAGGGTGACTTATTAATGCCATGGAGTTCATAATCTCATATCCTCTCTTTATCCGCTGATACTACGAAGTCTTACTGAACTTAATAGAATTTATGTTTGAATAGACCTATTTCACATCTGTGGGTCTTAATGACTTTGTTCTAAATTTTTGAACATGAAAACTTTCAGGTAATGTCCTACGCTTCTTAACTTCAGGAGACTCCAATAGGCCCATCAGGAATTTTGAAAACATGTTATCCACACTTTCAGAGAGAAGGTACCATGGAGGGCGGTGGCCAGTTTCAAAACAGCCATTTATCAGAAGGAATTGGTAAAGTTTCTTCCTGCCACTTCCTTCCTTGAGCCTCCAGTGTTTCTTGCCACATTAGCTAAGGTTTTTAAAATCATTTTCCTGGGCAGATAAGCCAGGAAATATAGTAATAAGCTGTAATCACTCACTTTAATACTACAAATGCTTGGAGGGACCATCTTTAATTTAGATACATTAAAATGGCAAAGTAAATAGACTCACAAACCCATAATCACACGTACACTCACTAAAATATTTATACTTATATTTGGGACATCTATCAGGATCCAGTTAATTTCCTAACTCTTCCAGTCTGGTGCAGTCCTAAGGTAAATGGTCAAGTACATGGCACAAACTCTTCTAATTCAGATGGAAAGGAGATGTTGAGTGTCCCAAGTATAACACAGAGCTTCAAATCTTTGGATGATTGTCCACAGAGACTTCTTGTTGAGCAACAGGGGAAAAGTCCCTTAAGTGTCCATAACTCAATGTTGTAGAACTGAACATAAATCCTCCATTGCCATACTTTTGAGATGGTTTGGCCAGTGGCAATGGAATCACTCTAACAGTGTCTCGCAATAAAATTTGCCAATGAAGGCAACCAACTTTTATTATGTCTATTATAAAGCTATTACATCTAAGTCTGAAACCAGACTGAAATGGATTTCAATAATTAGCTTCAATGAAACGTGCTTATAACATATGCCCACTAAACTTGAGGAAAAGAGGATTTGCAATGGGACAATAAACACAACAATAAACATAGGGAAGCAGTGGCTCAGTGGCTAAGGCTGAGCTTGTTGATCAGAAGGTTGGCAGTTTAGCAGTTCAAATCCTTAATGGAGTGAGCTCCCGTTACTTGTCCCAGCTTCTGCCAGCCTAGCAGTTTGAAGCATGTAAAAAATGCAAGTAGAAAAATAGGGACCACTTTGGTGGGGAGGTAACAGCACTCCGTGTGCCCTTGGCGTTTAGTCATGCCAGCCACATGACCATGGAGAAGTCTTTGGACAGAGCTGGCTCTTCCACTTGAAACAGAGATGAACATCACCCACTAGAGTCAGGAACGACTAGCACATATGTGCAAGGGGAACATTTACCTTTAATAATCAAAAATTGCCTACATTTGAGTTAAGGAATCACAGCCAAGGAACATTACACAAGTCCATAGATGGCAACATACAATCTTGTGCCAAAATCTATCCTTCAATTTTCTGGATTTTCTTCATTCCATCTCCTAAATCATTTCTACTTTAGGATCCTCCACCCCTTTTCCTCTTCTTCCAAAGCTATTTTGTTGGCATTTCTAAGCTATTCATAGTATTGTAAAATAGTAAAGATGGGAGTATTTATTTCCACTTTCCTTTTGGTGGATTTTCTCGAGAGTTAGTTCTAATAGAAGCAGTCATGGAAGCTGTAGGATGCTTTGGAGATGATTGTAACATGTCCATATGTTTTTAGGTTTCTCTGACAACTAACGTGCAATTAAGGGAAGTGCAAGAATTTCACACTCATCCCAAGATTTATAACATTTTTCCTACTTTGAAACAAAAGCACCCCAAAATAAATGTTCTTCTGGCAGATTGAAAGACAATATTTGGTAAAATGTGGGAGTTATATTCAAGCTCATACCATTAATCATGCTGAAACTTGGTGGAATGTTGAAATAATTTATGTGAGGACTACATACAGGTAGTCCTCAATTTATGACCACAATTGAGTCCAAAATTTATGTTGCTAAGTGAGAAATATGTTAAGTGAGTCTTGCCCCACTTCACGACGTTTCTTGTCACATTTGTTAATTGAATCATGACAGTTGTTAAATTAGTAACATGATTCTGAAGTGAATCTGGTTTCCCCTTTGACTTTGCTTGTCAGAGGTTTGCCAAAAGTGATCACATGGCCCCAAGACAACACAACCGTCATTAATATGAGTGAGTTGTCAAGAATCCCAATATAAATCACATGGCCATGCAATGGTCATAAGTGCAAAAAATGGTCATAAATCACTTTTCAGTGCTGTTGTAACTTCAAGCGGTCACTATATGAATGGTTCTAAGAGTATTTTTTTTTAATTTTCTCCATATAGACAAAGGCTTTTTCTCATAGCTATGCCATTGTTTGTGCCTTGAAGAATTGGACTGAATTTTCCTTGCTTCCTCAAGTATAATCACATCTGCAGACCTCCTTATAGAAAATTAGTCCATTTTATTTGCATCTTTGATCTATGCTCATCAGAAGGATTATGGATTGGCATTTCCTCTGATGACCCTGAAACAATACAATGGGATTATCATGGTATGATAGCACAGAATAAACATGATCCTAAAATAAACTCTTTGGTCCTTTAGGTTAGCCCAAGCCACTTTTCATGTGACTGAATTTGTACTTTAGAAACTGGTTGATCTTTGCATCCACCTAGACTTCAAGCACATTACAATGCAACAGGGATTAGCGAGTGTCTCTTGTTTCATTATTGTTCCATTAGTTAGTTCTGCCCATGATTACACTCCACCTGCCTCCTAGTTTCACTTGGGAAAATACTTAACATTCATTGGGGATACATTGTTCGCAAATTTATTGTGATTTTCAGTTTCACTCTCCTTTTTTCTCATAGGACACATACACAAAGCTCGAGATATGCAGGTTGATTTTTTTAAAAAAAGAAGAGAGCAATGATGTGCAACTACAACAAACTTGCAATTTCTAGATACTAATGAAGCCTAGAAAATACTATATAAGTAAAAGAAAGATGCTGAGTTTTGGAATTCTTTTATAATCCTTTATTTTAAAAACTAGACATTTTGATGAGAGCAATTATGAAGAGCATCCTTTAACTGAAATTAATACCTGCTTTTGTTCTCAGAATAGTCACTTTTGCACATTGAATAAGAAGCACCAATTGTTAGAAACAGTCTCATAAACAGTGTCTATGGAGATTCTCCATCATCTAGGTAATGGTTGTCCCAAAGGTGCTTTTTCAAAAGGCAACTGGACTGTCCTTGTTTTCCTTGAAGACTTTTCACTTCTCATCCAAGAAGCTCCTTCACCTGTGACTGAACCGAAGAAGCTTCTTGAATGAGAAATGAAACATCTTCAAGAAAAACAAGAAAGTCCAGTTGCTTTTTGAAAATGTACCTGTGGGAGAGTCACATGAACAGGTCACATGAACAGGTCACATGAACAGTGTTTGGTTTCCTGGAAGCCATCTTTTACATTGGGCCTTCAGGCCTGCCACAATTTCTACTGTGGGAAAATGGGGGTGGGTGGGTGATTATATGGAATATGGATAGTCAAAATAGTCAAAATAACATTCTTTTCTCAGAGAGTCAAGGACACCTTGCCCTGCAGCTGTGATGGTGTGACTGGGAGGTACCTCCAATTTTGGATGGTGCCTGATTGGATCATGTGATGGATATGTGGGTGCTGGGCAGGGACTTTGGGTGTGGAAAACCTGGAAACTTTCAGATTCGGGTTTTTCCAGATGTGCCAATATGACATCTCTATAATAAAGTGGAACTTTGAGGAACTTCAAGCTTCGGAGTCTTCTTTGGTTAGGGGTGTTACTTGGAAACCTGACAGTCTTACTTGTTTGGCAAGTAAGTGATGATTTACTGCCTGCACAACGTTATGTCATCTTTTTTGCTTCTTGGATTTCCTTTCTTCAGTTTATAAATGCTGAGAACAAAGAGAACAAAGCACAAAGGCATGGGAAAGTGAATAAGAACAATGGCAAAGAAAGAGCTGTATACCCTTGTAGATTCTCAAGAAAGGCAAGTTAGTTATTTTAAGGATTTGAGCTCAGCTAGGAGCCTGATGGTTTTGTATCTCACGTTGAGAAGAGAATGATAATGCTGGCTAATATTATGCCCATCTTTCTTAACTGGAAAAAATATATCTGTAAGGCTTCATACTGAACTCAGATGATGGGAAGCCATATTATAGTCAAAAGGGGACATGCTGTCCACTAGCATATGTTATTTTCCACAACTCCTTACTGACAGGCTTGCCCTTGCCTTGGTGAAACCTGAGAATAGGAAAGGGAGAGGTAAAGGGTTTGGGCCATACAAGGGCTGACCAAAGATAGCTTTGTTCCATAGTTGGCAGCAGACCTAACCAGGAAGAAGATGCCATTCTCCCTCTTCAACACCGATGTCTGAGCTAGCTGCGCTCTCCCCGGTTGATACATCATCCTTCTGCTTCCCATAAGAAAAGTCTTAAAATGGGGTCTTCAAGAAGAAGCATCAGGGAAAGGCCTTCCTTCCCAGACTACCATGTTGCCACGTTGTGTCTGCTGCCTGCTGTAATAAAAGTTGTCAATCAAAATTCTTTCCTCTAATCCTCATCACAAATCTCCGCCGCATATTTTGTGTTGTTCCATGTGTGGAACATTCACCAGCATCAATAAACCCATGAGCTCAGAATAAGTACTGAATCAGAATGCAGAATTTAGACCTATGAGAAGATGCATTAGATTGCTGTGACAAATGGCATCCCACAAAGAGCACGTGCAGAGTATCAGTGGAATCTGCTCTGTTTTCCTACAGGAGATTCATACCCATCTTTTTGTATAAAAACAAATAAAAGGCAGCAACAGCAGCAGTGGAGAAATAATCCTGACAGTTACTGTATTATATTAATTTTTTGTGTGTTTTCAAAAATTATCTAAGCTTAATTTTGGATAAGTCATTTTTCTACAGGATCCTGTATAGGGACGGGGTGGCTCAGTGACTAAGATGCTGAGCTTGTTGATTTGAAAGGTTGGCAATTTGGCGGTTCGAATCCCTAGCACCGCGTAACAGAGTGAGCTCCTGTTACTTTTACCAACTTCAGCCAATATTTAGAACTAGCAGTTCGAAAGCATGTAAAAATGCAAGTAGAAAAATAGGGACCTCCTTGGATGGGAAGGTAACAGTGTTCCGTGCGCCTTCAGTGTTTAGTCATGCCAGCCACATGACCACAGAGACATCTTCGGAGAGCGCTGGCTCTTTGTCTTTGAAACGGAAATAAGCTCCGTCCCTTAGAGTCGGGAATGACTAGCACATATGTGCGAGGGGAACCTTTACCTTTACCTAAGAAAAAAAGTAAAAATAGAAATACCCAAATGAAGTGTCTCTACAAGTTTCAGGTAGATGATGATATTTATGATAAATAATAACAACCAGAATATCATTTAAATCTAATCTTTTGTACACATTTGAGAATTGGGAGATATGGATACTTGAGTGATATTTAGCAGTCTAAAGAATGCAATAATAGTATTCAATCTTTTTTTTGCACTGAAACCAGTATAGAGCTAAAGTGTGCATGAGTGTTGTATTGATAATTGTGAAATCATCAATCCAATGGCTCAAACCACCGTAGTTTCCTATGCCTCCATATAAACCCCAGAAAAAGATATGTAAGGGAATGTCTCATACATTATTTTTAAACACAGGGAAAAAAGCTCCACATGGCACTGCTCTTGAAGTGCATTTGGAAGCTGCAGCTGGTGCAGAGTGCAGTGGTATGAACAGTTTTGGCCCCCAAGACTGATCTATATAGCACCACTTCTCATGAGTTTCACTGGCTGTTGGTTTGCTTCTGGATGCAATTCAAGGTGTTGGTAATCACCTTTCAAGTCCTTCATGGCATGGGTCCAGTCAGTGGTGTGCATACATGCGCAGTGCAAAAATTGTTTCTGCGCATGTGCAGAAGTGAAAACAAGACAGCAGTGCCCATGGTGCTGCTGGGAGAACTGGTTCAGAGGTGTGGCAGGTCTGGGTCGCTGCCAGTTCCAGTGATCCGGGCCACCAAGTTACTACCGGTTCAGCCAAACTAGTCCAAACTGGTAGGAACCCACCACTGGATCCAGGTCACTTGAGCTGTGATGGAGCAGTGGTTAGAATGTAGCATTGCAGGGTACTGCTGGCTGTCATTTAAACTTCATTGGCTCCAGGTTGACTCAGCTTTACATCCTTCTGATATTAGTAAAATGAGGACCCAGTTTGTTGGGGGCAATATGCTGACTTTGTAAACTGCTTAGAGAGGGCTGTAAAGCACTGTGAAGCGGTATAGAAGCTTAAGTGCTGTTGCTATTGAGGGACTGTCTCATCCCAATAAGATTTGCCAGTAGGGGAGGGACGCTGCGGGTCCCATCGGCTGGAGTATTTTGGCTGGTGAGGTCCAGGAAAAAAGTCTCCTTTGCTGTTGCTCCTCCCCTTTGGAACATCTTGTCCCATGGAGTGAGGTCACCTTCCAACCTCCTGACTTTCCACAAGAGCTTGAAGACCTGGCTCTGTCAGTTGGCTTGGGACTCCAATGGGAAGGCTTCACATTGGGGTCTATGACAATTCGTCATGGCAACTCATCATGGCCAACTCACCATGGCCAATTCATCATGGCAAATTTGCTATGAGACAACTCACCATGGCCAACTCACCACAGGGCAGCTTGCTGCAGGACAAGAGTTACCCTAATATCAAAGAAATGGAAGAATGGAATAATCAAAGAAAGGATGCAAAGGGAGGGACCAAATAAAATTACAAAAATTGAAATATTTTAAAAATGTATTTAAAACAATTAAACTGAATTGTTAAATTGTTCTGTGGTGAGTTGTCTCATGAGTTGGCTGCAGAGAATTGGCTGTGGCAATTTGTCTCATTCCATTCACATTGGGGATGTAACTAATCCCACCACATCCCCACTCATCCTACTCTTTCTATTCCTATCTTTTTAAAGGATCTATGTATTTATATTTTTATAGCTTTTTTATTTGTATTGCGTATAATTTTTGTATAGTTTTATCCTTTCGATATTGTAAGATGCCCAGAGTTATCCTGTGGTACGATGGGCAGCCAATAAAATTTAATAAACAAACAAAGAGTTTTTTAAAAAGGAGATAGGCAATCCACAGTTTAACAATGAAATAGAAAGCAATAACCTTCTGATATCTCCCAAGTTCTAAAATGTTCAAATACACTTTTACAGTAAATTCTAAAGAAATGACTTGAGGAATGAGGTAAGGAAACAGTGTAGGAAATTGACAGTGTAGGAAATTTTCAATACAGTTTGATGACAGGTTCTGAAGAGAAGTGGTTTGTGTCTTCTTCAGCTTCAAAGTGAACCTTTTGTGGTAATTTTACAGCAGAGCATATAGTGGCCTATGAAGTATACAAATCATATGGAAGTCATAATGAAACAAAGACAAGATACCTGTGGAGAATGACAAGAACTGAAAATGAGAACACGGTGCAATACTAAAAGAAGCACTAATTAGAACAACATGTTGTGCTCTTGATCTGTGAATTGTGAACAGAGGTCAAGCAGTGATAGATATCTATTTTAGGAGCTTATTTAGAAACCAAAATGATCTCCAGACAGAGTGGTTGTGCAAAACATCTTGGCAAATGGCAAGGAAACACAACCACGCCCCTGAGATTTCTTTGTAATAAACTAACTGTATTCTGTACCTAGGATATTACCCATATTTAAAAGGATGCAGCCTCAGCTTACTCATCATTTTTGCTTTAAATCTCACATGAAACAAGTCATGAAACAAGAACACAACCTAGTGAAAATATTTTAATTGTCAAACATTTGAACTGTTGCTGGGCTTTGGAAAATGGTCTGCATTATTTTGTTGTAAGGACTTGCTATTCCATGTACAATTTATGCCTATTTGTCTTTTGATGGGGGAGATATTCAACATGGCAAATGATTTCATCAGGATGTCTCAAATTATTTTGTGAATAAGTGAAACATTTTGAAGAAGAACTACAAACCTGCTTGAAATTTGCAGAGTTCAGCATTAATTCCCCCTGACAGTAGGAGATTCCATATCTGTTATAGGTTCACTGTAGTCTGTTACTTCAATATATCCTGATTTAATTGTTCAGTGAATGTTTTAAGCCCCAGAAAACTGGCTGTTAATAGAAGTAAGGAGAAGCTTTCATATTTAAGACAAGGCAAAAATTTGTAACATAAGTTTATAGTTATTAAATATCTAAAATACTTTTGTATAAAGATTATACAGGGATTTGTCTTGTATACACATGTATGTATCCATTCTATTATATCTAATGCTTTCTTAGAGTGTTTTATGTTGGATATTTGTAATCCAGGTCATTTCTGTCTCTCTTGATTTCAACAATGCACTACTGCAGTGATGGCGAACCTTTTTGGCACTGAGTGCTGAAAAGGGAGCACACGCATGCACGCTTGTCAGGGACATGACCCATAAGAGGAGCTGCCCAGTGCACATGCATGTGCCAGAAACTGGAATGTCCAGTTTTCCGGTGCACGCATGTACACCAGGAAGCTTCTTTTCCAGTTTCTGGCAAGCATGCGCACATGACTATTAGCTGGCCAGCACACGTGCGGAAATCAGAAGACCAGCTCTTTCAAAGGCCAGATGATCATCACACACACCAGAAACCCAGAACAGCAATGGGCAAGACTGTGTGTGCCAGGCAACATGGCTCGGCATGCCATGTGTGCCATAGGTTTGCGATCACAGCACTACTGGGTACTCAGAATATGAGTCTTTTTCTTTTTATTCTCCTTTCTCTCTCCCTCCCTCCCCCCCTCTCCCCCCCCTTTGACAACAACAGTGACAACAGGAATAACTCATAATAGGGATGGAATATAGTCATTCAATGTGGGGTTTTTTGAATTTTTTTATTTTTGAATAAACACAATACAACACAAAGAATCTTCTCTCTTTACATACTATAGAAAGTGTGTCAATTGGTTACAAAAAGCTTTTGTGCATCGCTTCCACAGTAATCACCTATAATACATATCATATCATATATTTTAAATCAAGTATATTTATAGATATTACTATCATCATACCTCAATTTTCATTTGACTATAATTGTTTTAAAGTCCTTTTGCATAGAATATTCCAAAGTTTAAAGCATAACCACATAATGGCATTTCATTCGCTATTTCCAATATTATGCAATAACATTAAATCCTTATAACTTATTCTAAATATAAATCAATAATATTTAGTAACCAAGTTTCTAGTCCTCCTTTCCAAATCACTGTTTACAATTTATATCCAATTTCCTTTTATTAAGCCAATACATACACACAGAAACACACACCCAGACACACACACACACTATTATCATTATCAAACATTTATTTGACTATGTCCACTATCATAACATTTTTTTGACCTAATACTCAAAGTTTAACTATATTCAATTCAATTTTTTTTATTATTAGCTTTTATGTCATAACAAAATTTCTGATCTTCTTTTCATAGTCACCATTTACCATTCATATCCAATTAATTCTTATCAAACCACTACATATGTATACATTTTAATCATTATGATTTATTTATTCATTATCACTTCATTTTTTATATAATGCCCTAAATTTAATTAAGTTTAACTAATTTTTTATTATAAGCTTTCATATATCAACCTGTATCTTTCCAGTAATAATGCAATCTTATGTCTTTTGCCATTTGTGGAATTAATCTTCTGATTATTCCCTTAATAATATTTGTGTGGATTTCTCTTCACAGCTCATTGCTTATTGCATCTCTTATATAATCTCGATACCCTCCATCTTTCTTTAATCAGCATATCTTTGGTCATCAATTGTGCTTCTCATAAGATTTCTCTCCTTAAATCCATCAATTCTTCTCTTTTTTCTTCTTCTGTACCTTGCCATCTGGGGTAGAGTTCCAGACCATCAAGCTCCCCTTTCCATATTCCACCCTCTGCATTTCCAACCACACTCCATTCACTGTAGATGTCAACAAATTTCTTTTCTTTGTGCTCGTTTTTCTCTTCAATTTTTAGGACTCTAGCCTCCACTTTATCCAATTGAGATTCTCCATCATATTTTACTGTTATATGCTCTAGATTTTCCAGTTTCTCCTCAATTTTCTCTGATACTTCTAATAATTTTTGAATTTCAAACTTTATCTCTTGCGATGTTAAAGTTTCTTTTTGATGTTGATATTGTGCCATTCTTTCGACTGGTAAACACTGCCACTCTGGCTTTCAAAGCTTTTTATTAGATTAAGCACAAATTCATTTATAATCTCTCACAATAAGACATTGTTTCCCTTTTCTCCAGCTGGCAATAAGGTTCAAGAGAACACCAGCATAAACACCCCATGCTCTTCTTATCACTCTCTGTAAACAAGCTGCAAGGTCATAAAGCACAAAGTCAGAATGATCAAAGAGAGAAATGAAAGTATGATGTTTCCAAGGCTCAAACCTCCAGCCTCCAAGTGGCAATGTTGCTTCCTTTCCCTCTAATGTTATAGCTCTCTTTGTATTCCTTTTGTATCTTTTTTGTATTCCAGGTTTTAAAAAAAGTAAAATTCTTAAATGAAACAAAATAGAAAAAAGGAAAAAAAACTCTTATAGAAATGAAAAAAAAAGAATTTTAATCCATACGCTACAAAAATAAAAAAGAAGAAAAACTAATCCGTTCACTTTAATAAGCTTTGCGCAAATTCCATCCATAAAATAGCATTAAAAAAGAAAGATAACACACTGTCCAATGCAATCCAATGTAGCTTAATTTTGCTGCTTATTTCTTCTGTTCTCAAATTTCCAATTTCCAATTTAATAAAATTTCTATGCCGCCCACTCCCTAGGGACTCTGGACGGCTTACAGACAGATAAAAAACATTCAAAAATTTAAAAATAAAGGTACATTATTAAAATTGCACATCATCCATTCAGTGTAGGTGGGGCTGGACATTGATCAACAGCCCCAGGCCTGCCGGAACAGCCAGGTCTTGGTGGCTTTACAGAAGGCTGGGAGAGTGGTAAGGGTCCGGATCTCTACGGGTAGATCGTTCCACCGGGCTGGCGCAGCTACAGAGAAGGCTCTCCCCTGGGGAGTCGCCAGCTGGCATTTAATTTAGCTTTAAGGTGTTTTTTTTCGGGCAGTCTCTTTTAAAACAGTAAAGTTTCCTCACCAGCTGTACACATTTTCTCTTTCTGTTTCCTTCTGTTCCGGAGCTGTCCCAACTTCATCAGCTTGTGGATGCGCTTTTGTTGCTGGCTAGAAGAACTTCTCTTGGATCAATCAGGGACTTTGCAGGGTCCCTGAGATCAGCAAGACGTATTCTTCCTGATCACCATCTCTGCGGGATGGTTTAGGGCCATACGGACTGTCCAGCAGCAAAAGTATTGACTGCGATCTCGGAACTTCGAGATTGCAGATCGTATCGTTGCGACATCGGCTCCTCCCTCCTCCATTCAATATGGTTGATACAGTTGATTCAATATAATTTCTATGGCTATATATAGAATATACTGGCAAGACTTTTCTTAATTTAAAGTCCTAAAAGTCCTAAAATTATGAAGAAAATAACACAAGCAGCAAAAAAACAGAAGATGAACTATTGTAGAAAGAAATGTCCACATAACAAAATGTGAGGACCAATGAAGAACGTTAAACCAGAAACGTAATTTGTGTGTCCAGGGGAATTTCATGGCTGTCTAGCAACCATAAAACATTCACACCTGCTAGCAGCTAAAGAGGCAAAAGGGGCTGAGAGAAAGGGACAGTGCAATAAGGCACTAGAAGTTAGTGACAAACAAAAAATGATGGAGTTGCAGAAAGTTCATATGAGGCAAAGACTAAATGTTTATTCAGAACTGTTTAATAAACAATTGATAAATGATCCAACTTCTTATTGAAGGATCTGTCTGATGATCTGCTGAGGGACATCACTGTGGCTTACAACTAAATAGTAAAAGCATTATTTTATCAGCCTTGTGCAAAACTTCAAAAGATGCTTGGCTTTGGCAATGCTTTAAGCAAAGATTCCTTCAAAGCTATTTCAAAAGCAATGTGACCCCCTTGTTTTAATAGTAAAACAAACTGTCAATTCAATTGGTTGTAATTGAAATCTGTTAGTTGGAAAGAAACTTATATTGTCTCCAGTGGTGGGTTCTGGATTCTGTTCCAACTGGTAAGGTTGTAACAGCCCTGCCATCACCCACATGGACACGCGCGGTGTGCGCATGCATTGTACTTGCCTGCGACGATTCCGCAAGCCTCCATGATGCTCCAGCTGCTCGACGGAGCATCGCACAGGCACCGTATGTGCCATGTGTGTGCGTGGAAGCGCCAAAGGCTTAAAGGACAGGTAAGGAGCTTGGGAGGGCGGGTGCTCTGGAGCACCATACCGGAACGGTACGCAGTGCTCCGGGCAGGAGCCGGTACGCCCATACCGGGGGGTACCGCCTGTAACCCACCACTGATTGTCTCTTGTAGGTAGATGCAACTGGCAGATTTTGAGGTCATTGAAAAGATCTTGTTGAGGAGTAATATTCTGCATTATGGTGTAGGTGGGCAGCAACATTGGCTGACAGCAGAGATATCCAAAAAAGTCATGATGGCTGATATAACCATGCAATCAAAGTCCTGCCCTCACTTTGACCACATGGGTGTGGCAGCCATCCTGATGTTTTAACCCTACACATGACATTTCAGGGCAGCAACTGGCAGAAGCTGTACTTTCGTGCCTTCACTCACCCAGCATCATCTTCCAGTGGGAAAGCAAACTACCAATCTCTCCCTTAAACCTGGGACTGTGTAGGGATGCAAAGGAACATGTCTTTTAATATGTTAATTGATCTTTCAACTGGGAGAACAAAATCTGCTTGATGCTTCCATAACTAATCAGCATGAGGCAAGTACATTTATAGATAATCCAATCCAACTGACAGAACTGTTAAACAAATCATAATTGCCAGCACATTAAACAAAAGTGCAGGAACAAACTCAAGCACTTAAAAAGCCCTTCATAACAGAATGCTAAAAGGGACGTGGTGGCTCAGTGGCTAAGATGTTGAGCTTGTCAATCAGAAAGGTTGGCAGTTCAGCGGTTCGAATCCCTAGCACCATATAACAGAGTGAGCTCCCATTACTTGTCCCAGCTTAGCAGTTCGAAAGCATGTAAAATGCAAGTAGAAAACTAGGAACCATGTTTGGTGGGAAGCATTCCATGCACCTTCGGTGTTTAGTCATGACCACAGAGACATCTTTGGATAGCACTGGCTCTTTGGCTTTGAAACACACACGAGTACCGCCCCCTAGAGTTGGGAACGACTAGCACATATGTGCGAGGGCAACCTTTACCTTTAACAGAATGTTACCATTACAACAAATGTTTTATTTCATTCATAGCCAATTAAAATGCAATACTAATATTAGAAGGCAAGATTTTTATAGTAGTATGAATTGTAGGAATATCAGAAGCCAAATCTTTATATATTTTTCTGTCTTTCTTATTTTTCTTCTACATTTTTCTTTTCTTTTTTCTTTGTGCATTTTACCTTTCTCTTTTATTCCTTCATTTTTATTTTTTCCTTGTGGCAGGTTTCATGGCTCTCAGCTTTGATTCTTGGTATCCATGTGAAGCTTACTAAGTGAGGTCATCCAATGGTTTGGGATAGCAATAACACTTAGAATTATATATTGCTTCACAGGGCTTTATAGCCCTCTCTAAGCAATTTACAGAGTCAGCATATTGCCCCAATAATTTGGGTCCTCATTTTATCCACTTCAGAAGGATGGAAGACTGAGTCAACCCTGAGCCTGGTGAGATTTGAACTGCCAAATTGTAGGCAGCCAGCAGTCAACAGAAGTAGCCTGCAGTACTGCACTCTAACCACTGCACCACCGTGGCTCATTGGGTATCCTAAATAAGCTGGTGATACCCAAATATATATTCATATCTGAAAATTGCCTGCTCTAAGTAGAGTTGACTTGTTTAGTGAACACTTGCTGTTTACAGATTTTGAAATATCCTCTTTGTGAGCAAGGAGACAATGCTGTTCAATGCTTGGAGTAATTTACCTACCAGGTTAACTTAATCCTAGAAACTGAGATATCATCTTCTTTGCTGGTTTTTGCAAAGGTGTCAAGACAAAAGTGTTTCAGAGAGCATTTCGTACTTGATGTCATAGGATTATAAGTCACGATGGAATCTTGTTTTATAGATATGTTGCTGATTTATGGTTTAATAGGTGCAATGTATATACTCCTCTGTATGTATGGAATCAGTGAGATACAGGGTTACTAAACTGTATATAACTGTTATAAACCAAGCAAAAGCCATGTGTTGTTCATAAAGTCATGCACAAATGCTGGATTAGGAGCAGTGGTGGCACAGTGGTTAGAATGCAGTATTGCAGGCTAACTCTGCCCATTGTCAGGTCAGAAGTTTGATCCTGATGGGGCTCAAGGCCTTCATAGTTCCAAGGCTGGTAAAATGAGGACCCAGATTGTTGGGGGCAATATGCTGACTCTACAAACCACTTAGAGAGGGCTGTAAAGCACTATGAAGCGGTGTATAAATCTAAGTGCTATTGCTATTGATTGCTTCAAAGGACTGGTTAGGAACCTAAACTGGGACAGTGATCCTCTTATATCTTCTCGCTCCCTGTCCTCAAAATCTGCCTCCAATATGTTTCTAATGACATATGAAGAATTTGCTATGCATATATCTTAATCCAGTTCTTTCCTAGTATAATGAATCTTTGTAGTGTACTGTACTTATAAAGTAAATTTAGAAGTATCTTGGACTTCTCTAAACTAAACTAAATAGGATGAATAAGATGTTGAGGTACTTCTGAGAAAGTAGTCCTTTTTACAGACAAGCCAGATTAAGAATGATTGATACAATCGTAGAGCCAATTAAGAGTCCCATTTCCACCAGAATCCTGTTATTTCATAATGCATTCTGGGCTTTAGTAGGAATCTATACATCCCATGAAATAACACAATAAATAAAGCAGGCTGGGTAAGAAGCAAGTGGAAGCCTGTGACTGGTAGTGGATGCAGGGAGTGACTGAGAAAAGCCAGCCAAAAGAGACAAGAAATGGGAGTCTGACAGTGGGAAGACTTTTTCAAATAAAGTTAGAAGGAAAGATATGTAGCAACTCTTAGAGATATCTGTGCATGCCTTATCAGAACTTACGAGTCTTCTCGGTGAGAAGAAGACCATGTCTGCAAAACTGGGACAGTGGATGAATAACCCTTTGCAGACAATTATGAAAATAATTTTCAAAATGCTGCTCTGCGTTTCCCATAATTCAGTTTTGAATCCTACAAGAATAATGTAAAATTATTCTGTTGTGGGTTGATATTGACAAAGCTGACAGATCAAACGAACAAATTCCAGGTTTGAGTCATAAAGTAAATGGGGAGAAGATTTTTACTTCCCATAGATTTGTGGGGAAAACTATATCAGTTGTTCTTTTTAATTGTTTCATTGTATTATAAGAGAAATATTTAGTTTAAAATTAATTTTTTGATTGGTTTGGGTATATCTCCAAGTAAGCCATTATATGATTTAGAAAATAGGAGGCTCTCTCATTAGCTGAATATTTAAGAGAAACATCAATTTAGCTATACATAAATCTGGCAGCAGAGAATGTCTAAAATATTGAAGCGATAACACAATCCCTTAAGTGGCTGCTTGGGCTTCATTCATATACTAGCAATTAATTATTTGCTAAAATAGGGAACACAAGGTAGCAAGGGTGATTAGCTAAGTCTTTTTGAAGGCAAGATGAATATTTGTGAACAAGTTATCATTCTCTTTATAAAATGTTAGATAAGGAGTGGGAAAAAAGAAGAGAAGCCAATTTTAATAGGTGGTAGAACATTTCTTCAGATTAATAGTAATGGAGAGAGAGGGAGGAAGTCAATACGTATTTTTTCTATCCTTTTTTGACATTTTTCTTTCAAAATGGTTGGGTTTAAATCTACTAATAATAGCTACAAGTATATCACAGAAGTGAGTAGACCCCCTCACATTTTGTAAATATTTAAGTGTATCTTTTCATGTGACAACACTGAAGAAATGACACATATGTCTTTTTAAAAGAAATCCTCCATTATGTGTTGTGCATTTTTCTATGACAAAAGAAAACAAAATCTGGAATAGATCACAAATCAACATATTTATTAAATGTTTTTAATTAGTTATGAGGGAGTGGGGTTAGGTACAGCCACTGTGCAGTATGCTGGTTGGAGCTTATATTCATCCTTGGCACATACTAGGAAGAGTAAAACCTTTTCCAGGTTTCTATGCCTCCCTTAGGCATGAAAATTAGCTGGGTGATTTTTGGGCCACTCACTCTCACTCAGCCCAACCCACCTCACAGAACGGTATGTGTGGGTATATATGTATATGTACACACACACACACACACCAGTAGTGGGTTCCAGATCCCATCGCAACCGGTACGCTGCGACGGGGCCAGGTGTCCTCATTTGGCATGCCACCGCCCAGCGACACTCAGCTGCTCGGTGGAGGTTGTGCAGGTGCCACATGCTGTGCGCACATGTGCAATTGGCCTGTTAGCATCAAAAAGCGGTAAGGAGCACAAGCGGGCGGGCGGGCCAAACAAATCACTGTTCTGGAACGGTGGCCGCTGCTCCAAGCTACCACCGGTACGCCCATAACAGGCCATACCGCTGGAAACCACCACTAACACACACACATACACACAGAGACAAAAATAAATTCAAAATCAGTGTTTCTAGTTGTGTATACAACTGTATGTATACATTTACATAACCCTATTTTAAATTATATGAACTTCAAGGTTCAGTACAGTTAGCTCACTCCCAGTTATGGTAGATAGACACTCTAAGACTGAAAGCTGACAAGAATTCCTTTACTGCTATAGTGGTAAGAATATTCTAGATTGAATGCAGACTTAGCAATATTTAGAATAGATGAAATGGGTTAAATGCCTCTGGGTAGAAAATTGGTAGAGACTGAACTATTTTGAATTAAAAGTTTGAATCCAATTCAATAGAAAGAAATCATTTTCCTGAAGCAGCTGGTATTATTTAATGGTACTAATATTAAGAGTATTATCAGTAGCCATACTAGTAGTGGTACTAACAATAATAAATACAATCCATTAACAATCAATAAAAACCATGAACTGTTTAAATATGCTGGGTAAATGAGGATATTCTAATTAAGCCCAGGAAGTATTAAAATTTTAGCACCACGCACAGTGATGTTTAATGTCTCTTTAAATGAATAATTCTCTTTCAATAGAGAAAGCAATTGTACAAGACTTCACTTCTGTAGAGTATTTTAAGAGGACAATAGCTTGGGATAACATAGGATTATACTGATGTACATGTACAGTTGTGACACAACTGGATGAATGAACTACTTCTTTAAAAAGTATCGCATTTCAAGTGATAGGTATTTCTGATCAACATATTTGTTTAGTGAAATTTGTTTTACATATGCAAGCCATCCCTTGATGCTGTAGTTGGTCAGAAATAAATGAGCATGCATATAAATAATTTTTAAAAGAAAGGTAATTTACTATTAAAAGGAAAATCTATTATTTTGTGTGCCTAATTTATTCCTAGCTGAAATTTTAGAACTGTAAATATTTTTGCTTTAGCATTATTGAGTTCCAATATTACTGCTTAATCATCATAGCGATGAATCATTTTGTTACATCATGCTATTTTTTTTTGTGCCAGACAAAATTTTACTATTACAGAATCTCAGACATTTAACACTTAATCAGCACCTATGTATTATTAATCATTTCAGTTATGGTGACTTATGAATTATCCACAAAATAGGCATTCTGAAAATTAGCCTCCCCCTCCTCTCAAGTTGATATGCAGTAAAGCTAGGCTCGACAATCTACACAAATGTACATAAAACAGCACCAATTTGAAAATTTAAGGTAATCTTAAGGTCTCGGTGAAGCTAACCTTGGCATCATTTTAAAGTATTACAATCATGTAACATATTCTCTCCTCTGTCCTTTATAAATCCAGAAAGACTGTTGAACAGATGGGGAAAAGCTTGTGTCATTCCCGAACAAGCCTTTGCCAGTTTCTTGTTCTATATCAAGACTCATGTTTACATAGCTGATTCATCATAATGATTTACACAAGCAAGTCATGAAAATAATGCTGAGCAAATCATGGAGAATAGTTACAAGTGTCATATCTTTCCATCACCCTTGGTAAATATTGCTCTATTTTCTCTTTTCTAACATCACAGTATTAATTGCTAGATTAATAAAACACCTTAAACAACCGTTCTCTCTTTCCTTTTCCCTCCCAATATTGTTGTTAGCTGCTGCAGTGTTTTCTTTTTTCCATCCCCACCCTCAATTCAGAAAGTTCCTAATTAAACAAAGAACCCATAAACAAATAGGAAAAAGCTCTATCTTTCTCATCATTGTCACTATTTGACAAGAGAGACAGGAAAGTAAATTAACTAGTTCCAATGGTCAAGAAACTAGTTTAAGTTTCATGGATAGATGTGATCTTAGAAAATGTCTATTCTTGCCAATCTTGAATAATACTAGTAGCATTATGTTCCTACTGCAATAATATACAGTATTAAGACTGTATACTTATTTCAAGACAGCTGATTCTTCACAATAGGTAAAACCATTTTAGATGGACTTCTCCTCAGATCAGTAAAGCAGCCGCATCTTTTTCCAGGGTGATGTGTCAAGTGGAGGTAGCTCCAGGTAATATCAAAACATTTGCATATATTTGGAAAAAGATGTGGCTGCTTTAATAATTCTAAGTAAAATGTTTGGGATGACTTGCTATGCCTAATGAATGGAGTTTTTTTGAAGTATTTGTGCATCCTATTATTTATAATAGTCATCAATCTCTATTCCAACATTCTGCCTCTGATAGTGGCAAACAATACTAGTGGGCTGCTATTTTTGTGTAATTTAATTTAATTTGAACTTTTTTGTTTCACATGAAATCAGGCTGTTCTTCTTCATGTAATCTTCTTATGTTTTGAGATATTATCAAATGCCCAGGGGCTGTACTTAATAGTTCCTTGGGAAAGTGGGAAGTTCCACATTAGGTGAGGGCACAACATACTCAGGGGTGGGTTCCAGCAGGCACTACTGCCGGTTCGCTTGTGGGCGTGCTGTGGGCGCTTGATGCACACTGCGTGCTCATGCACCGTTCAATAAAAAATATTCTGCACATGTGCAGAAGCAAAAAACAATATGGCAGCACCTATGGCACCACCTGGAGAACCGGTTTGGGGGCATGGCAGGCCTGGATCACTGCCGGTTCCAGTGACCCAGGCCTCCAAACCACTACTGGTTTGGCTGAACCGGTCCGAACCGGTAGGAACCCATCACTGATCATACTCCTAGGCTGGATTGAAATTTGGAAGCAGTTTTAGAAGGTAAAAGGTGGGAAACAGTTTGTTAGTTTTTGGAAATCATGGTGAGAGCAAACTCTGAACGTTCCCCTCCCCCCAAAAAAGGAACAAGTTAGTGAATCAATTTCTACATAGATCTCACAATTGGAAACCATTTGCATTTGACTGATGGTGATTTTGTCAATTTTTAACTGTTTTAAATGTAATTCCAGTGCTTTTGGAATAGCACCCAGTGTGCCAATTACCACTGGAATTACCACTGCTGGTTTGTGCCATAGTCGTTGAATTTCGATTTTTAAGTCCTGGTATCTTGCGATTTTTTCATGTTCCTTCTCGGCGACCCTGCTATCACCTGGTATTGCGATGTCTATGATTGTGACCTTATTTTTCTCAACCAGTGTGATGTCTGGTGTATTATGCGCCAGTATTTTGTCAGTTTGTATACGGAAATCCCACAAGATCTTGACCATCTGATTTTCGGTGACTTTTTCAGGCTGATGTTCCCACCAGTTTGTTGCTGTTTTAATATTATAATTTTACAATTATAATATTAAATAATACTAAATTGTATTACAATTATTATTATTATTATTATTATTATTATTATTATTATTATTATTACTACTACTACTACTACTACTACTACTACAACAAGAAAAAATAGAAAAACAATTTTTCTATGGCTCCCTTAGCATTGCTTTCTCATATCTGGTAGAAAATATTGATTAGTTAATAATACATATGTTCAGTCTAACTATTATGCCATAAAATATTTAATATTTTTATATTAAAGACCAGGAACTGTGAACTGGTCATGTAGTTGTTGAAATTTCATAATGTATTACAAATAAATCTTTTGCCTTATACATGGAGGGAGGAGAAACTTCAAAACTCTCTCTACTAATGCTGAGTAGAACACTGTACTTCAAATCTGAAATAGTACTTTGAGCCTAAAACAATGTTTATTTCCTGGAAATATCCTGAGCTCAAAGCATTTTGAAGTGCAAAGATTTCCAGAATTATCCAAATGACATAATATTTCTGATAAGTTGTTTTAAAGAAAAACTGACGTTTCAAACTAAAATGTGGTATATAGAGTTCAAAGTGTTTGGAGCTTATAATCTTTTGTACTTCTCTACTCTATTTTTTTTTTCATTTATTTAGTTTGTAAACAAGTATGAGATAACAGGTATAAGTATAAACATGGACATGAGCACATGAAACGAGTACAAATAAATGGGGACAGTAGGAAAGGGACAGTAGGACACTGATGCACTTATGCACGGCCTTTTACAGCCCTCTTAGGAATGGGGTGTGATCCACGCTAGACAGTTTAAAGTTCAAGGTATGGTTAAATTAAATTAAATTATGGTAAAATTAAAGTTTAAGGTTAAAGCTCTGTAGCCCAACACTAGATTACAAATGTTATCTAGGCATACTGTATTTTTCAGCTCAATGGTAGCACCTTGGAAGCCTTGGATGACCTCAGAAATTCAGATTCAGACTTGGTTAGTAATTGGACTGGAGACCAACAGAAAATAACAGGGCATAAAAGACTGGGAAGTTCGAATCCTTAGCAATGTGTAGCAAAGTGAGGTCCTGTTACTTGTCCCAGCTTCTGCCAACTTAGCAGCTCGAAAGCACATGAAAAATGCAAGTAGAAACATAGGGACCACCTTTGGTGGGAAGGTAATAGCGTTCCGTGCGCCTTTGGCGTTTAGTCATGCCAGTCACATGACCATGGAGATGACTTCGGACAGTGCTGGCTCTTCGGCCTTGAAACGGAGATGAGCACTGCCGCCTAGAGTCAAGAATGACTAGCACATATGTGCCAGGGGAACCTGTACCTAATTATTTAAAAAAATAATTGGATGCAAGAAAAGCTTTAAAAGGTGTTCTGAAGACAGCTGCACTTTTGTCACTTTTGTGAATTTTTCTCCATTTGGAAAAGATGAATCTTTTTTTTTTTGCATAGGGTTTTTAAAACAACAATGATTTGATGAAAGCCCTGAAGCCTATACATGTCTTTACAGTGAAAAAAAAAATAACCCGGTAAATATCCAGTAATGATTTCCCCATCTCATGTTGGCAATAAATTTGAAAAGCTACTCAGCTTGGCATAACCTCTTTCCTAGGAAAATTAAACGAAGCAGCCAAGGGAAGGATCTCAAGCTTAGAAGTCTAGTAGCTGGCAAAGAAATCTGGCAAACAATAGCAAGTCTAACAGTTCTGAAAAGTCTCAACTGCCTTTAAAGAACTCTTCATTTCTCATTTCTCCGACAGTTTGTTGAAAATGCAGGGTTCTACATTGCTCCGTTAACTTTTACTTTAAAAAGCAAAAGCGAGAATGGCTTTTGTTTAACTGCTCCAAGGCAGGGTTGGGAATTCGATCAATTTTACCTATGGTAGCCTGAAAAATCTCTCTGAAGCAAGTTCAATAGGCAAAAGGGAAGGGATGCCAGCTTTTATATGCAAATATACAAGGGATTTTTCTCCAGAGTTCAAAGCTCTGCCAAAAGGCTTTGCAAAATAGTAATTAAAATTTACAACACATTGAGGGGAAAAAAAAGAGGCACCCGTTTCCAAATGTTCAGCACTTACTGCATAGAATGTCATTGCAAGAGTATCTTGAACCCACATTTTATACCTAAAGTACATTAAACCCTATTAAAATGACTATTTTAATGCTGTCAGAGGAGCGAGCATTCTAGCACTGGGAATTGCTGCTTCAATATGTTTTACATCTAATTGCTGAAGGATACAATGCACCTGTGTTATTACATTGGTTTCATTCTTAGATGATTTCCCCTTTGGCAGACCAGTGACACTTTTTCATTGGTTATTCATTCACTTTATTGATTAACACATGGACCAATTTATTAGTCCTTCCGAAGCTATTGTGAGAGCCCAGCTTTTTAAAGGGTGAGTATCTTTTACTGAATACTAACAGAGGATGTGTTATATTTGAAAAAAGAAACATTTTCTGTATAAAACCTACAGTATAATTACAGCATGCAATATAATTTATATCATAATCTCGCTCATCATTTCATTCTTATATTTTATTTAAAGGCATCTTAAAAAGAATAAAGGTTCAAGGTTGACTCAGCCTTCCATCCTTCCGAGGTCAGTAAAATGTGGACCCAGGTTGTTGGGGAAAAAATTGTGATATTTGTAAACCACTCAGATAGGACTGTAAAGCACTATGAAGTGGTATATAAGTCTAAATGCTATTGCTAAGTGCTATCTCAATGCTGCAAGAAAATGAACCACCCATCTTGTATTCTACTCCTAACCAGGAAAGGACAGTTTTTGCTTTTCCTCAATTAATAATTTGTCATTTGAAAATTGGAAGCAGATTTAGTTTGCATTAGAAACAACGCATGCAATAATTTTATTTGAATGAAATCATTCAGAATAAAACATAATTATCAGTTTTACTCTTCCTCCAAGCTTTGAATTGATCATGCCTTTCTAGATCATGTTAACTAAAAATAATATAAATGCCTTGGTCAGAAGTTGCATGGATAGAGCAACATTTGAATAATGTTGCTAAATAATATAATGACATATAAAGCTATGTTAATAGGAACATAGTATTCTAATTAAGAGAGATTGATTCAGTTCAGTTTTCTACAGCACTGGTCAAGGAAAATCTAGAGCATTCTCTTTGTACTGTGCACCACATTTTAAGAAAGACATTGATACAGTGGAGTGACTCCAGATAAGGGCAATATGAATGATGAAGAGCCTGAAATAAGTCCTCTGAGCCGTGAAAGAGTTGAGGATATTTGGCCTGAAAAAGTGAAGATTAAGGAAAACATATTAGTTCTGAAGCAGCTGAAAGGCTATCATCCAGAATATAGTGCAGATGTGTTTTTAATTTTCTTAGAATACCCAAGTGATACAAATAGTAGAGAAACAGAGTCTGGCTAAATTTACTAAAAAGAAATCTTTATCTAAATACCATAGCTGCTCTGATGGTAAAACCAATTAAAAGAGTTTTTTGCATTCAGAATCATAGAATCTTCCCAGATCAATTTGTTTGGACTAGAAGATAATTTATGCAGCATACCTGTCACCTTTTCTACTACATTAGGGTTTTTTTTTTGTTATTGTACAGAGCAAATTTGATTGATTTTCTTGTCTGGGAGTTAAAAAAAAGTGGTTGTAACTTATTTCATTCAGCAATGTTATGTCTCCTACTGCTCTTGATTTTGTCTTGCTCCTGTCATTGCTTTCTTCATTGGTTCTCATATTTTATTTTATTTTGTAAAATGCTTTATGAAACTCTCCAGATTCGATTCCAGAAAGTGCTTTGTAGAATGGCGCACCTGTCTTCAAAACAGCTGCATCTTTTCCAAGAAATATTTTCCCCATGTTGCACAGCCCTAACATTGTGTAGTCTAGTAGCACACCAGACCCATGAATAAACCTTCCAGTCATTCACCAGAATAATCTCAATAGGAGTATGCAGTACAGAACATTTCTAAGCCTTTTAGAGATTTCTAGATAATATTACTTTATAGATAAAATCCATACCAACCAACTGCACTCCAGAGATTCATTGTTATGCATGTTTTTCTTCTTCACAAATAGTTGGAAATTACTGCTCTGACAAACATTTCTTTAGCGTAGGATCAACTGCAAACAAACAGAGATGTTGATGAGTGGAATCACATCTTATTGTCCTCATTTATCAGAGATGCTGAAATAACTTGGAGGTACAGTGTGTAAATTCTTCTGATCTAGCACTGGGTACGATACTAGTATTTGCCCCTGAGTTAACAAAAGCAATAAATAAGTCACAGCCAAACTCATTCTGTTTATAATGCTAACTTGAAAAAGGAACAAATAAATGACTCTGTGTTTTTAAGGCATATTGCTCCAGCTTCTGGTGATCTGTTGAACATTCATAGTTCATACCATGTTTGAGTACAAAAATTGAGGCAGGGAAATGAAATGCTTTCTATAGCGATGTTAGCTCCCTCTAACATTTCCACAGCTAAATCACTCTCTTTGATTTCTGCACATGTATTTAATAAAGGGACAGGCTTGTCAACAGCCTGTGTTTAACATATGCACACCAGAAATTACTAGCTGCTAATTGATAAATGATTGATGGGCCAACGAGATCACAAGAGAGTTTGAATTCCCACAACCTCACTGGGCTGGGAATCATGAAGACTGAGGATGCTAAAGAGAGGCGAACAGAGAAATCTAAATGAAGCTTTCTGTCTCTACAAATGTGTGTATCACTTAGTGAGACATCTGAAATGAGTATCCAAATGGTTTCATTTACTAACATTTATTAGAATGTTAGTTCTAATAGAACTATATTTAGTTAAATATTAGGCTGTATAGAAATCTACAAAGTACTAGAAAGTCTTAAGGAAGAAAAATGGTGGAGGGAATTGAGAGCTTTTTTCTCTTATTATATTCATGACTTCCAGGTTTTTAAGCAAGCAAAAAACTTAGCAGTCAACTTTCCTCCTTCAAAATGAAAATAATCTATATTATAATTATAACACATTTCAGATTATTGATGAGTAACTGATGGAACATGTTGATGGAGTATGATGATGAACATGGAAAACCACAAGATAGGAATCAGTCTAATTCTATTCTATTCCTGATCAGTTTTACATATGTACAGTGTTTGGGTGTAAGTCTGTCCTTTCACATTTCTGCATTTTGCAGTGAATGTTCAAGAAAACCCATGAACATTTTACTTTAATTTTTGTGTGATCCTTATTCTAATGTTTGTTATTTGTACAATGCTGTTTGAAATACAAAGATTAGCTGTGTCCTCATCAGCTTTAACAACCGGGATAGGCCAATTAAAGATGAAAAGTCAGATTCAATTATCCAGAATTCCTAATTGTTATATGCTGCAACTGCAATGCACAAGATTAGAGAAGGCTAACTTAGAGCATATTGACTCAGCAATAAAACTGCATAACAGATTGCATTTAAAAAAAAAAAAAGACTAAAGAACAAACATGGAGTCTAGGATTCATATGGAACATAGATACCCTTTTGACTTTCAGAAGTATATAACTAATAAAATTGGGCTTCTGCCTGATGATACACATATCTTAGTGACATGCTTACATAAAGTTTGATATTTGCTTTATTATGATATACTTGGCCTATTCTAATTGGCAGATTTTCCCTGTCTCCAAAAGCATCTATGGCTGGATGCGCCATGCGTGGGCCATGCCCATCCCAGCTCCGCGAAGGAAAAAATATCAGAAAACGTAACGTGATGGCAATGTGAGTTTGACACCCGTGATCTACAGGATACTAAATAGGAGCCCTTATAATGTACTTGCAGGTTATTTGTTTTCTAGCAACTGTAGCAATTCCATCCGTATTATTTTTTAAAGGGAGCTCTCTATGAGAGCCTTTAAAACAGGACCCTAAAAGTTACTGGGTTGGGTGACAATTCAATTTTGGAAAGCATGTTGAAACCTGCATTCAAGAGGAAGGTGGAACCAAGCCTATTTTAGAAGAGGGCTTTCAGTGTTTGAAGGGGTAAAAAGATGCTTTAAATCAGGGGTGAAATCAACATACTTTCGCTACCAGTTTGCAAATGTGAGTGTGTGTGCTGACCTCTGCAGGACCTTCCATGCATGTGCAGAGCTTCAAAAACGGGACGTGATGACATCCGAGTGAGAGTAGGCGGAGCCTACCACCATGGGTGCTACCGGTTGGCTCAAACCAGATAGAACTGATTGAATTTCACATTTAAATATCTGCAAGGCCCTTTAAAAATCTTTTAAGGTTTTTAAAAATGCCCTTTTAAAACAACCAACTATCCAAAAATGCAATACATTTTTACTCAGAAGACAGGGTTTCAGCCAGAAGGAGGATACTAGAAGGTTAGGTGTCACTTTTGGGTTACATGTAGACTGTTTGTTTCTTTACCACTCACTCTCTATGAATGTAACTTATTTTTTAATAGCCCATGTAATAGATCCATTAGGATTGCAACCTGAATTTAGATTTTTTTTAAAAAAGAAAGCTTTTCTTGATTGCTTTATGGAATGGTAATTTTTAAACTGGAGCTTTGAATTTTCTGTTGAATTTCTTAGTTGACTACACTTTCTGATATTTATCAATGTTGTTCATTCGCTGGTAGAGACAATGATTACAGATTGTATATAATATTATATGGGAAATTAAACACAGTACAATTAATTACTTTTGAAAATCTGCAAATGCATAAAAGGTATGAGTTGTACTGAAAACTCAAATATAGCAGAGGATTTCCTCCCTTATGAAGTAGACTCCTTTTTTCCTACTGCATTCTACGAATTAGTTATTAGATTTTTTTAAATTTGCTTTTAACAAAAGTTTTTGAACTTATTTTATTCTTGTGAACTACAGAAGATTCTATCTTCTTCTTCCTTCCATTTATCCATAACTCTGCAGCATCCCTAGCTGCCTTTGTTTCTTTCTAACTGTTTTCCATGGGGATTTGTTTGGGAAATTAGGGAAGTTACAAATCACCAGAAGGATGATGATTGTAAAATGAAAGGCGTACATCCTGCATATAAAAAAGTGAGAAGACTTTCTACTCACACATGAAAATGTCTTTTTTCTTCCTCTCTTAGGCATTCAAACTGAATGAGAGCATGATAAGGAAAAAAAAAGTAATATATTTTGGGATCAGCACTAAATAGCTGTGATCAACGGTGTTTATTCATGTTGTTCGCTCATATTGCTTTTGTTGTGAATTTCGGGTGTATAATGCCTGAAATCCTTCCTAGAATAGTCTAACATAAGGAAATTAAGGACCAATGCCAGTTTAGGCTATGGAGAGTTTCTACTTATCTTTATGAAGAATTCAAACAGTTAAACATATCTGGACATTGGAGAAGAAACTCATTATATATGTATTATGACTGGTTCATCTTAATCAACATCTACTAACAATGTTGGACACCCCCCTCCCCATTTTAAATGTTAAACAACTTCCTAATATTAAGGGGAGGGGAGAAATCTCCCCATCCGCCTTCTTCATGCCATACATAATTTATAAGCCTCTGTTGTCTCTCTCTCCCTTGCTGATATCTCTCCCATCCCTGCTGTCTAAACTAAATAGCTGCAGACATCGTAATCTTCACTCCTAGAGAAATAACTGTAGCCCTCTTGCAGGATGCTAAGTCAATAAGACGCTTTGCAGGAAAGCCAAAAAAAGTTTCACATAATAATTTCTTTGAAAAACATCACTATATATTTTTTCAATGTATATGTTGCTTCAATTGTCTAGATATTTATTGTACAGAAGCAATAAAGCAATTTATAAATAATAACAGTAATAAGCAACACACATATCATGAAGGATACATATAAGATACACACAAACACACACAAACATATGTTCTGTTTAATCATGTTTGATAGTGTGTGTATATATCTATATGTGTGTGTATGTGCATGTGGTATGCATGTGTATATACACATACACATACACATATATATTCTGTTTAATCATGTTTGATAATGTGTGGTGTTTATGTGTATGTGTGTGCATGCATGTGTATATATTGTGGATAGATAGATAGATAGATAGATAGATAGATAGATGATAGATAGATAGATAGATAGATAGATAGATAGATAGATAGATATCTTTACATTAAATACACACACACATTCAAATTTGCTATTTAGTTGCCTTTTTGGAGTAATAATTTCCCAAGTGTAAAAAATACCTTGCATTTCCCCCCAGTATTGGTGCTGCTTTACAGAAAATTTTGTCCAGATTAATTTTGGAGGAAGAAGTGCAAAGGGAAGGGATGATAATAAATTTTAGTTTTTCATAGATTTAATGTATCTGCTTTAAACAAACTAACCAATTTACAAAGGCCAAGAGGATATCAAACCTTTGAAATATTGCAGCTCAAAAAATAAAACAATTAACCATAATGGCAACAACGCAGCAATTATTAGTGCTAAACCATAATTACTGAATGGCTGAAAGCTTTCTGAAACAGCCAAGTTTTAATAAGCTTTCAGAAGGACATAAGAGGGTATTCCCTTCTGTTTCAAAACAGAAATACGTGAATAGTGGATAACTAGGACTGAATCTCTCTCCCCCTACCTCTCTCTCTTACAGCCCCCTTTCAAATGATAACTAAAGATATTTACCTACTATTAGCTCTTTCTGCAGGGAAGAGGATTCTGATCTTTCATTTATTTTTATTTTATTTTGATGTGCAGCCATGTTCATAATGTAGAAGAGTGCCTTCTTTTTCTCTAGCAGTGAAAGTAACTTAATCCCTGTGTAAGAAATCAGTAAGTATGGTCCGCTTAATCTAGTCCCAATGTGAAACTGTTGACATTTGTTCTTTTTTCTTTTCTCCCTTCACCTATCATTATGTGACTGGGCCTGTTTTGTGCTGGATTAGGCACAAATCTCCCATACAGCACATTTGGCATGTTACTAGTAGTTTAACTTCATTAATAATGTATGAAGAAAATGTAATCCACGACAAGGGAAGGAAAATAAAAGTCCCCCCACCCTTTTCTCTTTTTTAACCAACTAACAATTATCTCAGCAAAGGTATAGTCTTCGAATAGTCTCCTTCGAAAGGAGGCCTTTGATGCTGCTATCATAACTCATATAGCACTGATTGGAGCTGGTCGGGGTAAATAAATAGAAAATTCTCGAACTGAGCAATAAGCTTTATAAATTGCTTTCTTTCATTTTGTACGCTAGGTATTCTAGATTAGGATTTTTTTTCTCCCATAGTTAATTTACATGCAATTGTCTTTTAAGGATGATGAAAGCATAAGAGAATTAACAAAGAAAGGAGAAAAAATCTTGCATTGCCAGAGGCTTTTCCTTCAGTCCACTATATAATAAGAAAAATTAATTCTCTTTTTATTCTCTTTATTTAATTCTTATATATAGACAAAGCAAGTACTCGTGTGTACAAAGTACTATTTAGTAGAATAATTCAAAATCAATTTCTTGTTTTTCAACAGGAAACCAACACCTTTTCCTTCTGTTAACAAATTCAGTATTATTTCTAAATACAAATTCTTATGATTACCGGTAGTTGTTCTGTTTAGACTATCTTCTAATATATTTATATTAAACTAGAATGGTTTACATTTTGGCAGATCACCAAGTACAAGCAACACCTTTTCTATTTTGATTTGGTTCAGTTTCCGACATATTATTGTTAATGCAATATTTTTCTATTTTTTTTATTACAATGCTGATTGGGTACCATTTCTTTCTTTTCTCCCTAATAAAAGTTAAAAAGCAAATTCCTTATTAGTATGTTCCTTTATGTTAATCTTGCCTAAATCCATTTTTTTAAAAAAAATCAGGGTTACACAGAAATCTATGTCTGCACCTAGTTTTGAATGGTAGCACGTGTTAATTAATATAAATAAACAATTGGAGAACCAGGCACAGTCTTGTGTTCATCAATATGTAAGTAATAAGTTTCTGGGTAGATGCAGGTAAGACTTGATTTATCAGAAAAAGTGTTGTCCCTGACATTTTATTTTTTGAATTTTTAGAACAACTAACTGCTATTCACCAAAGAAATGGGACAATAGTCAACATTTTCTTGGAAGTTATTCAGTGTTGATCTTCACAGCAACTGGCAAAGCAGCTCGGGCAACAGAAGCCAGACTCCAAAGCAGTAGTCACTTAGAAGTACTTTGTGTTCCACACTTCTGTCACATTTGTGCTATCAGAGCAACAGCTGGGGAGACTTTTTCAACAAAGATGAGTGTCAGATAATCCTGATGAGATTCCACATCCAGCATCTTTTGTAATTATGTCACATTCGGCTGTAATGGAATAATTCAAGCTGAAAGGACAAGCTTTGATCCTTTCTTAAACCTTTCCCTGTGGACTGACTATCTGAAAGATTCAAAGATATTTCTGTTACAAGATCTAGCATTTCCTCGGGGAAGTCATACTTCTGAAGCAAAGGGGATCTTTCAAAAAGCAATCTCGTGTTTGCCTAGAACATTTTGAAAAGATATTGTTATATGAAACAGATATGTCAATAAAACAAGATCCTTCTATTTTTCTGATCAGGAAGGCAACCCTTTTTAAAAACGTTTTACTGATCATTTGGGCGTTTTGAAAACTGATGTATAAGAAGAAAGAACTGGCTTTGCAGAAAGAGAATCACTTTAGGCATAAGTGAGTTGCATCTCAGCTGTAATTCCATACCTTCTTCTCTGGAAATAAGTTTTTTGAAACTGTGGGACTGGCTTCAGGACAGACATTATAAGTTTCAGTCTTAGTTATTTAAATAGCCTCACTTGTATGGATATAATTCAAACCAATATAATAGCAAACAATAGAATTTGTGCTTTGGAATTAAATATAAACCATGCTTAATACACTCACCCAAGAAAAAAATGCTAGATGCCATAGTTTAGTAATGCACCCTTCTTTTGGCTTGTTAACCTGGTATCTTTGATTGGTGGGTAGTAACCTGATTTTTATTTGTGTATGTATGTGGAACTTTCCAAGCATGATTTGATTGAGAGAAGAATCGCTTGTGTGATAGAAGAAAGAAAATTGTTCCTCTGACTTTTTATCTCCAAAGTCATTGAGACTAAAAAACAAATCTGCAGGGCTACTGTTTTTGTACCTACTCTAATATCTTCTCATGATGAAGTAATGCTGACAAAACCAACTAAGGGTATAAATTGCAGAGAATGTATTCTTATCCACATCTTACTCATGGTTTGTACCAGGAAAACATGTTACACTAAATTATACTATGGCTTTGCATGACATAAGGTAAGGTCATTTACTGTTAGTTCAAACTGCTGTTGATGGATTTAATAATCTACTTAAGGATGGTCTGTAGCATTTCCTTTCAATGTAGCAACTGCTTTGCTCAATCCCAGCTCCAGTCTGGCAAACCTCCTTCTTCCCCCTCCATACCCCACATCTCAGGGCCTGGTCACTAGTCTGTCTCACTTTATCCTAGGTTACCAGGCTCCTATATTCTTCACTGATAGCTGGCAGTTATCTTGTGGCTGGTCCAACAATGGTCATTAAGTCATTAAATTTCCCCTGCCTCTGAAGAAAGGCAAGAAGCAGGGACTCTAATTAAGACCTGTGATAGTCTGGACTGAGGACCAACCTGGCTCAGCTCAACTGTTGAAATCTGGAATGGAATTTTGAAGTCAGATGGGACCAGCACAGGAATGAAGCTACTTAGGCTGCTGGGTGCAATTGTCCCTAATAACTGAAGGCATCTTGCATTAGTTTAATGTCTCTGAATAAGAAAACCAAACACAGAAGTAAAATTGGTTCAAAGATAAACAGTAATAAAAACACAATGCTTGTTTAGAGAGTCCTCAGATCAAATTTGTGTTTGAGCGTAGCACTTTATAACTTCGAACTCTTTGTTTCTATACACAAAAATGGTTATATATATATATGGTTACACACACACACACATATATATATACATACATATATACATATATATATACACACACACACATATACACACATATACACACATACACACATACACACACAGACAGACAGACATAGACACATAGACATATAGACACACACACACACACACACACACACACACACACACACATATATATATATATATAAATTAATCCTCCATGATAGCTCCCACTCTTCCCTGGCACTGTATACTATACACACAACAAAACCTGGTTCCCTAACTTACATATCTTTGTTAACCTTTGATTTTGTACAGCATTGTTCTTGTGTTTTGGCTAGCTTGCGTTTCATTTTTTTAAAAATATGAAATTTCTAAATAAAAGATTTAATGTGAATCCCAAAGAGAATTAATCTCTCGCCAAAGGTCCTTTCAGGAGAGTAACTGTCAAGTAATTGTAGCATTGGTATGACAGGTAGTCATCAAGGAGATTCTACATTATAGCCACTGCTATTTACTTCCAAGAAGAAGTAAAGTAGAGAAATAAATTATTTTATAGTGCTCAGCTACTTTTTCAAGAGCTTGGATTTCCACTAGTTCTATTGTTCTCTGCTCACCTATGAATTACTTTCATTTTCAGTTTAGGAGCTTCAGCTGCTGGAAAGAGAAACAATGTGTTCCATTAAAAGCTTCTGATGTTTAGACAGATATGTCTCCTTACTTTCCTTTGAGGGACAGGCTTTTTTTTTGGCCCGTCTAGGTAAAAATTAGTTTTCCTTTCCCCAAATAGTGCTTGGTGTCCTTCCAGGAAGAACAATTTTACAAAGAGCCAATTTCTGCAAGAGAGAACAGGGCAACCAGACTTTGCAACAAGTACTCTTTGTTACTGCCATGTTTGGGATTGATGAATGACTATTCAAGTTATGCCAAATTTAATCATTTTGAAAAATGAGACTGAAATGGAACAGCTGGAAGAAACCAGAATAATGCTAAAATTTTGACAAATATTTGGGAAATATGAATACTCAAATAGATTGGCTGACATTGGAATGTGAAGATTGATATCTCTAACATTCTGTTGCAACCCTTCATATTTCATCAGGAATTCCTTCTATAAATGAGGACCATGGTCTACTCTTATATATATGTGCTTAGACAGTAATAGATTTCTCTTTTCTAGAATATAATGAATGATTATTTTTGAATTTAATTTGAAACAAATCTACTTCCCAAATTCTGTTCATAATTCTCTTTAGTTATGTACCCTTGAAATTCTATCATATTTAGTGTCATTATCTATTATCTATGTTTAATAGATAATAATTTCCATGGATCTAAAAACTGTCATCAATCACTGTCATGCATCAGAATTCCTGAGGAGCATTAGACATGTTTGCAAGGAATTGTAGATCTTAGTCCAGTAAAGATTACTTCTTTGGGAAAACTATTAAGTATTGTTAATATTCATTATTCAAGTCTAGATCCTAATTTGGATGGAATTATTAAAAAGATCAATTCAAAAACTTGTTGCCATAAACGCGTGATGGTGAACCTATGGAGCCATCTCTGCAGGCATACAAGCCATTGCCCTAGGCAGCTCCAGTGCGCATGTGCCCACTGGCCAGCTGATTTTCACCCTCTCCAGAGAGCTGGGGGAGGCCGTTTTTTCCCTTCCCCAGGCTCCAGGAAAGCCTCTGGAGCCTGGGGAGTGTGAAAAATGGGCCTTTTGGGCCTACCAGAAGTTCAGAAATGGACCATTTATGGCTTCTAGAGGGTCCCAGGGGGAGGGGCAAGGCTGTTTTCACTTTCCTCTGGCCCCTGGAGGCCCCCCAGAAGCCGGAAATGGTCCATTTCTGAATTTCCAGTATGCCTGGTAGGCCTGTTTTTCACCCTCCCCAAGATCCAGAGGCTTTCCTGGAGCCTGAGGAGGGCGAAAACGGCCTCTCTCGCCCCCCGGGAGAAAATACCAAGCTTAGCTTGGCAGCAAGCAGGCGGTGCGGTGCATGTTTGGGGGGGGGAGCATGTGGGAGAATTGTGCACATGTGTGCATATAGAGGCACATTTTGCATTTCGGGTACTAGCATTGCAAAATTTTGGTGGTACTTCATCATAGTGTAGGACATGATCTGGTTGAACCCAGGGAGGAGTCATAATACATTATCAGTCACGAGTCCCTTTGCACCCACAAGAGATCTAAGAACAGCCCACCTTGAATTCCCTTCTATTCTTAACTCCTGTTAATTTCCCTTGATTTTAGTACTTCTGATTCTTGTAGAGAGCCTAAGCTTACAATAAATTTTTAAACACATTTGAACTTTCTGGATCTTCTGATTTCCCTGGTGCTTGACACATAGATTCTGGTTATACACACAAACACACACACACACACACACACACACACACACACACACACACACACACACTTGAATTTATGCACTTTTATTTGTTATGGCCACCAGGCTCAAGACGTATGGCTGCATTTAGTCATTTTCTTTGTTGTCATCTATTTAGCACAGTCTAGGGAGCACATGTAGCTTAAGGAATGCTTCAGACATGAGTGGCTATTGGTTACCATGTTGTAGACTGGACTTTCGTAAATTTTCTCTCCAAACAGCCAAAGAGCAGGCAGTGGACTATCTAAGAGTCAAAGTCCTTCTGTGTTCTGATATGTCTAATTGCACAAGACATGGCATAGATACTTCTATATAACTGTAATTGACAATAATAGGAAACTTGGAGCTTTGCTAAAATCATGGATGCGAATCCATAATTGCTGTTTTTCACAAAGTAATTGTTTGTTGGAGAATGGGGTGAGAAAATAAAGTGACCGAAGAACATTTTAAATACCAGCATCTTCACTGTTCTACCCATCTATGTCAAAAAGCTGTCCTTTATACCTTTAAAAGAGTTTAGATCTATTTATAATCCCAGTTCTTGTCCAATTATAAATAACCAGCTGTTCATATCTCTTGACAGTAGCAGAGGTATCAGCCTTCATGTACTTTGTCAGTATAATAAATTCAGCAATGAACTCTATGATGTCTCATTCTAAGGGCAATTTCTACATATGAGTTACTAAATTAGATTTCCTTTTCACAAGAAGCCTGGGCTCCTGTCAACTCAAGATATTTAAATATAGTTAAATATTATGCTCTGGCATTTGTGTAGGTCAATACACTGGTAATAATAAATTAATTACATAGGAGATGAAATGGATATCAGCAGAATGTAGGGACTACATTTGAGAAATATCATGTTCACTGCCGTAATGAAAATGAAATGTGAAGTTTTTAGCACTGGTCTTTTTATAAGTCATGGCCTAAACTTTATAATTCACACACCAGACTACATAATAGGATAAAGACTCCAGTTCCTAATTTATTTTGTTTTTGGCTGGCAATGTTTCAAACTAGCAAGGAAGTATCTGGTTTGAATATATCACCTGATCCAGGTGTGGTGTCCACAACTGTCTTAATAACAGCCTTAGTCAAAACATAAGGATATTTATATCAGAGTTGTATTGCAGTATCCTTTCCCTGGAGTGAGGTGGGAATGGAGATTTTGCAGCATCCTTCCCCTGCCATGCCTACCAAGCCACACCATGCCCACCCACCATGCCCATAAGACCAGTAGTAAAAAAAAATGAATTTTACCACTGCTCCACGGTCCCTACGAACTCTGTTGTTCTGAAAACAAGAATAATTGCAAAAGACTGAATAATTTGTTATTTTATTTCATTTTCAAAATAATGGTACTTTGGTGATAACATGCTTGTGTAATTATTCAGCATTCTAATAGAATGCTGAATAAATTAAGCAATTTGGTATAGTGATGGTGATGGCCTAGAGACCAGAAGATATGACTTCTGCTGGCTGGGTGACTGTATGACACTCTCTCTCTGTCTCTCTGTCTCTCTGTCTCTCCCTCCCTCTTTCCCTCCCTCCCTCCCTCCCTCTCTCTCTGAGTTCAACTTAGTTTACAGGGCTGTTGTGGGGAAAATCGGATGTAGGTATGTTCATTGCCTTGACTTATGAACATACAATTCATGCATGCACACATACATTAGATATAATCAATTTCATCTCTTGTCCAGAAACCATACTGTAAATTAGGCAAAGAATCTATAGAGAAGTAATTTCTTCTTTATCACATGGCAAATTACCTTCCAGCCTGCATTTTTCTACACAGCTTGTCAATTAAATACAGTTTTAAAAAATGAAACTAGACTTTTAATTCAGACTACAATGTGATTTTTTTTTACATTTTGGTCTAACCAGGGATAATTTATTACAAATTTATATAAAATTGCATGGCAGACTCTAAACACATAGACTCTGTTGCAAAATCTATCAAGCTATTGAGTGACCTTTGATAATATAGAAATCATGTGGATGATGCAGAAATGTTCTTGTTTTCTGAGGGTCAGCATTTGCATAATTACATATTATTCACTGGAAGACCTATCATCTTAGTAGGAACAAAACAGCCCTTACTTCGTACACCTGAAGTATTTCATGGATATCAAAAATAATGCTGACTCTGATCATTTTTTTTATCATGGATGATCTTAGATAAGAAATTTAAATTACATTTTAGAGTATAAAATATTGTTGGAGATGTTTCACATGATAATGATAGAATTCATACATAAAATAGGCAAGAATACACACTGAATTATAGTATTGATTTCCAAAGTATTTCTTTAAAATAAAATGTCAGAAGTTTTAAAGTCAAGCCACCATACAAATAAATTATTCTATGCCCATTTCCAAAGGGAAACATTTTACTGTTATAAATTATGCAGGAGCCAAGATTTAATTAGTAATCAGAAAAAGACATTTTAATCATCTAAAGACAGACTTTCATAGGTAGGCTAAGATTTCAATCTACTCTTGTTTATCTACTGAAACTGATTGATTTTTGTGTTTGACATTGTGTTCTGACATAGAAGAAATATTAAAAATGTCTTTCCTTCTAAGTATTATTTTAATTAGAACACAGTTCATAGTTACCTAAAAACAAAAGCACCTGAAATGAAAATTTTATGTTGGAATAATATAAATGTTATTGTAATAAGTACAGTTACCCTTATTCTCTTTGAGCAGACCTGTTTGTCATTTTACCTGCAATCTCATTTCTGATTGATAATTAACATTGTGTGTCTATTGGGCTTTTATTTTATTTTTTGCAAGGAGTTCCTTCTTAAGGGTCCCTTTAGTTCAAGGGTATGAAACTCAAGTTGCACTCAATGTTTGAGGGGCATGTTTGGGATTGCATTCTAAGAAATTCTGAGTGGAGCCAGGCCAAAACCTAAATTTAAATCAATTAATTTAATTTAATTAAAATGGTACTTAGTTGAACCTCTCCAGTCATGTGTTTAATATTTCATCCATTTTGTCACATTAAAAATGGTAGCTTAGCAATATCTTTTAAAAACCTGGTGGCATTGTATCCAAGTCTTTTTGTTTTTGCAAACAAAGAACAAAAATGTTTCTTCTTAACTGATGGTGTCTGGATGTTTGGAAACAAACCAACTCTCAAATAAAAGTTATATTCAATCTTTGTTTTAGATTATAATTTTTCAGGAAAAATTAAAGAGCTTATCCTCAGAAAACCATTCTTTGTTTTACCCAAACAATCGGAGGTATTATGACTTCCATGTTTGGTTGTAAATACAGAATGCCTGGATTTGTTGTTAAGTTTATGGGCTTCCATTGCAGTTTGAAGTAATTACCCATTTACCTGCCTCTTTTTATTTCCATTTACTTTATTGATTGATTGAACTTGTGAATTGGCAAACTTTTCAGGCAATTTGCATAAGCACAAAAAGAAAAACATAATCCATTGTAATTAAATATGATTTATAAACAAAAAGAAAGGCCATCCACAAATGTAGGGTGCCTTAGCAAAGGCTGAAGTATGAAAAGCAACAAGTATTCAAAAAGCTAAAAGAAAAAATCTGCAGAGAATATATCATTCTACAGGTGAATGGTGTGCATGTGTAAACATGACATGATATGTAGAATGTTTATTAAAAAAACTATTCTGAACTTGCTACAATTGCACTTTATGATCATGCTTCTGTTAATAATGTGCCAAGTGAAACAACTAGAACTGGTTGCCATATTATTTGAATCATTCAAATCAAAACGCTCTAATTTAATGTTATATCAATTTTCCTACTTTGCCATTCCTTTAGAAAAGCAGCATTTCTGGAGTATGTACATAACCCTAGGTATAATAAGATAGCTATGGCGTACAACTCAATGAAACATTTCCTGTGCTGAAAAAAAAACACCCTGATGATTTGGGCAGCGAGATTCTCCATATTACAACCCAAGCCAAGGGAAAGGGTGGGAAGAGAATGGGTTTTCCATATAAACACAATAGCGCTTCATTGGTTAGTTAATTTTTCAATGGCTCGTGTCAGTTGGGGTTTCCAGTGCAAATTCTATTACACTTTGCTGACCTAGAAACAACCTGGGCCAGTGGGATACTTTTAAACCAATTAGCTGTCACACTGGGAAAATACTGTTGTGCATAATTCTAGTGCTGTTTCAAATTATAACTTGAGGGAATTGCATTCGATTTACAAGACAGACTTCCTTCAACTTCTACAGAATGTAGTGAATATGATACTTTTAAGTTTTGTTCCCAGCTGTGAAACAAAAATGATGTCAATGTAATTCCTGTTTTATAAATACATTTTAGTATTCTGTATATACTCCCAACGGATTTGGCACACATGCCTTTGAAAACGAGCCTTCAGTTAGAACTTTAATTCTCCAACTATTGTCTTTTCCTAAACATGGAAACCATGGGTATATTGAAGAAATTTAGGTTCAAGTTAGAGTTTTGTAACGTACGGCTGTTAAATAAAAAGATGTAAAGTTATATTGTTTAAAATACAAAAGAAACAAATTGGAAATACTAGGAAGCAGTACTTCAAAGAATTAACAGTTGAAAAATAAGAAAAGCATTAATATAGTCCATAAGGAAAGCAATAGGGAAGATGTTTCTAGAAAACAACAAAGATTTTTTTATTAGAAAACCATGGAAGATGCTACTAGAGAATACTTAATAAACAGGAAAGCATTTGGACCTGATCTTATATGTTTGGTTATCACAATGTTGGATTGGCTGATTCTTTCATCAAAATACCCAGAACAATTTGTATATTTTATGAAATATAGCCAATGCACATGGGGCTGATTAAGTTATAAATAGATTTTAATTGCTAAAAGCTATGTATGAATACTGTAACTTGCTAAGTTAGGGGAACATTTGAATAGTAGTTAGCCAAGATCCAACCTTGTAAGTCATTACAAGGATAAGTAGGTGAAAAGAAAGAGGGGAGAGGGAAGGAAGGGGGGTGCATCTCCCTAAAAATTTCTGGACTGTCAGAAATACATGGATGTTGTGGCCATATATCACAAAGCAGTGATTTTGGTCATTTCTTAAGGCTCATTTGGGCTTAACTGGGCTTGGTTTGATGGATGATTATTGTCACAGATAACCTTTATTAGGTTATGTGTGATAACCTATATGGTACTATACTAAATTATCAAAATCTGGATGACCCCTAGATGATAGCAAAGAGATTGTGTATCTCTCTTCTGCCATCTACTGGTCACTAAATGTGTGCCAAGTTTTGTTAAGATATTTTCGTCCCAACCTTTGTTAGAGAGAGATAGAGTGCAATCCTAGTTCTAATTTCTGAATGGTTTTATTTTTTGTTGGTCAGCATACGTTGTTAAAATAACTCTGTGGACTAGAGTTGAGTTCTACCAGGATCATCTGAGTTCCACTCTACTTGAAGGCTCTCATTCAGAATGTAGCATAGGAGTTGAAGTAATTGAGATGGAAAAATAGAATTGCTGGTCGGGTAGCACTACTGTGTAAATATGGAGCAGGTGCCTTCTAATCTCAAGACAATAGTGGTTCAAAGTCTACTGATTTGAAAGGATGGCATAAAAATACAGAATTTAAACCCGAAGGACTGACATATGCCAACCCCTCTCTATATTTATATATACATGTATACAAACATGTGCGCGCACACACACACTCATTTACATATAAAATACCAAAATAAAGGGATGTATATGCGTCTGTGTATCTATTTCTGCCTTGATTTCTGATGTCTACATAGCTTCTGTATATATTATACAGTTGTCTGTAATAAAGCAGCTTAGCTGGCCATGTTGTATTTGTGAAACTTCTGCTATTAGTTAATTAAAGTGGTATTGAGTTTTTTTCAGTGTATATTTATTTCCAAGACTGTAAATTTTGACACACATTGGAAACATTATTCAGCTGTCAAGCATTTTTGCTGCTCCACCCTACAAGTTTCAGTTTGATCCATTTATGCTCTAATATTTATAAGGAGTAGCTGGGTGAGAGATCACCCAACAATTTGAAGTAAGCTTTAAATCTCTTTAACAGCAGATTAAGATAAAGCTCTGAAGATGCTGTTCTGCAATCTGGAGCCAATAATATGCTCCAAAATATTGAAGCTGAATCCTGACTAAAGCAGAAGCATAATACTTGGTGGTCGCTAACCAGTTCTATCTTGGCTAGTACTCTCTTAAAGGAGACTAGAATTTTAGCTTTGCTGGCTGAGGAATTTTGGGAATTGAAGTTCACAAGTCGTAAAGTTCCAAAGTTGGAAACTCCTGTTTTAGATCTAACACTGTGTCTAGAAGCCTTAGTGAATTTGATATTAATATTCTGTTTAGTCTATTTTATCATTTGATATAACATTCTGTCTTCCTTGAAAATAGTTAAGACATTATACTGTAATACAGAATCCAAAATTTGGTAGGTGGTGCCAATACATATTAGTTTTTAAAATAGTTCTATTTGTCGTCTATTCCTTACTTAGCAAAAATTAGACATTTATCTTTAAACGAGATAAATTACCATTAACATTCTAAATGGCTAAGCTCCAAAAATCTGAAACAGTGTCACTTTTCATAATAATCTGCTACGATAATCAGATGATAGTTTTCTGTATTTTTGATAAGAAAATAGCATTTCCTACCCACAAGAAATTACAAATAACTAAATAAACTTATTCTGGTAACCCTTTAACTATGGAATACTGAAAGGATTAAATTAGCATTGTTTCATTTGCCTGTTTTTTAAAAACAAATATTTAAATTTCCAAACATGAATCTATATTTTAAAATGGGCTGACAGTGCCTAGTTTCAATTTTTTAAATTTTCTGTCCACATTTTAGTCTGGTTATTTGCACTGAATATTTAACTGAAATATGCAACAATAGACAATGAATATCTTGAAATTTTATAAAATAAAACCAACATACAAATTTCTAAAAGAAATAATTACAGAACATGAAAATATTTCTTCCATATTAAAGACAGCTGGATGGTCTTGCTTATACTGTATCTTAATTGCATTTTGACCTTATGGTATTAGTTATCTAGTAAAACCTACTAAATATGACAGAACTTTTAAAAATGGAATTATGGCTGACAACCAGAAAGCCAGGTTTGTCCTAATCCAGATGTTTTGTATAAGTTTCTGTTATATAGAGACATTGACAAGACCTTTTCAACTAAAGGAAGCTTTGCTGACAGCGTGCCCATCCCATATATTAAGCAAGCTAGAAGAACTTAAAAGCCAGTACTCCAACTAATTAATTTTTGGATGAATTTTTTGAAATTTTGAATTTTGAAATTTTCTTACATAAGCAAGCTGATGAATCTATTAAAAACAATCCTCTTTGTTTTCCAGATACCCACCAATAGCTAGGGAATAAATTGAATAGGAATCTCTTTGTAGAAGATTATCAGATTGAGGCTGAGGGAAGAGTCAAACATGTCATAAGTCACGAATCCCTGAACACCCACAAGACATCTAAGTCCAGCCCACCTTGAATGCCTCTCTTATATCCTGCACATTTCCCATAATGGCCAGTTGGTCAGATTTTTGTAGAGTGTTTAAGCTTACAATAAATCATTATACTCATTTGAACTGCCCGGCTCTCCTGATTTCCCTGGCGCTTGACAATCCTTCATCCAATGGTGGGATTCAGCCAGTGTAACAACTGGTTCACTGAGCATGCTTCGCATTGCACAGTGTGTTTCAAAAACTTACCATATTTTTCAGAGTATAAGACACACCGGAGTATAAGATGCACCAAGATTTTGAAGAGGCAAATTAAAAAATTTTTTTTTGCACTCTGCAGACCTCCCCAAAATGGTTTTTCATGAAAACGGGCCTGTTTTTTGTCAAAAAAGGGGCATGAATACCCTTTACGAGGCTTGTAGACTACTCCTGGGGGCTGGGGTGGGCAAAATAAGCAAAACCTACCCTGTTTTTCACTCAATTTTGCCCTCCCCAGCCCCCAGCAGCCTCTGGAAGCCTCCTAAAGGCTATGCACGGCCATCTTTGCAAAGGGGATACGGTTTCAGGAGGCCAAAAATGCTGCATTCAGTGTATAAGATGCACCCAGATTTTCACCCTCTTTTTTGAGGGAAAAAGGTGTGTCTTATATTCCCCAAAATACGGTGCCTTCTACTGCAGCCCTGGTGCAAAGCAGCTGAGGAGCAGCAATCCACTCTGCTGCACCTATCAGCTGGGCTTCAGAAAAGGGAATATAGGAGGAGGAGCCAACATCAGAATGATATGGTCGTGTGGTCTCGATGCTCTGAGACCGCAGCCAATACTTTTGCCGCTTTGGTGGTTCAAACAGACCTAAATCGTCCCGAAGAGACGGTGAACAGGAACAATACGTCTTGCTGATCTCAAGATATCGCAAAATCCCTGAAAGAAACAAGAGAAGTTCTTCAAGCCGGCGACAAAAATCCAGCCATGGCTGACAAAGTCGGGGCAGCTCCAAATGGAAGGATACAGAAAGAGAAAGTGGTGAGGAAGTTTTACTGTTTTAAAAAGAGACTGCCTATAAAAACTTAAAAATTAATTTAAATTGAAGAATAGAAGAATCAAATGGCGGAATTAAATTTGGAATGGTTTTGGACAGTGGTTATCTTTTTAAATGCTATCTTCATGGATGGAATTTATGCAAGCCTTTTGAAATGGATGGATTAAGTTTTCTTCTAGTTTTTCTTTATTGTTCTCTGTAATCTATAGACTAAAGTTTTCCTCTTTCATTGCTGTGGGTATTTTTCTAATTCATTTAAAGATTGGATTCTTTTCCAACTTGAAATAAAAAAAAGATACAAAAGGAAATTTTTTAACAGTGTCACTGCTGCTCGGAGGCTGGGAGGTTTTGTTGATAGGAGCTTTGTTTATTGAAAATGGAACACTTTTTTTTCTTCATGGATTGTTTTGATTTGGCACCACAAGGTTTTACTGCTTGGCTACAGAGAGTGATAAGAAGGGAAGCACACAGATGTCCCTTTGAAGTATATTTCTAATCAGAAAAAGTGGAAACAAGCTAGAGCATATGTGTTTGTTAGAATGGCACAACCTCAAAAGAAAATAGAAGACTCAAATTTGCAAAAGATACTTTCAGAAATACAGAAATTATCAAATATATATATGAAAGAATAGAGAAAAAACTGGAATACTTAAAGCACATAACAATAAAATATGATGAAAAAATTGAGGATGTTTATCAAATGCAAAACGGGGTGATTGAAACTCAAAAAATCAAAGTGGAAAATGCTGATATTTATGGTAATTGGTTTGTTCCTGAAAATGGAAAGAATGGAATACTGAAAGAGGAATTAAATGGAGAGGAAATCTATTCCAGAGGGCAAGATACAGAAGAAGAAAAAACTAAAGAATCTATGGACTTAAAAGAAATCTATTAGCAAAAGCATTGATAACACTGCTGACAATCAAAGATAAGCTGAATAAGGAAACAGAAAGAGGGCATCAAGATTATATGAGAGATCTTACAAGCAAGAAGTTGCTAAGAGAAGTCTATACAAAGCTGATCAAGAAGATGATTAGAGGATTGGCACCACAAATGACAGAAGATATGAGATTGTTTTGTTATTGGAAAGATACAGGTTGATAGTTGGAAAAATATAATTTAAAACTAGTTAAACAGTGAAATTTATTGATAATAGATATAGCTTAAATAAATAACATAATGTTACTAATGTATACAATGTGTAGTGTTATGATGAGTATAATTGGATATGAATATTGAATGGTATCCATGTAAGGAAGATTAGCAATCCCTTTGGATTATACATAAAGGATAATAATAATAATAATAATAATAATAATAATAATAATAATAATAATAATAATAATAATAATAATAATGGTTCACTGGTTGAGAAAAATAAGGTCACAATCATAGACATCGCAATACCAGGTGATAGCAGGGTCGCCGAGAAGGAACATGAAAAAATCGCAAGATACCAGGACTTAAAAATCGAAATTCAACGACTATGGCACAAACCAGCAGTGGTAATTCCAGTGGTAATTGGCACACTGGGTGCTATTCCAAAAGCACTGGAATTACATTTAAAACAGTTAAAAATTGACAAAATCACCATCAGTCAAATGCAAAAAGCCGCACTGCTTGGATCTGCACGCATATTACGAAAATACGTTACGACGTCCTAGGCCCCTGGGTGGGGCCCGACTAGTAACCAATGCCAAATCCGGCGAAACAACTGGCCGCTGTGATACAATTGTATAATAATAATAATAAAGGCCATAAATACCTGGGCAATACCAGTTATAAGATACACAGCTGGTATAGTTAACTGGACACAAGCTGATTTGGACATTTTGGACCGAAAAAGCAGGAAACTAATGACAATGCACTACAGTTTACATCCACGTGGTGATACTGATAGACTGTACCTGCCCCGAAAATCAGGTGGCAGAGGATTATTACAAGTGAAGCAAACAGTTGAAGAAGAAAAACATGCACTGGCTGATTATTTAAAAGAAAGTCAAGAACATCTATTAATCGAAGTAAAGAACAAAAAACTACTGAAGGCCCAACAGACGAAAGAAGAATACAGAAAACATGTGATAAAATCAAGAATGGAGAGTTGGCAGAACAAAGCACTGCATGGCCAATTTCTGGAAAAAATAAAAGATAAAGTGGACAGTGAACAAACTTGGTTATGGTTAACAACAGGTACATTAAAGAAAGAAACAGAGTCACTAATCCTGGCTGCGCAAGAACAAGCTATCCGGACAAATGCCATTAATAAGGCCAAAATCGAAAAATCCTCTGATGATGCCAAATGCAGACTTTGCAAAGAAGCTGATGAAACTGTTGATCACATACTCAGCTGCTGTAAAAGAATCACGCAGACTGATTATAAATTGCAGCACAATTCAGTAGCACAAATGATCCATTGGAATTTGTGCAAAAATTATAATATTAAAACAGCAATAAACTGGTGGGAACATCAGCCTGAAAAAGTCACCGAAAATTAGATGGTCAAGATCTTGTGGGATACAAGTATACAAAAGGACAAAATACTGGCGCATAATACACCAGACATCACACTGGTTGAGAAAAATAAGGTCACAATCATAGACATCGCAATACCAGGTGATAGCAGGGTCGCCGAGAAGGAACATGAAAAAATCGCAAAATACCAGGACTTAAAAATCGAAATTCAACAACTATGGCACAAACCAGCAGTGGTAATTCCAGTGGTAATTGGCACACTGAGTGCTATTCCAAAAACACTGGAATTACATTTAAAACCGTTAAAAATTGACAAAATCACCATCATTCAAATGCAAAAAGCCGCACTTCTTGGATCTGCATGCATATTACGAAAATACGTTACGACGTCCTAGGCCCCTGGGTGGGGCCCGACTAGTAACCAATGCCAAATCCGGCGAAACAACTGGCCGCTGTGATACAATTGTATAATAATAATAATACAATTAAGTTAGACACAATTAAAGGTTTGATTATTAGGAAATGTTATGATACAGGATATAGTCAGATAAAGGAGGGATAAGAATAACAATGCATATATAGATATGGGTATAACATAAGGAAACTAGATGTAAACTTTAATCAGTGATTTGGAAAGGAGGATTAGAAAACTTTGTTATTAAATATTATGGATGTTTAGCTAGAACAGGACATAAATATTAATGTTAGTGGAGGATCTTAGAAATAGTAATTGAAAGGCCAGTATGTGGTTATGTATTAAATTTTGGTATATTTTATGATGAAGGACGCTTAGACAATTATAGTCAAATGAAAATGGAGATATAATGATGGTGATGTATAAATATTTGAGAAAATACTTAAGTTAATGTGAATTATGTTTGTTGACTGTGGAAGAGATGCACGGAAGTTTTTTTTGTAACCAACTGATACACTTTCTATAGCATGTAAAGAAGGATGCTGTATTTGTTTTAAATTAAAAATTAAAAAAAATATTTAAAACATTATTTTTATAGGTCTTGGAAGATATGGCAAAAATGATAAAAAAATCCGAGGCCGATTTTTTTGCTCCAATTAAAAACTGTTATTTCACAAGAAAAGGGAATATAGGTAAGTATAGCGCAGGGGTGAGTGGGCAGGCCTAGCTGATAGTCGGAACTACCAGTTCGCTCGGAACCTCCGGTTCGCTCGAACCTGTAGAATCCCACCTCTTGGATTAATCCTAACCCTGCCTTCATCTATGTTCTGTTCTTAAAAGTTAGGAAAGATACTCTAAAAATACTGGGTGATCTTTTTTTGAAATAATAATTCTGGTGTCTAGGAGTGTTTGATTGATATAATGAGGATCAATTAAGACTCTAAAAATGGAGCATATATTTTAGAAGTCAACATTCCTGATTTTTGAATGCCTAGTGCTCTTCATTTCTACACACACACAAATATACATTTTGTCCTGTAGATTGAATTTCACACGGTCATCCAATTTAAAATTAATGGAATGGAGGAAATTTACCTACCTATATATACACATGTCAGTTTGCTAAAGCCCAGTAAAATAGCATTCGGAATATCTTTATTTTTCTTGGCATTCAGATAATGAAAAAGAAATAAAAAGACTCATAGGTCTGTGATAGAATGCATCAGTGAGAAAAGCTCATATCATTGCTGACTCTTCATCAATTTTTATTTAAACAGAATTTAAAAATTTCTGATAAGTGATTATTGTTCTAAAATAAGTGATACAATAGCAATAAGAACCATAACAATAGTTAACTCATCAGAAAAATAAATGCATTGAATTCTCCATATTGGGAAGTATCAAATTTGAAAAGCTGGGCTGGCTATATTTCCTTTTCAACTATTCAAAATCATAGTGTTAGAGCAGGGTGTCAAACTCACAGCCCACAGGCCGGATGTGTCATGTGCTGGCAATGCCCACACCCAGTTTAGCAAAGGGGGGGAAAGTCACAATACATCACGTGACAATGCCATGGCTGCGTGAGTTTGACACACTCTGTAAGAAAATTGGTACGAAATACCTTACTGTAGCAGGATCTGTTTCTATTCTTATTGCAATTATTATTTGTCTGTTTAGCTGCATATTGAAATGATTGGCTATTTCTGATCATAGAGACTGGTGAAATATGCAAGGATGGTATATGGATGCAGATACACTGATGGTAGTCAAAGCAAAGAGGCTTTAAACCCATATTCTTGGATACAGAACACCACTTGGTTGTTTTTGCTGGTAAGACAGACTGGAGGGGAAAAAACACCTACCTAATAATGAATTCAGGTAGTGCCGAGGTGGTGCAGTGATTAGGGTGCAGTACTGCAGGCCACTTCAGCTGACTGTTATCTGCAGTTCAGCGGTTCTAATCTCACCTGCTCAAGGTTGACTCAGCCTTCCATCCTTCCGAGGTGGGTGAAATGAGGACCCAGACTGTGGGGGTGATATGCTGACTCTGTAAACCGCTTAGAGAGGGCTGAAAGCCCTATGAAGCGGTATATAAGTCTAACTGCTATTGCTATTGCTATTGCTTGATTTACGGGCAAATAAAGTTTATAAATACATAAATTTACAAATGTAATAGAGCCTGGAAATTCCATCCTAAGTCATGATGGTTGTAATGTACACTTATGTAACAGATCCAATTTTATGACTTTTTTGCGGTGGTAGTTAAGTGAACACTCTGGTTGTTGAGCAAATCCATTAATTCTTATGGCTATTTCTTTTGCTGACAACTGTCTGAAAAGGCTAGAAACAGGCAAAAAATGTTGTAAATGACAGTCAACACTGCAACTGGCTGTAAAGTTGAGCCAATTGCCAAGTGCTCAAAATATAGCAATCATGTTACTAGTGTGTGTCCGTGTGTGTGTGTGTGTGTGTGTGTGAAGAACTCCAGAACTGGTAGTTTTGGAAGGCTTCATTTTAACTTTGAAAGGTTCGTAAGTGACAGGTTGATAATGAATAAGTACTTACTGTGTGCTGATTTCATTGTTTTAAATACTCACACTTTGCACCACAATTTGTTAGAAAAAACAAAAGATATAGCCATCCCTCCCAAACAATTATATCATTTTTATTTACCTCCAAAGAAGCTCTCTAGAGCGCCCACCTTGGATAAAAGCAAGGAACTTAGTACAGATAGTCCTTGACTTACAACAGTTATAACAGCACTGAAAAAAGTGACTTATGACCATTTTTCACTCTTAAAAGTTTTGTAGTATCCCCATGATCGTGTGATCAAAATTCAGATACTTGGCAACTGGTTTCTACTTACGACCGCTGCTATGTCCCAAGATCACCTTTTACAAGCTTTTGACAAAGAAAATCAGCGGGGAAGCCAAATTAACTTAACAACCAGGTTACTAATTTATCAACTGCAGTGATTCACTTAACCACTGTGGCAAGAAAGGACGTAAAATGGAGCAAAACACATTTAACAAGTATCTCACTTAACAACAGAAATTTTGGGCTTCATTGTGGTCGTAAGACAAGGATGTCTATATAGTTCAGGATCATTTTTCAGAAGCAGAACTTTCTAACTTTCATAGTTTATTATGGGACTGGTTCTATAAGATTCTCCTTTACATTAGGTTTTCACAATCTTAAACTGGCATTTAAGATATAGTGGCACCATATATGTAGAAGGCAGGGGTGGTATTCACTTATTTTCCCTACCGGTTTGCAAATGTGAATGTGTGCGCATCCATGCATACACTCAGCCTTCCGTGCATGCACTTTGATTGCATGTGGGCCTTGCATGCATGCGTGAGGCTTGAAAAAGTGCCGAAGTAGGATGGCATAGAGCTGGGGTATGTGAACCGATTCAGGCAAACCAGTCCAAACCAGCTGAATACCACCTCTGGTAGAAGGCTTTGCAATTATGTTACCTTTTCCAGTTAAATCAGGAGACCTCTCAACTTCCTGCTACAGGTTTCAAATAGCAATATAATAGATTCCAATCCATAAGCCCAGGAGAAAGTAAGAAGTGACTATTAAAGGAACTTTGTGCTGTCAAACTAAAAAAGCAAAGCTAAAAAATCTTTGCAGTTTTTTTTTCTACCTCTCCTGTTGAATACTTTCCCTGTCTCCCATTCTGGTATTCATCCACTTCTAAACTTAGTATTTGTTTTCATTCATAGTACTTTAACATTTCCATTTTTTTCCAGTTTTCCAATGATTTAGAGAAACAAGGCACTTTCCTGCCAAAATTACAGTATTCCCTTAGGGCTAATAGTTCAGTGCTGCTACAATATTCAGACAACAGACCTGCCTGTATGAATGTTTCAACCTCAGCGAAACAACTTATTTCTTCCCTGTTTTATGACAGACTGGCTCTGTTTATATTTTTTATATTCATGGCCAGTTTGTTCATTTATTTCTATACGATAACCTGAATTTTCTCCATGGTACCCCAAGTTTTAAATGTAACTTTTCCTGCATTGTGATATCACCCAGTGATATATTTCAAGTTATTATGACGTGGCTACAAGGTGTACTGCTTTTCTGAACCATTGCTTTTGCATTCCTTTTCTTGAAAAAAACTGTTTATGACCCAGTTAGAAGGACTGAATGTTGTCTTCATTGAGATATCTGAAATCTGAAGGATTAAATTCATAGACAGTCATTGTCTCATAAATGGCCTATTGCTGTAATCTGTGTTCAATCTGCAGATTATTACCAAGCCTATAAGAATCTCTGATTTAATTTTTTGGCAACATTCAGTAAGAACAAAGAATAGAGTAGAATTTTTATTAGCCATGTGTGGTTGGACACACAAGGAATTTGTCTTTGGTGCATATGCTCTGAGTGTACATAAAGCATAATAAAATGCTTTATTTTAAAAATAAAGAATCACAAGATACAACATTTAGTGATAGTCATAGGTTACTGATAAGCAATCAAACTGTACTAGGAACATATAAAACAATATAAATTGTAAAGATGCAAGCAACATGGTTACAGTTATAAGTAAGAGATACTAGGAAGGAAGAGAAGAAGAATAGTAATACAGTCTTAGTAAATAATTTGACAGTGTTGTGGGAATTAATTGTTTAGCAGAGTGATGGCATAAACTTCAAGAGTCCAACTGAGAAAAATCATTTTCAGGCCACTAATAAGGAGTTGGTAGGAATATGAGGAATAACAGTGATTAGAAATATGAGATAGTTTGATGTTCAAACTTCTCCTTGTAAGAATGTCCTTAGGTATTTTTTTCAATATTTTGAGATGAAAATCTTTAGAAGTAAGAATAAAAACAGATAAGAAAATCTCACAATATGTCACCATTGCTACAAATCATAGAACCCTCACAACAGTTTAAATGGAGAGAAGGACAGCTAGTGACAATTGCATCTCCCAGCTGAACTCAACCTTGGGCTTTATTCAATGGTGGGATTAAAAAGAAATCACTACTGGATTTGTGGGCGTGGCTTTTTGGGCAGGGTTTTGTGGGTGTAGCAGGGGAAGAATAGTGCAAAATCCTCACTCCTTCCCCAACCCACTAATCTGCTTTCCATCTCCATTCTCCTGTTCATGGCAACAAAAGAAGAGCAGGTGGGAGGCTGGGAGGCCACAGGGGCAGGGCCAGCCTATTTGCTGGTTCTCCGAACTACTCAAAATTTCCGCTACCGGTTCTCCAGAACCTGTCACAACTGGCTGAATACCATCTCTGGCTTTATTTACAAAATATCGCCATCACTAACACTTAGCCACATCCACCCTGATAATTTTTCTTGACTTTAGTATTATATGGCATTTTGACATTGTGTGCAGTATGTCTCAGTGCATGTGGGGGGGGGGGGGAGAATCATTGTTAGGAAGCCTTTTGAGAACGCTACATTGCCGTTAGCTGAATCCTAGACAGCCTCTCTTATTCAATCATGTATACATAGAGAGAAGATTCTACTGTGAAAGCTGATGGTTACAGAAAGCTAACACACATCCCACCCCCAACTTCTTATTTACATCTGTTCAGCATAGTGATGCAGATTGCAATTCATTAAGAAGTTTCTGGTGTGGTAAGAATGATCATACAGCTGGTATGCAAACACAGAACTTCCAAAGCAAAATTTTATTCCAGATGGCAGCCCCGTCCCCACGAAACAAAGAATTGTTTGTAACTTTAAAGAAGGCTTACTATGTCTGTATAAAAATGAAAAAAAGAAGAAGTTTTCACTACTGAGGAATTTTGAAATGACTTCAATTTAACAATTTCAGCCTTTGCATCATTCAAGTTGAAGAGAGTGCTTTGATCAGGCCTGTGTGTTATATAATTTATTAGAGTAAAGGGAACAGGCTAACCGTCAGATGTCTTCTGTGGTAAAACACTTTTGTTAAAATGTTAAATGTTTGCAGACTAAGGACATGTTTGGCTGGGAGCTCTAAAAATGAATAAACAGAATGGGACATGCTTGATTTTGTTATTTATCCCCTGGTTAAAAAAACCACAAGAAAAGTGAATATAAATCATGCTGTATGATGTCTTACTCAAAATGCAAGGCATACTTTTTCTATAGCTAACCTCGGTGTGGTAGTATTTTGCCATATCATCCATAATGGCAATAGATATTCAGCTGGCTTTAAGGCTGTCAGTGCAGCAATTTTATTAAATCCTTGTAGCTTCTTCATATATACAATGCAAATCCTATAAAGGGCACTTGTATATCCCTGGTGACATATGTCATAGATTTTTCTATTCTAGAACAGATCTGACAATTACAGTGACCGAAAGCTTGCATGTGGATTAAGTGTCTTATACAAAACTGAGAAAGGGTTTTTTTTTTACTAGTTGATATTTATTTATGCAACATTATGCACAAGCACATATAAGATCCACAGACATAAACAGAAATAAAAAGCAAGATAGAGCACTAGGTATAACCCCGTATGATAAAAACAAAAATAAAAATCAACAAAGCTTCATCTTAACAGCACAGTGAAAAATATAGTGGGAAGAAAATGTGGGGACTGTATTTATTGCTGTAGAATGAATGTGTACGTTGAGGATGCTATATAAATCAAACATCATTACCACCCATGTAGAGTATGACTATCATCCCACATCCAGAAAAATGATATAATACTATATATCCTTAATTGTGTTTTGAAATGTGGTGAAGCCATAAAAATATATTTTAAGATAGAAGCAGTCAAAATGAATGTGAGATAAATCAGGCAGCCTACAACATCCTTCACAACTATTATTCTATCCATGAAATTGAGTTTACATGGAGAATAGTTGGACCATATGTGCAGCTTCAACTCCTTCACTAGCCTCTTCTCATGCTGTCCATAAGCTTTTTAAAAAAATCAGAAGCCTGCTAACTAAGGCTCACAAGATCTGCTCTTTATTTGAAAGGGTTCTGAACATTCAGAGCATTGTTCCCCCTTTTTTAATGCCCTGGTGATGGACAGAGTAGAAAATACAAATAAAGATTAAATATCAGAAAATATCTTATTCCTACATCTATAGTGCTACAAAATCTTTGGATAGTTTCAACTTATTTATTGTATATTTCTTGCATATTTTATTAATTAATTTATGTATGATTACGTACACTGTGATCACTGTTGTCAAAATTGAAAGCAATGCAAGCAACCTTAATGTACTGCAGAGAAATATGATTAACTTCCAACTTGCTCCTGGATATTGTCTACATATCCAGATTGCATATAAAAATAAAATATTGTGGACTTAAATTGAGTGTTGACTCTGTTGTGTCTTCTGAACACAACAAATAAAAGATGCAAATTCAGTAGCAGATTATTTTGCTTCTCACCTTATTAAACTTCTAGCAGAACTAACTCCAATGAGTTTGCAAGAATTTCAACATATTGAAGGACATCCAAAATGACTGAGTGACAATACAAAATCAAAAACATGTTTAATCAATCAATCAATAATATTAATAATCCAATACATTACTGAACCTGTAAGTTCAGTTGCAAGTTAGAGAATTTTAGTCACGAGAAGACCACTTATTTTGAAGATGTTTCTACATTCAGGTCTTCAACTCTTAGCATTTTAAATCCAACTGGGAAAGATTTGTTTTTACTCTCTGATGAAGCTACTATTCAGATATTTTAAATGACTTTAAGTTAATATTGACTCCTGGAGACTGTCTGGAGAAGTTCTTGCAGTTTTCTTAGCAACATTTTTGGAAATGATTTTTTTTAGGCTGACGAATTTTGGGGCTGAGGAATAATGACTGGCCCAAGATGACTTTGCTAGCTTCGATAAAACCAGACTAGAACTCACAGTCTCCTAGTTTGCTAAGCTTGTGTGCTTTAACCACTACATCAAATATGCTATCTTCAATTCAGAACAGACTTAACTGAACATACTAATATTTTGATTTAATATAGGGCTGCTTCTTATGACTTCATCCTTGACAATTGGAGGAGCATATCTTTGTCAGTGTATTTTATTGGGGATATTTAGCAATTTTGTGCTGTTGTGGTTTTGCTGGATGAGCTGACTGGTAGTCTGACTGATGAAAGGGAACTTCATATCCTCTCCTTGTGTATATTTGTCCAAAGTTTTGTAGTGGAGAAGCAATTCAGAATTGCCTAGAAACTAACAAGCATATGGCTGAAGCTATAGTAAAAAAAAAGGGCGGGGGAGGATATACTTCATATGGATGTCTGACTGGTAAGAGTAGATTGTGAAGATTTCTACCCTTAAGATAGGTTTCTGAAGTGGAAAGTTTTTACAAAAAAAGAACTATAAAGTAGAGATTTGTATAAATAGATCTAAGCATCACAGTATATACTGGCTCTTTGACAGGTTTCTAACCAGTCAGTTACTCAGATCTGTATTTCTCCAAGGCTCCGTACATTGAAATAGTCTTTCCTTTCTTCTACCTTCTTTCTTTAAAAAAAAATTCTGTGCATCTGAGGAGTCTACATCTCCTTTGGATTTTTTTTATTCTTTTAACATCTTATTCTTGGAATAATACAAAGTCCTGGACATGCTGATTTCAAATCCTGTGTAGTTTATTTGATACTTGTTGTGTGGCATGATTTTTTTCCAGGCATGCTTCTGGAACTACGTTTTTTTAATACATGTGATGTACTGTACTTTCCAAACCACAAACATTAGTACAAGTGAAGGCAAAGGAGGAAGGCAAACCCTAGTAACCAATGCTATAATTGTCTTTGTATAGGTACTGATTATGTTGTCAAAAGCAATCCCCCCAAACCAAAAACATAGTTCTGCATTTATAATAAGATATTATCTGTCTCTCTCTCCACCCCTCTCTGCCTCCATCTCTCATCTGTCCATCTCTAAAATATATCAGACAAATCATACAGTACATATTTAGATGGAAAAACCTGAATTTTATATTCAGCAAAAACAAAGTTTATTTTATACATAGAATAACCTATCACCAGATATATTCTTGTGAAACAAATTTGTCAGTAGCAAAACACATAAATACACTCCCCCCCAAGCAAGCCCTACAAAAAAACCAATTTAAGATTCAGCTCTAATTTGATGGACATGACATTTCCATTAGATTGTAATGAATTAATCTTGAGAAATAGCTGCTTTCTGCAGAGTTTAATTGAGTACCAATCAATCAATCTTACCGAAATGTAATGTCATTATGAAATATAATAAAAAGCATTTGCTCTTTCAGAAAGAAAAGTAAACAATGAGAATTGGGCGTCTTGATCTTGTGAAGGGCATATATTAATAAGCAATGCTTGACAATTCAGTGCAGCAATTATGTAAATTTCAAATCATAAGACACGATAGGTTCACATCATAATATTTTAAATTCATAATAATGTGTGAAAGTACCTTTCCATATGGATACTGATAACTGTTTATACTGCAGTCATTCCTGCCTTTCTACATCCTAGGACTTTGTTTCCTTAAAAGATAATATAAAATTACAAATAAGATTAGCTGCAAGATTTCCACTGATGACCTGAGGAAAAGTTTAGAAAAAATTCCTTCTAGTTTAGACAATGATAGCTTAGTATTAAAACCCATTCCTATCAAACATTCAGTTATACTTAATTTGTTATTGGAAAGATATTCCAGAACTAAATTTCCTCTTTGAAAGCTTTGTAAATTATTCCAAAAGTTGTAACTTTTAAGCGAATGAAAGGGCAAATCATGAGCAGTAACCATATTAACTGCACCTAATTAAACTTTAAATAAATCAAATTAAATCAAATCTGACTTCTGTTCTGATTCTGCAGACTTTTTTCTGTGCATATTTCAGTCACTTCCACTCCTTCATCTATTTCTACCCGGTTGATAAGGATTAGATCTAGCATAGCAGACCAAATGAGTAACCAGAAAAGATGAAATCAGAAGTGAGACCATAAGAGAAGGAATGTCCATAGAATGTCCATGGAGATTCTCAGTCATCCATGTCATAGTTGTCCCAAAAGGCAACTGGACTACTTTTTCCTTGAGGAGGAGGAAGAAAACATTTCACTTCTCATCCACGAAGTTTTATCAGTTCTGATGGCAAATATCAAACATTTTCTTCTCCTTCCTAACGTGATTGCCTTTTGAAGAAAAAAAAAGCACCTTTGAGACAATTGGCATAGAACCAATCTTAAACTATATACAGAAACAGCAAATAAACTGGCTTGCTCACCTAGAGAGGATAATGTAGGATTCCAAACCGAACAAGGGATATACAAAAAGAGGAGAAGGTCAAAGAACATCAGGCAGCCCCAGAAAAAGATGGAGAGACAACATCAGAGGTGATATTCAGCCGGTTAGGACCGGTTCACTCGAGCTGGTAATGGAAATCATGGATTGGCCTGCCAACCGCCCTGGCTCTATGCCATCCTATTTAGGCATGTTTTTGAGGCTGGGCACATGCGCAGAAGGCGTGTGAAGCAAAGCACATGTGCAGAAGTGGCACACAGTGAGTCCATGCATGCAGGGTGAACCGGTGGTGACAAAATGTGAAACCCACTCCTGTACAACATCAAAGACACATTACAACGACATCAATTATCAATGGTTGAGGCTGCCCAAAGAGCAAGAGACATAACTTTGTATCTGCCTTAATACCCAAAGCAGTAAAAGAGGAAGCTAAGAAGAGAAGAAGATAGCAGACTGACTTTTTCATTTTTCTACTTGCTGACAGGGCAAGAATTGGTTGAATCTCTAATTCTTAGCAGCATTAGTACTATAACAGTAGATATCTGAACAATTGAAATCTTGCATTTTTCACTGCTTTCTTTGAAAGCCTAGCCTGATACAGACAGACTTGTATGCTATATTATGTTTATTATGCATGTCCAGTCTATAATAAACTACCATGATAATTCTCTCTCCTTTTATTCCTACTTAAACATTTTCAATGTATTTCCACGTTCCATTTCTTGAACTATGCAGGGGGATTTTTTTCTCTTGTTATGTACACATCTCCGTCCTTTTCACTGAGCTTTCTTTTTCAATAAGTTGTATGTTCTATGTGCTAATTCTGAATAACATTTCAGCGATTCTTTTTCTATCATTTTTGTCATTATGTATTAGGAGGTTTCCTTATTTAATTTCTATATTTTTTTACTAGTGTAGAAATATCAAAGGTTTTGAAGGGAACACTTGGTGAAATCTGTGCAGCTTCCTATGAAATACTGATCTCCCACCTTGACGCTGGCTTCTCTCTTTGCTTACTGTTTTCATGGCCCCCATCCTTAACTGTGTATTTAATTCTGGACTTTTGTCATTGCTTCCCTTTGTTCTAATTTTGCACCTTCCTATGTGGTTGTCCTGCTAAACACTTCTTTCCCAGCCTACGTAAAATGTAAAATTTTCCTAGAAATTCCTCATAAACATGTCATTGTCATAGAATTCAAATCTTCTCTGTAGCACTATCTACATACTCAGTCATATTCATGACTGCCAGGATCTTAAGTTCCCTTTTGTCATGATCTTCAACTGGAATGACTAATGAAAAATGCTTGTGCTTCCAGTTCCTTCACCTTTTTACGCAGTCTCTGAGATTCTTTCAAGGACTTTTCTGGCTATGTCAGAATCAAGAAGAAAATATAAGTTGTGGGTAGTTTGAATAGTTTGGATAACATCTTGTGGCATGGTGCATACAGGCACAAGATAACTACCAGAACATTAGTATGAGTCTACAATATGCTCAGTGGTGGGATTCAATAATAGCAATAGCAGTTAGACTTATATACCACTTCATAGGGCTTTCAGCCCTCTCTAAGAGGTTTACAGAGTCAGCAACTTGCCCCCACAGTCTGGGTCCTCATTTCACCCACCTCGGAAGGATGGAAGGCTGAGTCAACCTTGAGCCGGTGAGATTAGAACCGCTGAACTGCAGATAACAGTCAGCTGAAGTGGCCTGCAGTACTGCACCCTAACCACTGCGCCACCTTGGCTCCAATTTAACAACTGGTTCTCTGCCCTAATGACTGGCTGGGTGGGCATGGCCATTGTGGGCATGGCCAGGAGTGTGTGGCAGGGAGCACTTGGCCTCCTGCACCATCCTGGGAGCAAAAATAGGGTCAAATAGAGTCAAAATGGTGTGAGGACTCCTGAAAGGGGCGGGGCAGGAAGAAGTGGGGCATATCACATATATTATTTTTTTAGATGGCTATTGATGGCTCTTCTTCTTTTAATATTATATAATCATTACATTAAAAAACTTTACAAAATGTTATTTTGCAAATTAAATCACAGCAAGTTAATTATACTGTTATATTAAGGTGACAAAAGTATATTGTTTAGTATGTGATATCCCCATATATTACAACCTGAAAAGACTACAAAATTCAAACTATTATGTTAAATTTAATATTATTTGGATTTAAAAATTATAACTGGTTTTGAATAGTTGTGATCTCACCTATGTTTGACTAATATCCATTTTTGTAAAATACTTGACATATTAATGCAAAATATGTACACATAATGGTTTTAATATTTATTGTATAAAAGCAAGCGAATACAATATATTTTATTTCACCAAAATAACTTCTGAGTTAGTAATGAATGTTGCAATGAAAAAGGTTGTATCTTAAATTGTTTTTACATCTTTTTTGTATTTTGAAAGCTGCATTTGATTATTTTTAAAGCAGGCCAGAATAGAATTATGTGTATTCATAGAGACCGATACAGCTTGATGCAAGGGAAATTAAAAAATACATAGTTTCCATTTCAATGTTTTAATAATTGATACTTTCCAGATTATTTTAACTATGTCATTATTTTCCTCTTTTAGAAATACCTGTTTTGCTTACTGTCTGTAATCATTAGTGAGAATACATTTTGTGAATAATTTTAATGTAATATTGATGGAAAATTGGATTGGTCTGTGTATAGATGTTCATAAATGGTCTCCATAAAACAGTTGAGTACCTACTCTGTCTGTGTTTGAGATGCAGTAACAGATGTGGTTAAGCACTATGTTCTGAATGCTGCTGTGTCCAATTTGGAGCGAACATCCAAAGTATGTAGCTGAGAACTAGACTCTGAAAAATGTTGGCTGATGATCTATTAGAGTGTGCATTACAAATATGGGAAACAGGAATCTATTTTCTTGATTGCACACACTTACTGAAATCTAGTCTTCCTTCCTTCCTTCCTTCCTTCCTTCCTTCCTTCCTTCCTTCCTTCCTTCCTTCCTTCCTTCCTTTTCTCAGAATATATGCATATTCATTCTTATCATTGAACATCTTGATTGTATGATTTTCTTCTCACAGTAAATGTGATTTTGACAGTTTCCATCAGAGAAGCTAGGATAGAAATATCATATATAATTCAGTTGCTTTCAATCAAAATTAAAACATACCCTTAACAGATTTTTTGTTGTAGTTAAAACTGATATAAGTCAATGATATTGAGTATCATTTATGCTGGGAAATCAAAATTTATACTAGAGAATTGTTACCAGTTATTGCCTTTTTGGCTTCTTATTTTTACATGCATATAATTGAATAGTGAGAATTTTAGGTACCACTATCAATACTATCAAAACCAAAGATTATCAATGTGAATGTCATGAAAATATTAGGGTCTCATTGAACTTGAGTATAATCAGCAAACACATTTCTGAGAAGACATGCATATCAGCATTATGCAGTTAATAATTTCTGTTGTTGGTAGCAATATGTTGCTATTTCATTATTTTAATGACTGTGATATATTGCATTTTAACTGCTTGGATGTTGACACTTGCATTAGAGCCAGTTGATAAAAGATATATAAATATTGCATAAATATATAAATGTCTAATGCTAAGGATGCTTTAAAAATAATTTCAAATACAATTTTTTTCAAAAGGTAGGCTGGTAGGGAAATGAAATATTCTTGTCGGCTGATTGAGGATGGTTTATCTAAAATTATTCTCTACAACTCAGACATAATACCTGGCATTGAAATTAGTTGATGTCATGAAACAGCTCGAACCAGAGTCACAGATCCTTTTGAGTCAAGCATTTTATTAAATTCTGTTTTATTAAAAACAGATAAATAATTATAATCCAATACTCCTTACATAATTTATAAACCTTATATTTAGGGCCCATAATCTTTTTGAGTTTGACAGTTGCATTCAAACTTTATGTGATGGGTCGGCGACATATTTGGCTTTCCCTATAATCCATTTGGATTCCATGTAGAGTTCTGAATTTCATGTGGGCACCTGGAAGTCTCATGGTGGAGGCGAGGGATAGGACAAACTAGAGACAATGTTCCAGCAGTAATCTGGACTGACATCAAATGTTCCAAGGCATTAAGTGGATGTTAAAATAATGAGCATCTCTAGAGTCCTAATGGGTACTAGTTAAGGCTATGATTGGGCGAAAAGGAAAACTGGAAGGCTAAAGCAGCCATCAGCAATAATGGGATAAAGACAAACACTGGTACTAAAGCAAGGGTCTCTGACCTTGGCAACTTTAAGCCTAGTGGACTTCAACTCCCAGAATTCCTCACCCAATGAAGCTGGTAGTTGAAGTCTTCTGGTAGTTGGTCCATCAGGCTTAAAGTTGCCAAGGTTGGAGACCTTGGTACTAAAGAACTAAATCAAGCTGTTTAGGCTTTGCAGCTGTCTATGATGGAGGTGGCTAACATTGGCTATGTTGGTTGTATGCAATTTAGTAAGCTGATTAAAAAAATCCATTTCTTCTTTAATATATATCCACCAGAATAGCTATGAGTCAGGTAAGATTTCTGAAAGACCTCTGTCTTCACTGCCCAATATGACTGCTGTATCATTAGACTAATGCTCCTCGACTCATCTAGGTGAAATTCTTTCTTGAGAATACCCACAGCGATTGCAAGCAAAGTAGCATGGCCTTGAAGTCGAAGCCTTGGGATTTCAGGATATGAGATCCAACTCTACATGCCTTCTTCCTGTGCTTAAATCCAGCACAGAGCACATGAGATGGACTCTATGGATTCTGTATAATGATGCCACCCACAGGCAGCCAAAGCTGTGCTATACAATAATCTCCATGACTGAATACACTGTGTGAGTGCATTAGCAGAGAAGAGGGTGACCACAGGGATGGTTGAAAGCCCTCCATTTGGGTCTGCACTTGAGCCCTATGCTTTGCCAGTAAATATGGGAATTTGCAGACTCATGATATAGATCTTGGTTATTTTTGCAGCACTGTCTCATCTATGCTGGTGCTGAGACATCTGCTGTAAACTTTCAAAGCTCTTCAAGTAGGCTAATATATTTACATTTACTGTTTTTGGATCCACTCCATTCAGTGAGCTGAAGTAAGGTAACATTATGAATAATAAAACAAACTATTTTCTTGAAGGATGTTGCTGATTTATATGCCTTTGGTTGACTCACTATTGTTTCCTAGAGTTGAATAGTTTTTTTCCCAAGTAATAAGCAATATTTTCCTTTTATTCCTTCCAACTAATTTACTCCAGAATAGTAGTTAACGATACCAACACAGTAGTAGTTCTACCAAGAGACCTTAAACTAATGCATTGTTAATATTAAATTAGTTCAATATACAGTTTTTTGATATCCCTTACATGCTAAAAAGTACTCAGGCCTGTTGACAAAGCAAAGAAATGGTGTCAAAAATAATTTTAAAACCTTTTGACCTGCAAGGTTTAAGAGAATTAGGCACAGATTCTTTTCTTTAAGCCTCTTGGTGACAAGAAATATGGTTCTCTGCCAGCCAGTTTGATTGACAGGAGCGTTTGTAGTTTCAGCTGCTTCTCCAATGCAGCCCTTGTATATTTCTAGTGAGTAAATATAGAAAACTATTTGTCACCTGGGCTGATGGATTATGCATAAGTGAGACAATGATGTTAAGGTTCTAAGGCATAAATGAAAAAAACCCCACAAACTTTACATAACTCATAAAGCAGTGCTTAATACCCATAATAAAGTCTCTTCATTTTAATCAAGGGAACTGTCAGACTTCCATATAAGGACAAAGAGCAGTGTTCCATTTGAGATAGCTGCTTGTTACAAACTGCATCAATGAAATCTTGACAGGCATGCTAAGGTATATTGGAAAATTGATTAAGTTGAGCAAGTTGTTATAGCCAGCTGCTTTTAGTTGTAAATGTCAAGAATTCCTTCATTTAAAAGTCTCTCTTTTGTATAGAAATTCGGATATGGAAATTAGACTCTCACACAGGATTCATATGCTGTTTTCTGAGTGTCTTTCAATTATAAACAGTAAGTTACATTGAAGTTGTATTTGTGTTTCAGTTGCTAAACTAGCCCTAAGCCTTCAGGTGTGATGAAGGACACTCATGGCCAATGATCAACTGTCCTTCGCATGTGCAGCAGTGTCAAAAACAGATGTGTGCATGCACGCTGCCCAGCTGATTTTCAGGTGCACATGCATGCCAGAACCTGGACATTCGGCTTTTCCGGTGCACAGGCCCTGCAAGCACGCATGATGTTTATGTGTGATCTTTTTGGCACTCAATGCTGAAAAAGTTCACCATCACTGATGTATAAGATTAACAGGATGTAATTCAGTTCTTTTATTCAGGCAGGACAGTGCTTTGTATTGTCCCATACATTTTAACAAGTAATTGAGGAATTTAAGAGCAATATTTCTGCTGGCTAATTTAAATTTACAGTTTACTTAAATTAAAAGATTTATATAGCTGTTCATTTTAAGAAACTCTAGGTGGCTCACATAATAATAATTTATGTTTATTTTATCTCTTCTAAATCTATAGGTTTATCAGTTTCTGGTTTATCAGTGACACCAATCACATAGATCAGGGCTATCAAACTTGCAGGGCTTGGGCCAAATGCTTCACATGTTGGCCATGCCCACGCCCGGTTTAGCAAAGGGGGAAAAAAAAGTCATGATAAGTCATGTGATGCCGCCGTGACAATGCAAGTTTGGCACCCCTGACATAGATGATGTTAGCATCTCTAGGTAGTCTAGACTAGAAAGTCAACTCTTTAATAAGATTAAAGCTGTTTTATTGAGATTGGCTAATAACACCTTTATCTAGTTCAATAGATTAGATTAGATTAGATTAGTCTGCCTGAGCCACTTCCAAATGTATCTCTTTAAAACTGTTTCTGCTCCTTTTGACCAAGGTAATGGTTCTTCCCCATCTTCATCAGTGCCATCTTTCTTATTCTCTACAAATGGTGACCAACATTTTGTCAGATATTTTCAAGTAGGAACTGAACAACCCCATTACTAATTTGGACTTTACACTGATCAGGAGATTGGATTTGGACTTCTTTCAAAACCATGTTTCCATGATTCCTTGCAGACTTCATTAAAATAATGGATGGTCACAAACCATTTATTATAGATGTATTTGAAGAATTGTTCTAACTATTATAACTAAATCTGAGTAAATCTTAAAATTGCAATCTGGTACGTCATATTTTTGAATGAAGCAGTTGACTATAGATGTAGAAGACACAATTTTTTTTCTTTATGTAGCTATTTCTCTGTTTGCATGTGCTGCTAAAATACTCTTCCCCAATTATTTCTGTGACAAAGTCCATACCATGCCCAAGTAGAACAAACTGATTTCTGAGTATCTTTGAATTATTACTGCAGTGAACAGTAACTCCTTATCACATTTTTATAAAGATTTGGCATAAGCTCTAAGGGAGTCATCACTTAGTTTCTTATCCACATTTTTAATATACTTTACTTTCTAGTCCAATACAAACACACACAAAAAAAGAAATTTTGGAGGAAGAGTATGAACTTGGAGCATTCTTGTGCGACTTCAATATACTGTTACTCCTTCAGGGCTTTGTATTTACACCACCAAATTATACATTACAGATACAAAGAATTCAAGATTTTGTAAGTGTTTTGCTCATTATATTTTCAAATGCGGAACTTTCTAGGGGAAATAATTTTGAACTCATTGATTTTTTTAGATATTGAGAAAAAGAGTTTGTTATGGAAAATGTATTATCACCTCTCAAACCAGGCAGTAAAATTCATGGTTTTAGCATGCTACTCTTATCTTTATTTGCTGATGGAGAAGAAATCCAGATTTTTTCCCCCCATAGCTCTAAAGTGGAATAATATGGCTAAGTTCACAGTCTTCATCCAGTCTTTAATAAAACAACATACAACGTTAAAGAATAAGAAAATGCAACAAAGAATAATGGTTATGTTTTTCATAAACTTGGCTTTTTACCTTATTTTGCCTTATATTTATTTCTGAAGATATATTCAGTTTCATGAAAGCTGAAAATAATTATACTATTTTAAATTCGATACTATTTTTTTTAATCAGCTATTCATTTTTATGTACTTCTTCAAATCTAATTTATATCAATTTCATAACTGTTTTTAAAGTGATATGGTCTGCAAATATTATTTGTTCCCTTTAAGTAACATAACATGCTACTTTCTGAAAAGTTCAAATTGTTACTTTTTAATAGTACATGGTTGCTTAAAATAGTGAAGAGACATCAGTAATATTAAAGAATCTTTCAATATTATTACTAATAATAATAATGGCAACTACTAATACTAGCAACATTACTATTAATTATTATAATGAAATATTTAAGGAATATCATTAGAGGAACCTAATTTTTTAAAAATCACTTGTAGTAAAACCTACACTATAAGACTGTATCATTAAAAAGATAGAGATTTTATTCAAAAGGACTTTGCTATAGTATATGCATATGCCAAAGCACTGAAAGCTAGACTGGATTTTCAGATTATTGAATTATTGGCCTGCCAGTGTGTGCTTTTCTCAACCTGTTCAGGAAATATTAGAAAGTTATTTGCAAACATGAATTAAAAGTTAGAGGTTGCATTTACAGCATTCTTTCTAGATACCTATATCTATCATATGAGAACAGGAAGAGTTTATTAGATGCTCAGACACAGGAAAACATTCACAGAATGTTGCTATAATAAGATTGCTCTGACCAGCACGGCTGTTCTTGTATGCTTAAGTTGCTTCCTTCTGTCTGTTTCATTTTGCCATGAGGCCTGCATCTGACAATAGCCAGATCTTGTTACTCTGAACAGACTGTGCTGCTTCATAAACTTCCTGACTTAAGTAGCATCCATCAGCTAGTAGACCAACAGTGATTTTATTGAAAAGATAGATACCTTTTGTATCAGGGGTGAAACCCAGCAGGTTCTGACAAGTTCAGGAGAACCGGTAGTGGAAATTTTGAGTAGTTCGGAGAACCGGCAAATGCCACCTCTGGCTGGCACTAGAGTGGGGTTTGAATGGAGATTTTGCAGTATCCTTCTCCTGCCCCCTCTACCAAGCTACGCCCACCAAGCCACAACACACCCACAGAACTGGTAGTAAAAAAAAAATGAATTTCACCACTGTTTTGTATGTATTATAATCTCTGGTGAGTTTTCTGAAAAATTTCAGTTAAAAACAAATGATTTCAGGTAGTATAATTGGAAGGATATTGGAGAGATGCTGATATCAATGCAGTTCATGTCTAATGGATAGCAATAGCAATAGCATGAGGGATGCGGTGACTCAGTGGCTAAGATGTTGAGCTTGTCAAAAGGTTGGCAGCTCGGTGGTTCAAATCCCTAGAGCCACGTAACGGAGTGAGCTCCCATTACTTCTCCCAGTTTCTGCCAACCTAGAAGTTTGAAAGCACATAAAAAATAGCAATAGCAATAGCAGTTAGACTTATATACCGCTTCATAGGGCTTTCAGCCCTCTATAAGCGGTTTACAGACTCAGCATATTGCCCCCAACAACAATCCGGGCCCTCAATTTATCCACCTTGGAAGGATTGAAGGCTGAGTCAACCCTGAGCCGGTGAGATTTGAACAGCCGAACTGCAGAACTGCAGTCAACTGAAGTAGCCTGCAGTGCTGCATTTAACCACTGCACCACCTCAGCAAGTAGAAAAATAGGGATAGCGTTCCGTGCACCTTCGTTGTTTAGTCATGCCAGCCATATGACCACGAAGATGTCTTTGGACGACGCTGGCTCTTCAGCTTTGAAACAGAGATGAGCATGACCCCCTAGAGTTGGAAATTACTAGCACATATGTGTGAGAGGAACCTTTACCTAGCAATAGCATTTAGATTTATATACCGCTTTACAGTGTTTTACAGCCCTCTCTAAGGGTTATGTTCAGAATCAGAATATTGCCCCCAACAATTTGGCTCCTCATTTTACAAACCTCGGAAGGATGGAAGGTTGAGTCAACCTTCAGCCTGGTGAGATTTGAACTGCCAAATTGCAGATAGCTGGCAGTCAGTAGAAATAGCCTGCAACACTGCGCTCTAACCACTGCGCCACCACAGCTGAAAATGTTAAAAAGTTATGATATTTATGTAGTTAGTTACCAAGCACTTCTAAATTATATCAAAGTAACCAACATATCTTTACAATCCCCAAGGCATGTCACAACATTTGAGCACTCCTAATGTTTGGAAATTGGAAGTTGAAAAATTTGACATGCCCTAACATTTAAGCTACATAGAGGAACAGTGTAGTCCAGAAATCAAGAATGTCTCTTTATCTGATCATTAAGTGCAAACAATAAGGAGTAAGACTTACTGACTCACACTGTTTGTCTTTAGGACATTTAGCTAAAAGAGATTTCTGCCAATCATTGGTATCTGTAGCATGTAAAGACCTTGACAAAACCATTGAGCGCCATGTATGTCAAGCAGCAGTCCATATCCCCATTTCAGCTTTACCTTTCATGCTGAGACACAGATCATAAATTAAATTTTGATAGTCCCTTTCCTCTCTATACTGACAGTTATTAAAATATGATATAAAGCTGACAGATGAAAAGGATGGCAGGACCAACGGGCTTTTTATAGCATCCCATAATAACTGTCTTAGACAGAAGTATTGATATTATCTGATGAAACAAGGGTGCCTACTACTTTCTCAGGAATTTAAACAAAGCACTGTTTGTACAAAAGTCTATTGCATGTAAACAATAAAAATAGCTTAGACTCAGGGTTTAGGGATGCAAGGCACTTGAATTGTGAAATTCAGTACGCATGTCCCTTTGGATGTGGTGGCTCAGTGTCTAAGATGCTGAGCTTGTTGATCAGAAAGGTCAGCAGTTCAGCGGTTCGAATCCCTAGTGCTGCATAACGAAGTGAGCTCCCATTACTTGTCCCAGCTTCTGCCAATCTAGCAGATTGAAAGCATGTAGAAATACAAGTAGAAAAATGGTGTGAAGGTAACAGTGCTCCATGTGCCTTCGATGTTTAGTCATACCGGCCTCATGACCACGGAGACATATTTGGACAGCATTGGCTCTTTGGCTTAGAAACTGAGATGAGCATCGTCCCTTTGAGTCAGGAACGACTAGCATGCATGTGCGGGGGAACCTTTACCTTTATATGTATATTTGTACACCCACCCACACAAATGTAACTTCAAAAATAAAGCAATACAATTTCCAAAAGAAATTTAAGAATTATACTTCTCTTAGTTACCCCTGTCCAACCTGAGAAAACTATAGTACAATAGCTGACATGGCATGGGTTAGGGTTAGGGTTAATGCCTATGGTTAATGCTGAGCCTGAGCCTTTCTGGCTATCTTTACTTGGGCAGTTACAGTGACTTTGTAATGAGCATGGTGTCTTTTTGTAGCTTTCAGCCAAAGGGCTCAAGCATCACATTGGGCTAAGGTAAAAGGTCTTCTCTGATTTGAGATGTTGAGCTGTGTAAAATATGTAGCAGGTTCCAGAGTGTAACTCCTGCTGTCTGCTGTACAAAGCTGCATTTCTTTATTTTTATTTTGAACACTTTTTAACTTTTTTGCATCAAAATGTGATTCTCTCCCCCACTCCCTGAATATCTTGCTTTTTCAAAAGGCCTCAACAATCTTAGTTCTTGTGTTATTTTAGGCTGGATTCTTTATGTCTGGTTACCTAACAAATAAAATCCATGTAAATAGTCAATAGGTTGTTCATTAAAAAGCTGTCAAAAAAGAATAAATAAAAGTAACTGAAAGTCACTGTATATCCATTTCTCAATTTATTCCACTATGTTGCATATAAGCCTTTTGCTCATGTATTTATGGAAAGCTACCAATTCTGATTTTTCTCAGTTTCTCACTTTTCCCTAGTTAATCCAAAATATATATATTTTAAAAAATAGCACTATAAGGTGCATGCACTTTTGTATGCGTTTTTCTAAACCTAGATTTTTGTTCTCAGTATTGCCCAACCTTTATAGCTTTTGTAGTTTCTTCCAAAATAAAACATACTGTAGGTTTTCCATTTATATATGCATTTTTTGCAGGTCTTTTTTATGTCTCCATATTATAACATAAGGCTGAAGGAGATTACATTCATTTTATGAAAATTCTATTTGTCATAAACTATGCATTAATAGACACAAGGTCCTGATTCTGCCATATACAGTAGATATAGAAAATGTGGGCACATTCAGTTTTTCTATATTATAAACCAATTGAGTTATTTTTGTCCCTTTCCTTTAACTATCTCCATGTGCCTCACTCCATTCTAATTTCCTTTATTTTTAGGTCTTGTTATGTATTCTGATAGTCCCCCTATTGTTTCCTTTCATGTCGTTTCCCTTTCCCCTCCCTGCTTACTCTCTTCTGCTTCCAGAATCTTTCCATGTTGTTTCCCCTCCCTCTCCCTGCTTACTCTCCTCTGCTTCCAGAATCTTTCCTATGGACATTGGATAAATCCACTAGGTACACTCTATCTGTGGCAATCCATTGCAGATGGGTGGGGAAATCTGATGAATTTCTGATTGCACAATTGCAATAATAGGTGGAAAATTGAAAGATACACTATGCCTTATGCAGATATTAAAAGGTTTAAAGGTTTTCCTTGTCCAGTCTTGACCAACTCAAGACAGTGATACTCATCTCAAATTCTTAGCCATTATTAGACAAATAAACTTAGCTGAGGGAATCTTTATTGTCTGAGAGACATTTCTGTCATCATGTTGCCAGCATGGAAATATGGAATGCAGTAACCTTCCCATTGGTACCTATTTATCTACTTGCAATTTGCATGCCTTCAAATTACTAGGTTGGCAGGAGCGGGGGTGGATAACAGGAGCTCACTCCATCATGTGATACTCAGGTCTGGAGGCCGGGCTGTTGATTTTCCAGCTGGCAAACTCAGTCTCTTAATTGCTTGCAGTTATAAAAAAGAAAAGTTTCTGTCAATACTGCATAAAACATGGTGATGGTAGATTGAACAAAGTAAAAGGAGGCCATTTAGTTTTCTTTCACTGTCTAAGTGCTCCTGTAAAGTTATTCTCCTGAAGAATTTTCACTTCAGTGATAGATGACACCCATGTTTAAAGTATCAATCACTAATCAAGCACTGAGGACAGATTTTACATTACTTGGTGTCACCTCCATTACAGTAATTTTCAATGGACACTGCCTGCATGGTCAGCTGTGAAAAACTGAGTGATAAATTGCTGAGTATAACAGATCCTGATTGATGGGCTAGCATATCTGAAAGTGTGAATGGGTACAACTGCATAGACATTACATCATTAGGGCTTGATTTTATTTATGAATACATTTGTATAAATTATGACAAATCACTATTCTGCCCACAAGCTCACCAAGGTATTAGAGAACTTTAAAAATAATCACATGTCAAATCAAACCAAACAAATTGATAACCAAAGCTACAGAAAATCTATTGTTGGCCATTGCAAATTTCTGGCAGATTTATATGTGAAGCTGCAATGCTTCAGATATGCTTTGTCCAATCTGCTTAGAACCACTAACTAGAATTGGTACAAATTAGGATAATTTGTACAATAGGCAGCAATCTGTTTGCTATATTTTTTTCTAATCAGATATGCTTTTTGCTAAATCGTGTATGATTAAAGCATTAATCAATTTTATTTATTTATTGCATCATCTGTATACTACCTTGTTCCAAATTACTTTAAGCAATTTGGAAAACAATCTATTTGCTACATTTTTCTAATTAGATATGTTTTTGCTAAATCAGGTATGATTAAAGCATAAATCAATTTTATTTATTTATTACATCATCTATATACTGCCCTCTTTCAAATGACTACAGGCAGTTTCGACTTTAAGCTATGTATAATATAATAACACAGAGAAATCTATTCCAACAATTCAATAAAATACATCAGAACAAAAGAATACTAAAATTATAATCATCAGCACCTTCCTTGCAATGTTGATATGAACAGTTGTTTACATCCAAGGTCCCTCTTGGACTGAACTGTTTTACTGTTTTTCTAAGTATAGCAAAGTATTCAAATTTCTAGGCGAAGACTCTGCTAAAGGAATGTAGTCATAATTTAGAAGGTTTTCTTCTAAGACATTTAGTTTACTAAGGAATGCAAGGACTAATTCATTTGAATCTCAGCATGGAGTCCAATTGACAAGTTCCATCTGACCTTATTTTCCTGGAACAATATAAAATACAGAAGCACCCTACATTCATCAGAGGAAAAATTGATTCAACCTGGACAGGCTGTTTTTCCAACTACTGATTGGTTGTTCTATCTTAATGTTTATTGAAATATAAGTGTAATCTTTATTGTCATTGTACTTAAATACAATGAAATATAAACAACAGCTTGAATTTATAACCATGTATTTAAAAGTTGCATATTAATTCACCAGGTAGTCCATTTTCTCTTCATAAGTTAATAATACCATATTTTTTTGGTTACTTCAAGTCAACCTTGATTGGTGACTGTCATGAAAGTTATCTTTTTGGAAGTGATTGATCCCAGCTGGCACAGTTCCTAAGATGGGACTAGAAGTCACGCTCTCCCAGTTTTTAGCCTGGTGCCTTAAACACTACATAAAGTAATTTTACAATACCTATTTAGAGCATTTGTAAAAATCATTTTCTCATGCCATACTTCAAATGCTTCCAACTGTTATTCATTCTCATGACTCATTTCCATTAATTTCTTATTGTTTGAAGCTAATGATGCCAGCAATCATCTCCAAGAGAAAAGAAAAGTATGTATTGAAATTAATAGGAATAATGGGACTGTACTGGAAATTATTTGCAAATCAGCTCCTCATTCTTTCAACATAATGTGCCATGATGCTGGTTCAGTTTCAATATTGTTTGCTATAATGACAACAACCTTTTGGACAACTTGTACATTAAATCTTCTCTCATGTTTAAATACTAGTCTCCAGTGACGTGCGGTGAGGTTTATGGCTGGTGAGGCAGCAATTGTTTTAGACTTGTGGACTTCAACTCCTAGAATTCCACAGCCATGCATGCTCAGTTCCAATTTAAAGTGACAGCATTTGTTTTCCTCCTTTGCTAAATAAGTTTCCTTCTTTCTTTTTCTTTTTCTTCTCCCTTCCCTTCCCCTCCTTTCTCCCTCTCTCCCTCCCTCCCCCCTCTCTCAAACACACATACAGACACACAAAGTTGCACCAGGAGGATGAAGTTTGAATTCCTCCCCCTCCCTCCGATCCACACATACCTTTTCCACCTGTTTCAGAGAGGATTTCAACTCTGCTCTTGCCTGTCATCATGAAAAGAAAAAAAAAATGTAAAAGGAAAAAGGCAAGAGCTGAGGTCAGGCTGGGCTAGTTGCTTAACTGTTTAAAAAAGCCTCTAAAAAAGCACCCTCTACAGGAGGAGTCAGGAGAACAACATGCCTCATTTACGTCAGGAATTTTTGGCTTTTAATCCTTGCTTAACTCTGCTTGAATGATCATAACAAGTCAGACTACATGAGGCACATCGTTCTCCTGCCTCCTCCTGTAGAGGGTGCTTTTTTAGAGGCTTTTTAAAACAGTTAAGCAGAGTCATCTACGGTGACTCTGGCAGCAAGTAGCTCAGCCTGACCTCAGCTCTTGCCTTTTTCCTTTTACATTTTTTTTCTTTTCATGATGACAGTGGTGAGGCTCTGCCTCCCCTGCCTCCCCTGACTGCACGTCCCTGCTAGTCTCCAATCATGATAAATGACAATGGAAATTTTTGACATGTCTCAAATTTGTTCTTTTGCAAGTCAAAGAGACACAATGTTTTACTGTCAAAACAGTTTCTCCAATAATTCAACAATCTCACATTGAATTCCATTATTGTGAAGTATACCTATTCTCAGTTCTACGCTGTCTTGAGGATGCATGAAGTAAATTGGAATAAATATGGCTTGCTGGGTAGGGTCTGGCATTATATTTCTGATGTAATGATGGATTTATTCTTGAATCATCACAGAAATATTTCATCCGTTTCTTGTTAGAAAAAAATTATTCAGCACAAAGAATGTCATTTGGAAAAGGCACCCCCATTGTCTGATGTTCTTCCTGAACTTGTTTGCAATAGGTTCATTGTTCCTTAGGTAAAGGCTACACATTGCCTATCTTGACCTTATCATTCATGCAGCAAAAAAATGGTAGCTTCTCCAAGGAATAGCAATGCATGACAGAGAGAACAGACTTTGCAGTAACATCAGCATAACATCAACATAAAAATGTTATATAATGTAAGTTGTATATTTTGCCTCACTCTTTTTCTGCTGAAATCTTGTTGTGAAAGGCAGATAGTGTCATGTTGAGGAAGTCTTGCAGTAATTTGTGCTTGTTCCATATTACTGAGTCGATCTTCACTCTCATCTTTCACCTTATCTGGTCTACTTATTCTATACCTTTCTTTGTGTTGTGTAAAGATGTGCAGCCCTTTTATCCTACATTTCCTCATAATTTCTCTTCCTTTTCATATCCCAGAAATGTTTGGTATCATTTCAGGACCACAACATCCCCTCCTCTTTTCATGTGGAATCATTATGATAAATATAATACAAACACACACACAAACACACACACACAAACACACAGACACACACAGACACACACACACTACATACATATATACCAGAGGTGGGTTGCTCCTGGTTCAGCCTGGTTTGGCCAAACTGGTAGTGGAATTTAGGCCTGGGTCACAGAACCAGCAGCGACCCAAGCTAGCCATGCCCCCCAAACGAGTTCCCTGGTGGCCACTGCTGGAATGTTGTTCATTAATGTGCGTGCATGCACTATTCACTGTAAATTGTTCTGTGCATGTGTGTGCAGTACGATCTGGAGCATGCACAAAATGAACCAGTAGTAAAACAGGGAGCAACCCACCTCTGATATATAAATTATACATACATATGTACATCTATATGTACATGTACATGTACACGTACACATACATATCATATGTTGCCCTTAGTACAGAACAGTTTAGAATCCTGGCCTGAAAGTGGGATCACTCTACCTGATATTCAATGGCTGAAAGAGGGGCCAGTCTCAGTATCAGAGCAGGAAGCAGTTGAAAAATGAAACACGATGTGCAAGGACTAAGGTATTTGGCTGACACCAGAAAGATTCAGTCTCTACTCATCTGCAGTCACAGCAGCTACTTGATGACTTACAGCTCCACCTACCTCATAGGGTTATTGTGAAGAAATATAGGAAGATAATCCTATGTATGTACCTTGAGTTCCTAGACAATGGTTGGATATAGATAGATATGCCTGTTTGTGTACCAGAGAAGCAGTGGTGGGTTTCAAAATTTTTAGAACCTCTTGTGTAGGTGTGGCCAGCTTTGTGGGAGTGGCTTGCCAGCCATGTGACTGGGTAGGAGTGGCTTGCTGGCCATGTGACTGAGTGGGAGTGGCCAACTTGTAAAGTGTGGTGAAACTCACTTAACAACACTCTTGCTTAGCAACCAAAATGTTGGCTCAGAAACTCTGGCATTTGAAGCACGCAAGTCTCAAAGCTGTCAGCTTACAAGACTCTTGCACCCCTAACCCTTTAGAAAACAAAACCCAGGGATGTTCAAACTTGACAGCTTTAAGACTTGTGGACTTCAAGTCCCAGAATTCCTCCTCTTGCTCTTCATCTTGATGATGTGCGGACAGGTGGGGGGAGGGAGCTGGAACCTGTTCTAAATGGCACTGTAGATTTGTGGAACCTCTTCTATAGAAGAGGTTAGAACTGGCAGGAACCCACCCCTGCAGAGAAGGGGCACATAAAGCAATAAAATATATATAACTTTTTCATGCACCTTAAAATTGTTGCTTCTTTTAAAGTCACATATGCATCAATTCTTTGCTACTAGGTGGGAAGGAAGCGAGGGATCGCAAGACTGGCTGGGAAATAGTCACAGAATCTTGAAAATGAAGATTGTGCAACTACAACAGCAGCCCACTAACACAGCAGCAGCACTGGAACAGCCACAACTTTCCCATTTGAGAGGTACCTTGGTTCAAAAATGGTTTCCCTATGAATTTTGTCAAAATAAAGTTCTTGACAAAAAGAACTTTAATAATATCTAGATACAGAAATCCATTCTGTCATTGTTTTAGAATTTAGAAGAGGAAGAAATAAAAATGTTTGTTTTTGCTAGGTATATAAACTTTTGTTCTGATTCTGATCTACCTTTTCCTGGACCTAAGACAGCAATTAAACATAATTTTTGTTCTTCCCTTAAGGGTAGAAATTTGTGCTTCTCTTTGGTTGCTGTGAAGGATGAGCACAAACTGACTAGGTGTTGGGTGAAGTACTCACCTTATCATCAAGTGAAGTTAGAAAAAAATAAAATCATTGCTATTGTCTATTGTATTAATACATATTGACCTGGATAGTGTCAGTATAACATTATGCACGAATGAGCCCCTGATGCAAACATTGTAGAACAAATGTCAGAACACCAATCCATGATTTCTCTAGCTTCTAACTGATGACAATTGAATTTGAAGTGCCTCTCCAGCTATTAAAGGTTGAGTACCACTAATCTCGAGAACCAGTTGATTGTAACAAATTATACTGTTGAACTGATAAATGTAACTTTTTGAAGAGACGATGAAAACGAATTCCAAAAGAGTATCTGTGGGCAAAACAGTAAAAAGACTTACATATTTTGTGGGCTGGTCATGACAAGGAAGCCATATTCTCCTGTAATCTGTGGGACTAAATTTTAGTTTTCAATAGAAAACTGAACAAAGGTACCAACCTTTATGCTATTCAAGAAAATGCTTTGTAGTAACAGTAGTTTATTTATAGGAAGTCAAAATAATTTAACGAAATGACTAACATTTTAAAACATGTAGAGAGTGTAGAGAGGCTATATTTTTGCAAAGGTATAGATATGATGAACTGATGGTGAAGGCTTCCAAACTTCACTTTCTTCTACTTCTGTATGGCAGAAAGCCCAGTGTAGATAGACACAGATGGCACTGTAAATTTTATTCTCTATTAGCTGATAACATGGTGTTGCCCGGGTATTTATTTATAAAGGGAAAATGCCCGGACCAAATGTAATTTCTAATGTTTGATTTTCCCCCTTAACAAAGTGAGCCCCCTTGTGGAGTACTGTGAAGCTGTTACCATGGCAACTCCACTGCACTGAACAGTGGAAGCCATTTTATGGTGGTACAGTAGAAGCCATTTTAAGGAACAATAGGCTGTATCTTAACAGACCACACACACTCTTTTTCCAAAGAGTAAGTCATCTGTGTACCAGGTTTGGTTGAAATTGCTTGAGGCATTCCAGAGTTACGTTGGAAAACACACACGCGCGCGCACACACACACACACACACACACACACACACACACACACAGAGCCATTTAAATAGATAGACAGACAGACAGACAGACAGACAGAGAGACATAGATACAGATAGATATAGATACAGAGCCAAGGTGGCGCAGTGGTTAAATGCAGCACTGCAGGCTACTGCTAGATCAGCAGGTCAGCGGTTCAAATCTCACTGGCTCAGGGTTGACTCAGCCTTCCATCCTTCCGAGGTGGATAAAATGAGGACCCAGATTGTTGGGGGCAATATGCTGACTCTCTGTAAACCGCTTAGAGAGGCCTGAAAGGCCTATGAAGCGGTATATAAGTCTACTGCTATTGCTATTATTGCTACTGCTATAGATACAGATACAGATATAGATATTCGAGGTATCTTATGTAATTTTTATCCCAATATGGAGTTATAATGCATAATCAGATCACACCTAGACAATTCTCTGGATACCATATAAAGATGCAAGAGAAAGAGTTGTAGTATGTGTCACAGTATATCTTGGGGAACTAAGCCAGAGGTTCAACCAGACAATGGTCTCATCAGAGGAGCCAGATGAATTTTTATGGCTCTCCCATAAAAAATAAGGAGTATTGTTAAGGAGTAATTTACAGAAACCATACAAGATTAGTTATTGCCTGGGTCAACAACTACTAAATAGTTGTTGGAGCTCTTGGATATTTGGTGACAGATGGGCTACAGGACTCAGCAACTGCAGGACTACAGGAATAAAAGTACGTTTATCCATCACAAATATACAAAGATTGAAATCAAAGAAATTAAAATAATAATAGTAATAGGCTCTTTGGATGCAATCTTAAAACATTTGGAGTACCACTTAAACACCATTGGCATTGAACAAAATCACCCTCACTCAATTGCAACCAACATCTTACTTGCAACAACTTACATCCTGTGACAATACTTTTAATACCATCAGACAACATCTCTTTATTCCAGGTCCTTGGAAAGGGTTCAATGATTGGTTACAAATGTCAAATCCAATGATAACAACAACAGTGGACCACCTAGTTAGCTCTTGCCAGAAGATTTGCATAGACTAATTAGAAAGAACAACATGACAAAATAGCAACAATGGTGCATTAGGACATCTGTAAGAAATACCATTGCCTTCAGACAAGAACTGATAGACTACAAAATAATAGAAAATGAAGAAGCTAAAGTGTTCTGTGACTTTAAAATTCAAGCAGACAAACATCTGCCACATATACCCCAGATTTAATCATTGTTGATAAGAAAGACAAAGTATTGCAATGGATAGTGGGCATTACCTACCATCTTGAGACAGCAGACGAGAAGAGAAAGAACTGAGAAAATAATACAATACAAAGACCAATGAATAAAAGTAGAAGGGCTCTGACAAAAGAAAGTAAAGGTAAAACCACTAGTAACTAGCCTTTGATAGAATCCCAAAATATCTGGAACATCACTTGAACATCATTGGCATTGACAAAATCACCCTCAGTCAATTGCAACAGGAAGCTTTACTTGTCGTAGTTTCCATCCTGCAGTGATACCTTTAACGCCATCAAACAACCAACATTTGCCTATCCCAAGTCTTTGGGAAGATCTTGATAGGTGGATAAAAATGTCAAATCCACTCTAAACTTTTAGCTGACTACATGACCAACCACAATAATAATGTATTAAACTTGTATGCAGGCTAGCTAGGAGATTGGATTTGTTCCAACAATTTGGACATCGGATTTGAAAATTCTAACTTAAATAACTCAACGACAGCACCAGATCCAATTTTGTTGGGAACACACATCCTATAAATGACTAAAAATAAAAATGAAACCTCATGTTGCATATGCAAGATATAAGCTATATAGCATCTTCATATATATTTCAGAAATAAATTGTGCTGAACTTGTGTTGTTGATCTTAATAACATGGGAATAGGCATGACTGAAACTTTAGTTGATCACAAGATAGTCTTAAATTAGATTTTGGCATGAAAACGGGAGATGGTTTAATGAGCTCCCTTCCCTCTGCCTACATTTTGACAAAGGTCTAATAATAGGCCTAATTTTTTCTGCTATTATTTCTGTGGGCTCAAAGTGTGTGTTTGTTTGTTTTGCCAGATGGTAGGTCTTATAAAATGTAATTCATTGAACAGTAAATCCCCTAAAGGCTTCCCTTTGAAATAGTGCCAAATCCAACGAAAGTGGGAATTGTGGTCACATTTTTTTGCCTATTGTATAGGTTATCTTTGCTGCATTTTACACAGGGACGAAAACAGGAGAGGCATTCTGACCTCGCAGGAATGGAGAGAAAAGCAAAGCTTGGGGTTACAGTACTTTCAGAATTATGTTGGCGCCAACAAGCAAAGCAATCCAATATGACTTGGAAACTACTGAGAAGCTGAACATTAATCTTGACTCGCTTTCATCACAGTTCTAAAACAAAGTTGATTGATTCAATGCTATGTTTTGCACTGAAATATTTTGAGATTGGTTCTAAATAAATTTACCTTATTTCTTGATAGAATAGCAGCATTGGAAGGGACCTTGGAGGTCTTGTAGTCCAACCCCCTGCTTAGGCAGGAACCATACATGACTTCAGACAAATGGTTATCCAACATCTTCTTAAAAACTTCCACTGTTGGAGCATTCTCCACTTCTGGAGGCAAGTTGTTCCACTGATTAATTGTTCTAACTGTCAGGAAATTTCTCCTTAGTTCTAAGTTGCTTCTCTTCTTGATTAACCAATTTCGTTGTATTTATTTTGTACAATGGCAATAAAGACTATACTACTGATTAGTTTTCATCCATTGCTTCTTGTCCTGTCCTCAGATGCTTTGGAGAATAGCTTGACTGCCTCTTCTTTGTGGCAACCCCCTGAGATACTGGGACACTACCATCATGTCTCCCCTAGTCCTTCTTTTCATTAAACTAGACATACCCAGTTCCTACAACCGTTCTTCACATGTTTTAGCCTCCTGTCCCCTAATCAACTTTGTTGCTTTTCTCTGCATTATTTCTAGAATCTCAACATCTTCTTTAATTTTCTGATAATTTATGTTTCTGAGATAGATTGAATGAAAATGGCTTGAACTGTTCTTAGGAATTGCAATTTGTCTCTGCATGGTTGGCAGCTTTCTAATGCTGGCATGGAAAGCTGGCAGCTTTTGATTTTATTGGGACAGCTTCTAAGCCCTACAGTTTCGGTACACATGCCCCAACACATCTTAACTGACATGACAGTTATCAATTGTTTGATTAGATGATTAGAGCTGACTTTCCTTTTATTTATTGCATAGAGACAACACTTATCACTTTCATACCTGCTAACTAAGATGGGAGTTGTATAAGAGTTTTAACTTTGTTGTTTGCTTTTGTGTTTGCAAAAGACTCATCTTTTCAACCAAGAAGATGTTATATCCTGCCACCATTTTTGAAAGAGGAACATCATCAAAAGGATTTGCTACTCATGTGGTTGAATCTCTTGGAAACTTTCCAGATTTCCAACAATAATCTGATTTCCATTCTCCACTAGTAACCAATCCATGGTCTCTTTAAAACATTTATTGAATTAATTTGGAATACTTTTCTCTGCCAAGTATTGACTGAAGTTTACAATTGGCTGTTCTGCATGATTTGATCTTTAAAAGTTTCTTTGACAAGAATATTAAAGTAGATTTATTGACAAACTTGGTGTTCTGTCCTTACTTAATAACTTATTGCAAATACATGTATTTCAGGAAAACATGAATGGTTGTAAAACTCATAAAAATAAATGAAATAAAGTCATTAAAGGAGGGAATAAAAACCAAATTTTATTTGAAGCATCTTATTTATGTAATCTAAAGGAAGAAAACCTCCAGCTATTACCCCTTTCAGCACAAAAATACTAAAGAGATAAGCTTGACAATAAATAAGGCTAATGCTGAAGGACGCTGGGAATTCAGCACATGTTAAAGGTCACAATTTCTTCTTTGTTGATGTAAGCTATGAACTGGCAACAATATTTCGATATTCAATCAAAATAAAACTAGAAAAGGTCACCTTCAATAATTTTGTTGCAATTATTAGTTTTATTTGCTCATAGTGTTTTGGCGGAAAAGAGGCTGAAAAACCAAACAAAACAGAAACAATAAATAATATAGGAACATATCCTTCCTTCTCCATGCTACTTTTAAAAAAAGAACATTATAGTCCTGGAATTATAATCTTGCTAATTAGGAAAAGTTCGCTGTAAGGTAACTTAGTTTTCTTCAAGAATACTTATATTTCTGAAGGTTCTGGAGAATAATGAGTGCTAGAAAATCTATGACCCTTTAAGAGCATAAGGAACTTCCCACCTAGTCGTTTGAAAGTGTGAAAATGCAAATAGATAAATAGGTACCACTTTATTGAGTACATTAATGAGGACATGAAAAGAGCACCAACTGGGCATCTCCTAGGCAACTGTGACGCCACAGGTCAATCCTTTCAACCCAGAAACACCTTGATGCTTCTGACACAAAAGCAGCAACACATCCATAATAAAATAAATGTTACAAACTAGCACTAAATGTAGTTCATTGCTATGCTGTATAGATCGATATCAACTGTCCAGGAGTATAAACTGCAAAATTAAAATGCCTAGGCTTTGGTGAACATGTGTTATCATTACCTGCCACCACTGAGCATTTTTTTTATGCCAGGAGTTCTTTTTAGGCCACAGATTCCTTTGATAGTCTTGGACACTTCTTAAAATAAACACACACACACACACACAAGCACAAACACACACACACACACACACAAGCACAAACACACACAAACACACATACATGGGAAAAGACCCGAATACACCAAAACCTGCATACCTGTATATATAATATTTTAGGATATAATAATATTTAGTAATGAAATTTAACATTATATTTAATGTTAACAAGTTAACCATTAGTTTGAGTCTAGAGGCCATAAATTGCATTGTTGCCTATATACATTATTGAACCAAAAGTTACATTTATCTTAGAGGCTAATGATAATGGTGCAATTATTTTCTGCATCAAGTTCATAAACTCCTGTTCTAGACTATGCTATTCATAAGATTGAACTAATCATATTTTAGAACCATGTTTTAAAAGACTAGTGAGGAAAGGACATTTATTAACACTTGGATAGGCATAAAAGTGTTTTCTATATGCATGAATATCTAACATATCCTGGCAGGATCTGAGTATATTTCTACGTTTTAATAGGAAATTTCCTGAAATCATGAGTTAGCATCTTGGGTCAACATTTTCTGTGGATCAGTCCTTGGATTCTTCAGCATAATTTTAAAATTAAACTGTTCAAATACTATTCAAACATTTAAATACCAATTTAAACAGACTGACATTGCCAATAAAAGTAAAAATAAAATTGCTTTTCTTTTGTAGTTTCATAATAAAATACGTCATCCTGAACTTCCTCCAAATATGCATGCATTTAAAGTTTAAAAAAACCCATCAAGATATTTAGAATATATACCACAAACCATCATTATTACTATTTTTATCTCTGAGTGATGTTAAAGCGAACCCATCTACAGAAACTTACAATTTGAAAAATATTTCCACCCTAGCTGACATTTAAAATATCACTTCATGATGGCTCAAAGTAAGTTAGAAAGTACATTTCTTTACTTTTCAGTTGGTTGTCTAGCATGGACAATTTAACTATATTGGTGGCTTTACACCATCTAGTGTCCTAAATTAATCAATATTGTATAAAGAGGACAAACAATAGTTCAGGATTCCTCCATTTTAAAATGTCTGCCTGTCTGACTGCCTGCCTATATCTATCTATCATATATATTATGTAAAGACGACAAACAATAGTTCAGGATTTCTCCATTTTAAAATTTCTGTCGGTCTGTCTGTCCATCCATTCATCTATCTATTATCTAGTCATTTATATCTCACCTTTAGTATTTTGTATAAATAACCCAAAGGGGTAAACATACATAATACACATACCTTCTCCTATTTCCCCTATAACAATAACCCTGTGAGGTGGGTTGGGCTGCGGAAAAGTGACAGCTTCAAAGTAACTTCGCTGGCTTTCATAGCTAAGGCAGCATTAGAATTCACAACCTGGTACTTTAACCACTAGACCAAACTGATTTTAACTGATTATAGATAAAGTTATTTTTAAAATCTCTCTAATTTGGTTTCCACTAATTGTAAAAATGTTAGAAAAAAATACATTTTGGTATAAAATTTTCAGGACTAATGGTGGCTTTTAGAGCTAGAGCTACCAATTAATTGTTGAGCTTCATGTTTCACAATAATGTGATCAAACCTATATAGAGTGTCATAATTGCTTTTATAAATTTAAGTTCCGTAAATTCCTTTGTTTAAATTTGATAGATTATTTTCTAGTTCTTAACAATATCCTTTTAGAATTCATGAATGATATGAGTTCCCAGAAAACAAGTGTGAGACTCTAATACTTGCCTGACTTCAGATACCATCAATCCCAGTTGATATCAGCAAATGTTGAGAATGATGGTATTTGTAATTCAGCCTGAAATATATGAAGGCTCACAAATTAAGAAAAGAACTGATAGCTTCTGAGGATTTCCCTTGAGTGCTTGGGATTCTCCATCGATGAGGTTGGCAGTCCTGCAATGCTCTTAGTCACCTTCCAAAATTCAAATACAATAAATGCATTTGGATGAGAATTTCTCCCAAACAGTCACATGTTAGTTGCGGATCCAAAGGCTGCTTTTCCCAGGAATTCAGGGAAATAACACAGGTGAAGTGTGATGTGTTAAGTTCAAAGGAACAGATGAGGTGTGAGGCGGCTGAGGTAAGCGAACAGCGATTTATTTGAAAACAACAACAGATAACTATGTACAGCGAATTCACCACCTCACCCTGCTTGACAGCTATTTATACGAGAGCTGTCAAGCAGGGACAGGACTAGCGAGGGGAACAGGGCATGCAATGGCTTTTCCACAACCAGGATGGGTAGTCTACCATGGAAAGCCCCATAATCCACCCATACAGAAGGACAGCCCAGGATGGGAATTTGAGTCCCCTGGTAGTCTTTAAGGATAGTGTCGGGTGGCGTCAGCTGGTCACGGGCAACCATCGGGCACCGTTGGGAGAGGGTGGCCCACGAGAGGAGGGAGCGAGATGAGCCAGTGTCAACCTCCATGGTGCAGGGTGATCCCTCCAGCACCAGGGACACGGCGATTTTCTTAGAGTCAGCTGATGCCTTGCTGACTGACTCTGCAGGGGTGTCCAGAGGATTTTTAGTAATGGTGAAGCAGTTGACCTTCTGCCGCTGCTGGCGGCGGGGCTATTGGAAGCCCGCCCTCAGCTGGCTGTAGAGCTGAGGGCGGGCTTCCAATTGCGGAGCAGGTGGTAATATGGCGTGGCAGACTTGGGCCAGATGTCCTTTCTTGCAACAAGTGCAGCAAATGGCAGCTTTAAATGGATACGCAGAGCGAGCATGGTTGCCCCCACAACCCAAGCAGACAGCGGAGCGGTTGGCCGGTTGTGGTGGCAGTCGTCTGGGTATAGTTCTCAGATGGTCTACCTGGTCTTCCTCCAGATTGTCGAGGGGCACCAGTTCGTCGATAAGGCAGGTTCTCTGGGGCGGTGGAGGTGGTGGCTGGACATGGTGCATCTCAGCTGTGGACTGCTCTGACAGTTCAATGGCTCTAACCTCCTCCTCCACCACTTGCTGTAATGTGATCTCTGCCCTAGCCAGCAATCTCCACTTCAGGTGGAGGTCTCGAACTCTGTAGACAAATTGTTCGACGAGGGAGTCATCAAGGTCGACGAACTTGCATTGGATCGCCGCTGTCTGGATAGACTGTAAGAATTTGCTTACGGTCTCGGAATCTCTCTGAACGCATTGCCGGAACGCGTAGTGGTGGGCAATCCTCGAAGATGTAGGGCATAGTGGTTTTTAAGTTTGGTTATTAGCATGTCCCAGCTCAGTTCATATACGGCCAAAGGCGAAGCGAGAACCCTGGCCTTATTAAACATTTCGGGACCGCACGAGCTTAGAAAGAAGCTACACTTGCGGTCCGAGGGTAGGTTGTGATTGTTGTTGGCGATTAGGAAGCATTCGAAGCATTCCAAAAAACCAGCCCATGACTCTCCGGCGGTTCCGAACGGTGCAAATGGCAGGAGTGAAGCCATGGCTGTTGCGGCTTGAGGTAAAAAATAATTGTCCTCTCAGGTAGAAAGATAGTAATTAAGCTTCCTTGTCTTCAGTGGTTGTTCAGGCAGGAACCGTCAGCATCCCACCCTCATCGCCAGTGTTAAGTTCGAAGGAACAGATGAGGCGTGAGGCGGCTGAGGTAAGCGAACAGCAATTTATTTGAAAACAGCAACAGATAACTATGTACAGAGAATTCAGCACCTCACCCTGCTTGACAGCTATTTATACGAGAGCTGTCAAGCAGGGCGACCAATAGGAATGCTTCAGGCAGCCCGCTCTCAGCCAGCCGCATCTTAGCCAATCAGGCGCAGCTGAGCTGTTGCCAGCTGTCAATCGCAAGTTGAGGACTTGCAGCCGGTGGTAAGTCAAGGACTTTAGGACTGGTCGCAAGTCGAGGACTTAGCATAATGGAGGAAGAGAGTGATAATGATATTTCTTCCAGCTTACCTAAGCAAAATGTACACTTTTATTTAATTTAAAATGATGGCTGCTGGAACAGGGGAAATACATTAAATTTTAAATAATTTTCATTTCTCACTCCACTTTTTATAGGCACCTATGTGGGTTCTGTCCATATGCATTAGTGGTGCATGTAGATTTTTTAACTGTTATCTTGTTATCTGCAACATAGGAAAATATCTGAGTGCTATGTATTTTTGAAGTGGAATAAAGTATGGATTGTAAAGCGCTTTATTTAGAAGATATAATTGGAATATGAAATACTATTTTCTGATATGAAATACTATTTTATGACAGAAAGAAACGATCTGTAAGAGATGTGATACACAGACAGGGTCTTTGTCATTCTGTATAGCTACTCCCGTCTGTGGAATTTTCAGTGATGCACTAAATTGACATCTCAGGGCTCAGGTGACCATTCACAACATCTATTTGTGGCAAAAAATGGATGGAAAATAAGCCCATCAAATAGAAATAAGCCCTGCAAAGTGGTTCTGTGTCTTGACCCTATCTCCAGTCCAAATATTTTCCATGCAGTAAGAAGTTGGTGGTAATTCAAAATGTTACACACAAGTTTAAATGCTCTTTTAGACTTCATGACACTTCATAAAATGGTCCGAACTGAAGGGAAAAAATGTGATAAAGTGACATGAACCAGACTTCAGCTGATATTCACACACACACACACACACACACACACACACACACACACACACACGAACACACGCACACACACACACACACACAAACACACACACACACAGAGTCTCAAGGAAGATTATATGTAGAACTAGTACAACGGCATAAATGCCACAAAGTATACTGGACGCCCACATAAACATCTTTCTAGATTTCCAAGTGCTATCTGAACTGAATGAAAAGAAATGGGTTGTATTTCAAACACATACCATTACCCTGAGCAATCGCAACATTTTATTGCTCCAGTCATATTTTTTGACTGTTGCCATAAACTTTGTAAATATAAAGGAAAAAAACATGCACATATATACCCGCAGAAGTTATCATAGTTGCTTTCTACTTCAAATTTGAAACAGATCCCACAGTATCATGAGAATAAACTTATGGATATGTTTAAATTATGTGACAGATAGTTTCGTACAAAAGATATTTTTAAAAAATGGAATTGCTTATATCTATTTGCTCCCAGATCAGTCTTCCATGAGATGGGAGGCAAAATTTCTGCAAAGTATGAATCCAAGATCTACCAACTCTTCATGTATATACTATATGTTAAATGAGGCAAAAAGGAATAACACAGCAAGTTTGAAATGAAGTCGGAAGGTTTTGATCTTGATAGAACTAAGTTGGTAGAGAATTTAATAATGTTAAATTATTTATAGCACATAAATTGGAGTTCTATTGAAATGCAATTTTTTTTTTAAAAGATAGGTACAGCAGCCAATTAAAAATAACTTTGAGGGCTATGGATGGAGAGGGCCATGTCAGTGATTTGGTACAACCTGAAGGAGAACGGCATCAAAATAAAGATGAGGAAACTATATTCGCTTGACACAGTCAGTTTGTCATAGTTTCTCAAGACATTAAATACCATTTCAGTTTTATATACATATCTGAAAATTTATCAAAATAGGTCAGATTTAAATCTCATTTGTCACAAATATCTTCCTCTTCTTCCTCCTACTCCCAATGTAAAAGTAATGTATTTTCCACAAAAGGGATTATGATCTTATAGTAACAAAATATCAGCTAACATAAAGAAATATCTGCATCAAGTATTATGAAATTTGTTCCCTTTGTGAAGCTCTAGCTTGCTTCTTATTTCATTCAATTTCATGGAAAAGAAAAATGGTGACAGCTATGCAGTGGTGGGATGCAACCAGATTAACAACTGGTTCGGTGAGTGCATGCTTTGCACACGTGCAACATTAAAAGAATGACGTTTTTCAGCTTCCAAACCTACCTTTTATGTCAACACCTGTGAGTAAAACACCTGACGTGCAGCAATCTGCTGTGCCACATGAATCAGCTGAGCAAAAAAAAATTAGGGAAATATAGGACAGGAAATCGCAGGGGCCGGTGGGTGGGGCCAAATGCTCACCAGAACTACCGGTTCGCCTGAACCAGTCCGAACCATACCGAACCGGCTGAAACTCACCACTGCAGCTACGTATACATTCCTCATGAGACTAGGGAAGAGCCAAGCAATCTTTATTTAACTCTTACTCATTATCACTAATTAGACAATGTCTGAAGGCAACTGTACCAAATTGCAATATTGAAATGAGTCCTTGAATCAAATTAGATAGCTTGTGTGCATCGCCAAGAAATATTTTTGTTTATTTTGTTTATAGTTGATACTTCTACAAATGCAGCTATTCATAATATTCATTTTTAAAAGGAATTTTGCAACGTATGTGCTCTTAAGAGTCATGGTGGCACATTGGTTAGAGTGCAATATTGCAGGCTAATTCCACAACACTAATTAATCCTAATTTCAGGCTGATTTTAGACAGGGATTCATTCCAAGCTGTCCTGACCATTCTTATGGATGATGATTAGCAGAGGGAAAATGGACTGATCCTACTGATTCTCCTAGGTCTTCCAATGGTCTAGGTTTAATAGTCATTATATCCTCTAATATAAATGAGATTTACTTGTGTTTTCCCTTGCAGTTTGAATTTCCTCTTTTTACTTTTACATAAGTTATATACATACATACTTGCACACCTTCATGTGTGTGCGCGCAGAGAAAGAGAGAGAGAGAGAGAGAGAGAGAAGTAGAGGGAGAGGGAGGGAGAGGGAGAGAGAGGATATTTGAAGAACATTCTATCCCTTGAATTTAATAAGTCATTTAAGATAATATTTTGGAGAAACTCAAAATACAGAAATATCTCTTAGGATTATATATTTTATTAATTGCACTATCTTGAATATGCAATAGTTATTCCTTGGATCATTTTAAATATTGAACCATATTTTTATTGGGATTCCCAAAGTTGGTCTAGGACAATTAGTGCCATTCCCTTCCAAACTATTGCTGATAACTTTTAACTTTATCTTTAAAAGACACTGAAATCTTGGGGGTAGGATTGCACTCTTCCTGAAGGGATAAGTTTCTAGTTTATATCTAGAGTCATTGCTAAGTCATATTTGTTTATTACTAGCTGATGCACAAACTGTAAGCATTAACAGAATAGAGAATAACAGAGTTAGAAGAAATTTAGGAGGTCTTCTAGTCAACTTCAAACAGGAGACTATACCATTTCAGACAAATGGTTGTCCAACGTGGGGGACCCCGCACAAGTTCTAGAGCCAAGCCATTCAGATGATTAATTGTTCTCACTGACAGGAGTTCTTAGTTTTAGGTTGCTTCTTTTCTTAATTAGTTTCCATCCATTGCTTCTTGTCCTGCCTTCAGGTGCTTTGGAGAATAGCTTGACCCACACCCTTCTTTGTGACAGCCCCTAACAGAGATTGCCTGTTCATAGTAACTCATGTTTAGGGAGATTCTCAGTCATCCAGGTCATCATTGTCCCAAAGATACTTTTTCAAGAGGCAACTGGGCTCTCTGTTTTTTCTTTGAAGATATTTTGCTTCTCCGAACAGAAGAAGCTTCTTGGATGAGAAGTGAAACATCTTAAAAAAAAAACCAGACAGTCCAGTTGCCTCTTGAAAAAACACCTTTGGGACATAGTAACCTATGTTTTTGTAACTTTTGTTAGTATTTCTGTGATACGCTTATATACAAATGCAAAGCAGGTGCAAGACAGTCCCTTAGAACAGGTTCATCTTGTGCATTAATTGCATCCTTTCTTCAATCTGGAGATCCTTCGGATGGGTACCATGGGTGCCTCACAATTTGACTATCCAAATGCTTTCTACATTTGTCTGCTCTTACCATCCATCTGGAGGTAAAAAACGGTGCAAAATGCAGTAAGCAATAACAACCATTTTAATCTCTCACCATTGCTATGTGAGTTGGCTTCCAGGTGCAATTGAAAATGCGGGTTGTTATCTATAAACCCCCTCATAGCATGGGGTCTTGTTACTTATGGGACCATGTTTCTCCAATTGTTTCTGCCCACTTGGTACATTCAGGTGGAATGGGTAGAGGCTAGGGGTGCTAGGGTTGAATGTTGTCATCTTAAGGGACCAAGGAAAACCTGTTGTTTATTTCTTTAGACCAGCATTTGTTAGAGATATAGACAGAACCACTCATTTAGGGTTTCAGAAAGCCCACCTGAATGGCCTGGATCCATTCCCAGGTTAAGGTTAATGTCCCTGTAGTGTCCCTATCATGTTTTATTATTATAGCTATCTGATTTATGTTTTTAACTGCTTATTAGATTTTGTGATCTGAGTGAAGTCTATTGCAGTGGGCGTCCACAACAAATCATTATGTTATTATTATTGATCATCGCACAGTCAGCCAGATGTTCAGACTGCTTTTGGCATTTTTGTCTACCTATCGAGTCTTTACCAAGCACCTGGCAGATCTGGTGTGTAATGGTGTTACAGATATCGTTGCAGGATGGAAGTTGTTCCAAGGAAAGCCGCCTTCTGCAATTGACTGATGGCAAATTTGTCAATGCCAGTGGTTTTCAAGTGGTGCTCCAGTTGTTTTGGGATTTCACCCAAGGTGTCTATTACTATTGGTACTACTTCCATTTGCTATTTGTAGGACTTTGTAGTTTATTATTCAAATTAGAAACTACAACCAGTTTAATATACAGTTGTTAAGAGGCTAAAAGAAATAGTTGTCAGGGAATCATATAATTTTGATTCTGTAAGATGGTTTGTGTATTTATTTCTGGATAAACTCAAGATATAAATTGGCTCCTGGATACATAGACAAATGTGATAAACTATTTATGCTCCTAGTTATGGTGTTCTTTTCTACTTAAAATGGGAAAGACATGTAGTTGAAAATTTAATGATTCCTAGGAAAATCTTCAAACAGGTAACCTGTTTAGCTTTATGATCAAGGCAATTGAAGATCAATGGGGATGAAAAGTTCCAGCATTTAAAGAAGATGTAGTTCCTATAATAGGGATGTATAGTTGATGAATGAAAGTTCAATAGGGAAATGTTAAAACCTATCAGACAAAAGATGTAATTAATATTTTGGGTACTTCTTATAACATTTGATAATCATATACATCAAGGCCAATTATAAGAAAAAATGAACAAGAGATATTTTTATATCACAACAAATTATATCGTACCAAGTCATTAGGCTGCTTATACAGGTAGTCTTCAACTTATGACCACAATTGGACCCAACATCTCTCTTGTTAAGTGAGGCGTTTGTTAAGTGAATTTTGCCTCACTTTATGAGTTCCTTGCACAGTTGTTAAGTGAATCACTTCAGTTGATAAGTTAGTTACCCAGTTGTTAAGTGAATCTATATTTCCCATTGACTTTGCTTGTCAGTAAGTCACTAAAAGTGATTACATGACTTTGGGACACTGCAACCATCATCAATATGAACCAGCTGCCAAACCTCTGAATTTTGATCACATGATAGTGAGAATGCTATAAAGTTCATAACTGTGAAAAATGTTCATTTTTTCAGTGCTGTTGTAACTTTGAATGGTTACTAAATGAACTGTTGTAAGTTGAGGACTACCTGTATTGCTCTAAAATTTGATATTGTGTACTAGAAAATGTGTAAAGAGTTCACTGATAGTTTGTTTTCCTAGAAACAGGAATAAAAGTTTAGCCAGAAATGGTTAAGGAAAATATTATCATGTATAAGAAAATGAAAACTTGTTATGTATGTATGAGATGATTAGTAAAATATTTAAAAAATGCTCTATTTTATATACAATGGTCAAAACACAGGACAGGAATTTAGCTTCATGGAAAAAGAAATCAGCATTCGAGGACAGAAAAAGCAAAATGGCAGAAGATGTAGGACTATATATAATGGGCGTTCCATATGAAATGTTTCATTTTGGAACTCCTTGATTAACATAGAAAAATAAACTACATGAACCACTTGCTGAAAGACTATTATGTCAATCTGATGTTTAGAAGAATTGTCAGCAGTCCCACCTTCCCCCTAAAAGGATAAGGATGAACTTAAGACTGCCTCAGAGTCAGAGTGATATTGCTGTCTTAGAAATAGCAGCGATGGACATATATTTTCTGCTGGCTGAGAAATGCTGCAGTAGATTTCACTCCTTTACTTAAAATCATTCCTATGGCTTAATAGGGCTTATAGGGCATATTTGTAGCTGATCCCTAACTTCAATTAAACCATGTCATCCAATATTTTTATTTAATCAATCAAGTATCTCAAGGATTCTCACAAGGGTTCTTGCAGGGTTGCATTCACTTTGCCTTTTTTTTTTTAACTACCGTTTTACTATCAGAATCGCTATCTACATGCACGATTTGCCCTTTGAAAGTGAATGCATCTCATTAAGTTGGCTGAATGAAGTCATGGCTTATTTTCAGCAGCTTTATGGCTAAAGTTTGTCCTTTAGCTGGCCAGGATGCTTCACCTGGTCCCAAAATGACAGCATTCTGTTGGAAATAGATTGTCAGTCTCTCAGTGCCAGAGTTCCCATTGTAGACATTTCCCATCTGGGTTTGGGAAAGCAGACAGCTGGGGAGAGTTCAGGGTTTTGAAGGTTATGATCACAGCAGTTTCATAAGTGCTTTATTTCAGTTCTCTTCTAACTGCACTGGGGACAGGTGCGGTCTGGTTCTGATTTCACTGTCTTAATTTCTTATCTGACCTGGTAGTCAATCAAGGGCATGGGACGATGCACGGTGGGGGAGGAAGGAGGCTGTCGGGAGGGAAGGGAAGGCCAAGCCAGAGAAGGAAAGCGAGAGAGAAATGCTCAGCATCTGACTTTTCTCATCCAAGAACTGGCAGCTCGGCCTGTCATTCAGGGCTTGTCTGTGTACAAACGCTGCCCTGTGCAAAAATGGATTTCTGAGTGTTAACCATCATGTTCTTTTTTTCCAAGGGGTCTTCTGTAGGATTTCATTTGCAGAGCACAGAGGGCAATATCTAGGGTAATTCCAGGGCTTAGTGGCTGTGATCTTTTGTCAACTCTACTTGTGAGTGAAATTAAACTTGGTATGAGCACCCACAATCTGAGCTCATGCAACACAATTCCTAGCCAATGAGTAGAAAAATCATAAACCTGACAAGTATTTATGGGAGAAAGAAGCAAGAGAGAGAAAGAGGGAGAGAGATGTTATAAGATAACAGGAATAGATTAATTAACCTATTCATTTCCTCTACAGAAGCAGGAAGTCTCTTTTTAGTAAAATGATTTGAGGTTTTTTTTTAATCAAACTATAATTTTTCTTTCCTTTACTAATGCAATAAATTAAAAATATTAATATATTTGAATTAGCCAATTGTTTTGAATGAAAGTCATACTACAGTAGTGTATTAGGAGCCACCGTGGTCCTGATGGATTATTAGGCAGTTTTTATAACATGTTTTTGTAACAGAAAAAATCATATTGGATATTTTTCAATTTATAAGCTCAATATGAACCAGAATATCCCACTGTGGTAAATCAGTTGAGTACGTGTGGAAATAAATATCAGAAGGGTACTTAACCTGGTTTGTCTCTTTCTCCCCCATTTCTCGATCTTTCTACCAAAGGAATATGTTTCAGATTCTATATCCAGGGGTGTCAAACCGGTGGTCCGTATGCATCACACACAGGCCACACCTACCCAGCTCCGCAGAGAAAACTTCATGATATGTCATGTGAAGGCAATGCAATGCCATAAGTTTGACACAGAAATAGTTTTATTTCTTATTTATCTTTTTGTTAAGATCCAATTATGCATTCTTTTTCTCGCTTACATGCCCATGCATATTTTTATTTTTATATTCTTTCGTTCTGTGAAAGGGATAGATGTGTTCTCAAGCCAGAGATGCTTTTATCTCAGTTACTTATTGCTTTTACTTTGTTAGTCCCCCTCCCCACTTAAAATGAGGCCACTTCTCCTAAGGGCTATCTGAGGCAATGGTGAATAGCGATAGGAAGAAAAAGGAAAATAATTAAAACAAGTAGTCATAAAAGGACGTGATCATTGAATCATAGGGCTGAAAGTCAATATATTTTTTAAGCTCCATCATATTAGCAACAGTACAGGAAAATATCTATGTGGCACAATATCTCCTTAGCTTTACCTATGATTTTATTATTATTTCATAGTTAAGGCTCACAATTGCCTTCATATCAGGAGTAAAACATAATATGTATTTAATCTGGCATTCTGCATTACCACACGGAATGCCCTAAAAACCAAAAGTTCATACTTTTGGCTAAAAGTTGGTAGAAAATGGGATTAACCCTTTATCCCTCTTTTTATTTGGCTTTAAAGAAAAATGTTCCTTGATATTAACTATTTAGAAAGTTTAGAACAGAAATACGAACATGTGTTTTCTAACTGAACCAGATTTTTATTATGCAGCATCCTTGCATCATGGGATTTGTGAAGTTCAGATGTCATCGTGATCCATATGTAACACTGTCATGTTTTCTCACAATTTATGCCTATTATTATTAAGAATTATTATTTCTGAAGGTTCATTTTTTTAAAAAAAAGCAAGATTGATTTGCTTGTTCCATAACCTTCACATTGGGTCTGAAAGCCAATGAGCCAAAAGACTTACATTTTCCCAGCAGGGAAGAAGTCAAATATTCTCTTTTAGAATGTGATCCATTGTAAGTCTTTGGCCATCCTCAGATAGACTTCCATTTTTAAGAGAACAAAACCTTCCAGGTTATTTACTTTGTGAGCAACACATGTGTGTGAAAACATTGCTCTTATTGTATTACTATTATAGGAGTATACTTCTAGCCAAATAAGTAAGTATGTGTTGTGATATAATGAGGCAAGTTTGCATTGTGGCGTCTGTTGCAAATATATAAGGGATTGAATTGCAACACAATACTATCATTTCCCCTTGTCCCTCCTGTTAATATGTATTTTGATAATGTAGTTCTGAATAAAAGATTAATGAGCAATATTTTTTTATCTCTTTTATTTTTCAATCCTGAATCATGAAGTTAAGATTTTGAGGATTACAAAATCATTATCGTATTTAGTATTTAAGATTACATTATATTAAAAGTTATCACAGATATCGTAACTACTGAGCTATATAATATTGTTACATTATCCATGATTGAATGTTTTGACTCCAGTATCCAGAATACAGTATCAAAAAATTAAAATGTAGATTGACTCATATATTCATGTATTTCGCATGTGTCAGGTCTAGTTATTTAGGAAATAGCCTGTAGAATCTCACTGCTACTTTTATAAATCCTCATTATCATCATGTTATTTCTTGTTCAACACTATTATTTATTAAAATGAAAATGAATAGAAAAAGTTATTGCCATTTAGATTAAAGCAGAGCTCCCTCTAAGAACTCAATTCTTCAATGGAGTTATTTTAAAATGAGCAACTTAACAGTTTGCAAGAATATGTTTAGAATTTTAGAACAATGTAGGGTGCAATAATTATATTATTGAACACTAAAAGCAGCACAATAAAAATAACACTAAAAATAGAAGCAAATCACTTGAAAGGTGAATTTAAATGAATGCCACATAAATAAATTTAAAAATATTTTAGAAACAAAAAAAATTCTTTTAAAAAATTGGATGTTTGACTATTCAAATTAATGCAAATTTTAGGCTACCTAAGAGTCTTTTAATGTGTAAGTTTGGTGTGTATAATTTAGGGCAAGGAAAAGTTGATTGAGTCTTCAGGTCTTAATTGAGAAAGAGGTAAATTATCTTAAATGAATGTGCTGTATTCTAAATAGTAAAATACAGCTATGTAAATGGCATCCATAAAAGTAATGTCACACTGTAAATAAAGCCAGCTAGTTATGTACTATATTATAGAGGTGGGTTCTTACTGGTTCGGAGCAGTTCAGCCAAGTAGGTAATAACTCGGCCTGCCACACCCACAAACCGGTTCTATTGGCGGCAGCGCCATCTTGATTTTTGGTTCTGTACATGCGCACAAGAATCTTCAATGCAAAAATTATTTTTTTCCCCTTTTCTAATGTGCACATGCACAGAGCTTTTTAGGTGCAAATGTACATGCATACATTTGTGCGCTGAACTGGCAGTAATGGAGGTAGCAATCCACCCCTGCTATATTAGTATATAAAATATATAATAATCCTAATCAGTACTTCTTTTAAAAAAAAATTTTTCCCAAAAAAATTGTTTTAATTCCATAGAGATGAATAATGGGAACATTTGGAGTAGCTGGTTTTCTGTTGATATGTCTGTTTATGTCTCTCTGTGTGTGTGTTTTGGGGATTTTTTTGGGTTGCTATAACCAAATGAATCTCTAGAATCTGATCTTGAAAGTATCCCTGGAAAGTATCCATCCCTGTATCATTGGAATCATTTGCTGTTCCTCAGTTAAGGGTTTACAGGCATCTACCATATTTTTTGGAGTATAAGATGCACCAGAGTATAAGATGCATCAAGATTTTGAAGAGGCAATTTTTAAAAAAAAGTTTTTGCACTCTGCAGATCTCCCATAAATGGCCCGTTTTTTGCAAAAATGGCTCTGTTTTTTTTGTCCAAAAAAAATGACATGCATAACCTTTAGGAGGCTTATAGAGTGCTCCTGGGGGCTGGGGAGGGCAGAAATGAGTGAAAAATGGGCTGCTTTTCTCTGGAAGCCTCCTAAAGGCTATGCATGGCCATTTTGGAGAAGGGGGCGAGATTTTGGAAGGCAAAAAATGCTGTATTCAGTATATAAGATGCACCCAGATTTTCAGCCACTTTTTTGAGGGGAAAAAGGTGTGTCTTACACTCCCAAAAATACGGTGGTTAGTAAATGAAGCAACTTCAGTGAAAAACAATTACAACAGCAAAATGAGTGGAGTTCTTTCCAACATCACAGCATTGGTTTGGAAGAATCTTTCGCAGATAACTAAAATAAATTTAGTTTATCACATCAGCAGAGATTTGTTGGGAATGACTAGCACATATGTGCAAGGAGAACCTTTACCTTTACCTTTTAAGATAAAATAGGATACAAAGTACGACAGTAAATAGGAAACAGTGGGGAGGAAGTGGGGGGGAAGAAAAGTGAGGAAAGATTAGTAAAAAGAAAAAGAAGCATTGACTTCCAACTCTCTTTTATTTGCAATAAAATAAGGCATTAACATGAAATCACAACTTTTTGTTTTTTCATAATAATATAAACTAACTTTCTATAAGGATCTATCAGTCTAATAAGTAAAACCCCAAACTAATGTTTCATTTTTTTCCCAGTTCAACACAAAGTTCAGCAGCGGTCTCCGTGTGGAAACAAAAGTACTTATATTCTTTTCTTTAATCAAAATCTTGCCATTTCAGCCAACTCCATCAGCTTCTGCAACCATTCTTCCAGAGGAATTGAAGTGTCCGTCCATCAGATTGTACAATGCTGAACTAGAAGATTTAGTACAGTGTTTCTCAACCTTGGCAACTTGAAGATGTCCGGACTTCAACTCCCAGAATTCTGGGAGTTGAAGTCCGGACATCTTCAAGTTGCCAAGGTTGAGAAACACTGATTTAGTAGTTCTGGCTACAGTAGGCACAGAGTCCCCAGTCTTCTTCATTTAACCCGTTATCAATAAATACTTATCAATAATACTTAAAATGAATCCTGAATTTATTTTCGGTTGAAAAAGGAAAAAAAAAACCTTGCAACTGCAGAAAAATTTTCTTCAGATTTTCTATATATTGACCAGAGAGGGATTATGGTTCTTGATATGTTTATGAAATGTTTGAACCGAATTAATGGGAAAGAAAATCAAGGATAGCTTGGAATGAGAGTCTCTCTTGTGCTCATATAGAAGATATTCCCAGCTTTGCTCTCCCAGTGAAGCAAGCCTGAGCCCTGCTGGTAATTTTTTATAGATGAAGGAGGAGGAATAAAAAAAAAGCATTGGGTGCACTGATTTCACTCCTAAGGCACCTGTTTCCTCATCTTTTATTTTCCTTTAGCTCCACATCTGTTCTCAGGCAGCCAGAGAAAAATGAACTGACCTTGGAAGCCATTTCGGCCCATCACAAGCACTTAACAAATGGGACTTGTCATTTTTTAAAAATATGCTTTAGGAATAACTTGCTTTTTCTCTAGCCAGGGCAAAATAAAAGAAATCTTACACATTAATTTGTTGGTTCTATGAAATGAGAAGACGAATGAGTATCTTCATCAATGTTTCTTTCGGTAATGGGACTTCTTCACAGCATACCTTAGTGGAATGCTGAAAAAGTTTCTGGCTGCCCTTTCAACTTTGGCATGTTTGCTTTGCTTTCATGTCCCAAGCATTTCTCCTCAGGAGCAGCAACTGCCATGCCTTCATTTAAAGGGAAAGTCCAGAGGCTCCTTTGTTTAACAGCTGTTCTGGGCTGCAAGCACAAATCGCTTAGCAGAGGGTGATTTGTAGTGACAAACTCTGAACCTTATCCCTAGAGATTTGCCAGATACCTTAGCAATGCTCTGAGTCTCTCAAGGCTGGGAAGAGGAAGTCCAACTCCCAGTACGGAGTTTGACCCGGCAACATCAGATCACTTGCCTGTTTTGCTTTTTGCTTCACTGATACAACAGTTCTTGGGTGTAAATAGGCTGGAAGAGCATCCATAACATTACAGATGGAGAGACATATCTGCAATGCTCCCTTTTCATGCACCAAGGCAGGTGAGAGGATACCTTAAACATTTGGTCTTGTAGAAAATGTTCATGATTTCTGTGGTTATGTGTAGTAACCTGAACTTAAGACAATAAGAATATTTCTAAACTGCTTTAAAAGTTTAAAAACGCAATCAGGCAGCAGAAATCATTAGGACAGCAGTAATATTTAAAATAGGATTGGTGTCATAATAATAAGAAACAATCTCTAGGAAAATGGATGATGTGTATTTGTCTTTTTTAAATATATCACTTGATCTTGATAAGTTTAGAAGAATTGCACAAATGTACATATTTAAAAAATGGATTTGGGACATGTAATTAGTGCTACAGTCTTGTAGACACATATTTCCACCCCCCCCCAAAAGCTTTATTCAAGCAGCACAATTGTGTAAAAAAGAAATATCCGAAGAAAAAGTATTATATCTTAGAATTCTTTAATAGAACAATTAATCTAATAATTCTATTATGATGAAAACTAACAGATTTTATGCTCTAACATCAACAAAGCTGAATTTTGATTTCCCACCCATACATTTGGTAGGCAATAATATCAGTACAAAAGCTGAGGTAGGAATACTACTACTACTACTACTACTACTACTACTACTACTACTACTACTACTACTAAGTCTCTGTGTATTTTTGCTTGTTTGCCTTGGGTGATACTCGTTTACGAAACACTAGATGCATGATGGGGGAATGTTATATGGCTGAAACATATTCTAAATCAGGAGAAAAGACTGATGGCTTTTCGGATGTTGGTGATGACAGCTCCCAGCAGCACCAGCCAGCACTGCAGTCAGTGAAGGATGCTGGAAGTTGAACCTCAGCAAAATCCGGAAGGTCAGAGATTCCCTTCTCATGTTATATTCCCTTGGAAGGAATGTTATTTTGTTTTAGGTTATGTTGAGATTGCTAGCTCTCTTATTCCTTTGGAATGGATACTATATAAGTGCAGAAAACAGAAAAATAACTAGAAACTCCATATAGTATGTTCAAAGTGTACTAAAAGTCAGGTCCCGTAGATAATTTATTATGCAAACTTTTTAAATGGCTGCCATTTTCTTCTAAACACTTTGTTATTTATTTGATGTTTGACTTTTGAGTATTAATTAATATAGTAACATTTCTTGTGATGTTTGCAAATTCCACTGTGATGAACTCTTTTGGGCTATCTATTGGCCTATGGGTCTGACTTGTGTACAGCCTGCATATGTGTGAATGTGTTTATGTGTGTATGCACAATTATATTTCCTGTTACTACTATCATAATTAATAACAATAATATCATAGATTTCTAATTTATGAACTCTAGATTCCACATTTTAATTCTAATGTCAATGGATTGCCTTGAGCTTTTTTAGATTGTCGGTGGAAAATACTCACATTTTGGCTTGAGCTGTGCCAAGGTTTAGGATTAGTGTCATTCATTGTCTCATATAATCTGGAGCCCAACACATACAGGTAGTCACACATTGGCCCTCGTTTTTGTTTCAAAGCAGAAAATAGGTGATCTAGTTAGAAATTCTATCATTCTGTCCCATAGTGAGATAATTCCCTGATCCAGATAAGGTTGTTACTCTTCCCATGACTTCTGAAGAGGAGAAGGGTATTCTTCACTAGGTCTTTTTCATTATAATTTTTTTTAAATAAACACAAACAGACAAAACACACAAAACAAAACACAAAACCATCTTCCATTACAAGTTGTAGAAAGTGTGTCGATTGGTTACAAAAACTTCCATGCATCCCTTCCACAATAATCACCTACAATTCATATCAAATCATGTATTTTAAATCAAATATATTTATATATATTACTGTCATCATACCTCAACCTTCATTTGACTATAATTGTTTTTACGTCCTTTTATATAAAATATTCCAGATTTAAAGCAAAACTATATAATGGCATTCCATTAGCTCTTCCCAATATCATCCAATAACATTACATCTTTATAACATGTTCTAAATAAAAATTGGTTATATTTAATAACAGAGTTTCTAAACCTCCTTTCGTAGTCACCATTTGCAATTTATATCAAACTTCCTCTTATCAAACCAATACATATATATGCATTATTATCATTATCAATCAATTATTTAACTTTATTTTATACATAATGCTCTAAATTTAACTAAATTTGACTTAATTTTTTATTATAAACTTTCATTACATTAACCTCTGTCTTTCCAGCAATAGTGCAGTCTTATTTCTCTTGCCTTTTGTGGCATTCGTATTCTGGTTATTTCCTTAGTAAGTTTTGTATGGACTTCTCTTTGCAACTTGTTGTTTATTGCATATCTTGTATAAGCTTGAAACCCTACATCTGCTTCCTCGGTCAGCTTATCTTTGGTTATCACTAGTGCTTCTGACAAGATTTCTCTCCTTAGTTCCATCAATTCTTCACTATTTTCTTCTTCTATACTTTGAAATCTGGGGTCAAGCTCCAGTCCATCTATCTCCCCTTTCCATATTCCACTCTTTCCATTTGCAACCATGCTCAGTTCACTGTCAGTATCAACAATTTTCTTGTCTCTTTGTTTATTTTTTCCTTCAGTTTTTAGAACTCTAACATCCACTTTCTTCATTTGATGAACATCCTCAATTTTTCCATCAAATTTTACTCTTCTATGATCTATGTTCTTCAATCTCTTCTCAATTTTCTCTGTTACTTCTAATAATTTTTGAATTTCAAACATGATCTTTTGCAATGTTAAGGTTTCTTTTTCATGTTGCACCATTCTTCCAACTTGTAAACACTGCCACTCTGGCATTCAAATTTTTTTATTAAATTTAAAGCAAGTTCATTTATAATCTTTCAAGAGAAGGCTTTGTTGTCACTCCACTCCAGCTGCCAATAAAGCTTCTGAAGAGCACCTATAGAAACAATCCATGCTCTTCCCACTATCACTCTCTGTAAACAAGCTGAAGAACCTTGAAATGCAAAGTCAAATGATCAAAGAGAAAAAAGAAATAACAATATTTACAAGCCTTCCATGCCTCCAGCCTCCAAGTGGCAGTGTTACTTCCTTTCCCTCTGTTATTACAGCCCTCTTTGTATTCCTTTTATATCTTCTTTATATTCCAGGCTTAAAGAAAACAAAATTCTTAAATGGAGAAACCATCCAATCCAGCATTATAAAAATAAGGAAAATATTTTAATCCATCGGTGTGTATATATATATATATATATATATATATATATATATATATATATATATATATATATATATATATATATATATATATATATATATATATATATATATATATATATATATATATATATACTTAAAGTCACTCTATATATATATATATATATATAATATAAAAAGTAGAAGAAAAACTAATCCGTTCAATTTAAAGAATAGGAAACATTTACAAAAGTTCCATCTGTAAAAGAAATTTTTTAATAAAGGATAACACACTGTCTAATGTAGCTTAATTTCACCACTTGTTCTCTTCTGTTTTCAAATTTAATTTAGATTTATTTATTTATTTATTTATTTATTTATTTATTTATTTATTTATTTATTTATTTTGGTAGTCTCTTTTATAATAATATGATTTCTTCACCAGATGGACATTTTCTCTTTCCATTTTCCTCCCATTCCAGAACTGTCCCAACTTCAGCAGCTTCAATGGCTGCACTTCTGTCACCGGCAAAAAGAGATTCTCCTGGATCAATCAGGGACTTTGCAGTGTCCCTGAGATCAACAAGATGTACTCTTCCCTGTCATCATCTCTTCGGGATGGTTTAGGTCCAAAAGGAGCATCCAGCGGCAAAAGTATCGACTGCGATCTTGGAGTTCCAAGATCGCACGTCGTGTCATTGTAACGTCAGCTCCTGCTTCCTCTTCACCAGGTCTTAAATTGGTCCAATTGGTCCTTGGGGAATTTTCAAAATCTCTGACAAAAATTCTATGTGGTGCCTGAAGAACAAATAACAAAGAAGTTCAAGTTCCTCTCATTGGAATTTTTCTGGGAACCAAAGTAGATTGTACTTGCGTTGACACAAATCCATTGGATAATTAAATGCTAGAATAATTAACTGCCTCTCAAGTCCCAACTGATCAGGAAGGAATGGGGATTTTGCAGTATCCTTCTCCTGCCATGCCCACCAAGCCACACCCACAGAACCAGTAGTAAACATTTTTGAATCCCATTACTGATCTATCAGAAATTTCTGGGAAAGGTAACCTGATGGCAAGAGATATGGCATCATCAATACACTCTTAGGCACCTGTGACTTCAGAAAAAGAATGGGGAGTTGTTTAGATGATCTGCCCCAGCTACCTAAATACATCCAATTATTACTATCTGGCTGTAGGAGAAATCTTCTGTACATCCTGCCCTGGTGCATGAAATCTACAATTATCTGGATTAGAGAAAACAGTCTGAAGCTGAACCCAGGTCAGATAGAGTGGCTGTTTGCCCATCAGTTTTGCCTACTGTCACCAGTGTTAATTTGGATGGGCAAGGACTACTTGTGAAGGAGCTTTGCTCCACTTTGGCTACTATGCCAATTGCAATCTTACTTGGTAGATGAGGACCTACACTAACTCAGGCCCTCAGTACTGCCTATATCAGTGTTTCTCAACCTTGGCAACTTGAAGATGTCCGGACTTCAACTCCCAGAATTCCCCAGCCAGCATTTGCTGGCTGGGGAATTCTGGGAGTTGAAGTCCAGACATCTTCAAGTTGCCAAGGTTGAGAAACACTGGCCTTTATAATCTACTACAATCTGCTTTATAGGTCTGGCCTTAAAGACAATGGGAAACTGCATCTAGTGCAAATATAGCAGATTACATCCTTGATCTCTCTCGATGCTGGGAGCATATAACACAGATTCTGTGGCCCTTGCATCAGTCGCTCAGTATCTAGAAATTTATTTATTTATTTAATTTATATGCCGCCCAATCCCGAAGGACTCCGGGCGGCTTACAAAAAAGAGAAAAACGAAAACAAAAACGGTTTAACGGTTTAAAATAGCAACACCATTTAAGATTCTGGTGAGCTTTTTGAAGCTTTTTATGCTCCCTTTTCTGGGTACTTCAGGACCCCTGACTCCAGTCAGAATCCTAGATCCTTTGTTTCCATACTTCTGAGGAGTAAGGTAGTCAAAGTTAGAAGCTGCTGATTTGGAATAGTCTTCAAATGGAGATCAAGGATCGTCCTCCTTTTGATCTTTAGAAATGAGAGGTGGGTTCCTACTGGTTTGGACCGGTATGGTCAAACTGGTAGTAAATTGGCAACCTGGGTCACTGGAACTGGCAGCACCCCATGCCTGCCACACCCCCAAACTGGTTCTCCTATGGGACTGCCATCTTGTTTTCTGGTTCTGCGCATGCACAGAACAGTTTTCAGTTTGATTTTTTTCATTTGAGACCTTTTTATTTGCAAATGTGCACACGCGCATAGTGCGCATGTGGCGTGTGCATGAGCAAAGTGAGGCATCAAACTGGCAGCAATGCCAGCAGCAAACCCCCTCCCCCATTAAAATATGTCAAAAACAGGTATAGGAAGGTAAGAACTGCACTGTATTCTATTTCTTTATTTGTTGTTTTTGTTTTATCATTATGTTTACTGCTTAAAAGAAAGTTTTAAATTAGATTTTAAAAAGTAATGGATTTGGCTTTGCAAAAATGAATTTGAAACCTTACTGTATGGTAACAACAAACATTTCAACACTAAGGTTTATAAATTGTTATTGAAATTGAAACTGGAAAATGAATATGTACAGCTTTTTATGATCCAAGAAATTTTGGCCATAATTTAATGGTTGAACAATGGAAATATATGTGGACAAAAGTTTTAAAATATACATTAAATTATTACTTGAAAGAATTTTTTAAAATAAAATGATGTAGTGTTGGTACTTAACAGCAAATAAATTGTGCAAATTACTGGAACATTATTATATATGATTGATTACTTTATGCACAAAAATAGGACACTGTGATTCCCACAAGTCCTATAATAGTACAATTCTATGTACTGTTTTGTAATTTTGTGACCTTCATGACTTAACTGAAACCAAGAAATTGTATAAATAGATAAACAAATTTACTCCCAAAGGTTGCATAAGGTGAATGACTAATCTCATAATAATTGTCAATATCCTTGGGGCAGAGCAGAAACCAAAGTCCATGACCCTTCTTCTCATGTTCAAGGCATATTCAGTGTATTGAATCATGGGAATATTTAAGAGGATTTAGAGAAAGGGTATAGTTTAAAGAAATTTCATTAATTTGTAGAGCACAGATTAGAGGAATCCTAAATACTCTGAGTTAAACATTGGAACTTCATGGAAATCATATTTCCACGGAAAACAAAAATAGCAATAGGGTTGTTCTGTTTTACACCTCCCATACTCAATGTCTCAACATTTTCCACATTTTTGAACAGCTTGCCCATAGAGTAAGGTCAACCTGAAGCCTATTAACTAGGTTCTTCTGCAGATAAAATGTGAGAAGTGGAGCTGTAAGGAAGGCAGATGTCTCATGCCAAGAGTCAAATATTCGATGCCCATGTTGTTTTCAATTTTTTTCTAAGATTAAGCAATAGAAAATCTGAACTGGTTTAATTCTGCATTATTTCATTGTATATTACTACATTTTACAATGTTATTTAAATGGAATGGAATACAGTAGATTTTGAATTGAATAAATAGAATAATAAGGTCCCATTCTATTCAGTGGTTCTAAAATATTTTTGACCCAACCCATTATCCTATAAACTGTTTCAAATATTTTATCTAAAAGACAGCACTTAATTTCAGCAGTAAAATTAAAGAAAAATAAATATCAAGAAATATGATAAAATCTATACCATCGTTGTCTGCTACAAGCATTGTTCTAGTTCTTTTCTTTACTAGTTGTTAGCAAAGATCTAGCAGTTGAATCCACCCATTAAATATAGGGTATTAAAACAGCATTACTATATAGCTGTCAAATTGGTAGCCTTTAAAAAGGTCTAAGCACAATATATAGGCCATATCTATTTTTTCTACAATTACTGAAGTTTGATATCTACTGTAAATTCTTAGTGAAAGAGACATTATTCCTGCTGATTGTTAGTGAAAATTTTCCCAATTTACTTGTTCTAATTCTATGAATTCTGAAAGTTCTTTGCCCATTTTTTAATTGTACCATTTAAATTTTACTGTTTGTTTACTTATTGACATTTCCACTGCTTACCTATACAAATGTTCCTTTTCTTTTTATCAAATGAGCCAGTCCCTTGTCCTTTGTGTTGTAAATGGCAAGTCACGTTTGTGTATGTCTTAGTAAAATTATCTGTTGAAAACACCATCAATTCAAGAGGCAGCCAAAGGATTTACCTGACTTGTGACATTACATATATATTTTTATTGGCTTGTCAAGTAAAATGTGAATTCCAGGCTTGATTCTGGAAGGTGGAGAGTCCAAAAGATGAGCACACAAGCTGAAGAATACCCAAGGGTATGCTTAATAATATATATCCAGGAATTTCTGATTTATTATAGCAGGAAATTGATTTTTTTAAAAAGACATGTACAAAATATGGCTGAATTCCTAGATATTTCCTTTATAATGAAAATCATTGATTTGTACCAAGTGATCTTTCTTAGGGGGCCTTATAGTTATGAAATTACTAATTTATTTGTCAGTTTAATTGGTTAATCTCACATATACTTGTGTGTAAACCATCAGTGGATAAGATCCTCATATTGTGAACCCAAAGCTATACAACAAATGTGCTAGGTAACATCATTAGTATGAAGAAAATACAGTTTGTTGTGCTATTTATATATAGCAGTTTGCTAGTCTTGGTGGGGGGATATGACTTCCTTCTTATGAGGATATAGCTTCCCATATCAAGACTGGCATAAAACAGCGTATTGACTTCTGGCCCGAATACCTGGGTATTTTACCAGATGTAAGGTTTCCTAAAAATGCCCTAATTATATCACATAATAATCACATTCCCCTATGAGACCAGAACTGTATAATAAAGGGAATACATATCTAATTTTGCATGTGTTACAGCAGGAAGAATTGATTTTGCAGAAAAGTGAAAAAATGAAGGGATCCCTTCAGATGGAAGTGTTATAAAAATATTAGAAAACACAGAGATGGATAGATTAACATTAAAAATAAAGGAGAAGGAAGAAACAGAATATTTCTTAACATGGAATTTGTTTTACCAATGGCTAATTAACAGAAACAGAGGTTAGAAATTAAAAAGATTAAGATTAATTATATAACAAAAGTTTTCTTGTATGGATAAGCTAATGTCAATAATATTAGGTGTCATTATTAATCATATGCATATTGTGACTACTACTTTGTTTAATGTCTTTGTTATTCAAAGTGAATTGTACTCAGACAACACGCTGTTCATATAGATATTGAGTTTTTTATGTTTATTCAAGAAAAATATATCAATAAAATATATATTTTAAAAAAGACTGGCAGGGTAATCTTTATAATATAAACAGGCAGCAAACTGCCCTCTTCCATTGGTGATGATTCCTAACCTTGTAATGACACATCTGAAAGAAAATAATCAAGCTCAGATAGCAACTTTGAAATATCCTTTTTGGGAACAATCATCAATGGTTGACATTATCAGGCAGTGTCTAAGGTCAACATTCCAATAGTTAACCTCTAAAAATATTTTTCTTCCACCACCTCTTCATCAGTATGAGGATTTCAAATTTATTTTACTACCAGTTCTGTGGCATGGCTTGGTGGGTGTGGCTTGGTGGGCATGGCAGGGGAAGGATACTGTAAAATCTCCATTCCTTCCCCACTCCAGGGGAAGGTTACTGCAAAATCCCCATTTCCTCCTGATCAGCTGGGACTCAGGAGGCAGAGAATAGATGGGGGCGGAGCCAGTCAGAGGTGATATTTACCGGTTCTCTGAACTACTCAAAATTTCCACTACTGGTTCTCCAGAACTGGTCGGAACCTGCTGAATATCACATATGCTCCTCACCTTCTGTCCTCTCAAATTGTGCAATAATTGACAAATGAAAGGGCAATATCCAGCTGTCTTGCTTTCCCTTTCCAGTGAGCAGTGCAAATTGGGGAAAGAGAAAAGGTAAGCCTGATCATTTCAGAGTGGTGATAACCTGTCCCAAAATCGGAAATCATTATTAGTTACTAAATACATAAGTGTATAAAGACATTATATACTATAATTAAAGAAACGACCCTATGACATTTATACAGGTGACAGGAATAATGGGAAATTCTGAGGACAGTTGTTTTACTCATTAAAGTATGACATTAAAACTCTGTTCCAAGATCACCACAGTTGACATTAAAACTTTGTACAAAAGTCACTAATCCACAGTTTAACTACATGAGGCATGGAGATAAGAACCCATATGGAAGAACGTAGATTTTTGTATACGTTCCTGAGAAACAACAAATGTATCATCAAGTTTGTGGTGTCATGTTTATGTGAGTTATCTAGAAGATAGAGGTCAGGGCAGGCATATGTAGAAATGTAGAAAACAGGTCTTCATTCTTGACATTCCATTTAGCTTTGCCATAGAACATACTCCATGACCAGAATTCAGCAGTTGTTTTACTTGAGAAATAATCTAGGTAATATGACACAAGGCCACATTTGTTACAAGTTTTCACATAGTTAACGCAATGGGAGTTTCTTTTCAGATTTTTAGACTCAGGAACATGTATTCACAATAGCAGTTGTTTCCATAAAAATGAAAATCAATCCTTTACATCAGCAATGCACAATTCCTTGATGGAATTCGCGGCCACTCTGAAACAAGGATGTTTGCTGTTTTCTTGGTTTGCTTGGAAACTCCATATCTGTATGTTGGAAACAATATTACACTAGAACAGTATTGGTGAACACTGAAATGGGAGCATGCATGCACCAGGCAGCTGCTTTTCCAGTTTCCGGTATGCACATGTGCACCAGCCACCTGATCTTCCAGTTTCTGGTGCACATGCTAATACCATGTGGCCGGTGCGCATGCCAAAAAACAGAAGATCAGCCACCCAGTGCGCAT